>NC_090407.1:2794222-3100651 GCF_036365525.1 Heterodontus francisci | reverse complement strand
AGAGAAACTCACACAAACACAGGGAGAGAGAGAGAGAGAGAGAGAGAACACCTCACAATGGAGGTGCCTCCGAGGAGAAGGTAAAATGTTTTCAATTTTAAAAGGCCACAGCTGTCAGACTGTCATCATGGAGGAAGAACCCCTCCACTGGATGGTTAGCAACTGCAGTTGTGGTCCAACAGCCATGAGCTAGTGGGATGGAGTGCTGCCCCCACTCCCCCAGGTCTGCTACTGGGCAGCCACCTCCATCCCCAGGCCGTGTTTCGGCCACCACGGTGGTGGGGGGGGGTGCGGGGCGGGGGGGCCAACTGCTGACTGGAAAATTCCAATTGGCGTCTTCCCAGTGCTCTTAATAGGCCCTTACCCAGCAGTTGTGGGCAGGTAGCTGTCACCCTGCCACCATCCACTTTAAAATAACTTGCCAGCAAACTGGCATGCTGCTCTCAGAGCCCGGTGTCCCAGCCCTCACACCTCTGCTCCCGCCTCTGACGCAAATCAAAAATTGTGCCCAATGTGTCTCAGTTTTTGTATCACTACGCGAGGCACAGCGCAATTCCAGTTTCAGGTGATCGATCATGGAACAATCCAAATTTTCCAATTATTTTGGGTTACATCTTTATAACCTTCACTCGTGTTCTGACACAGTACAGCAGAGCTCGTGTACTTGACTGAGCAGTACCGAGCTTGAATCTGTCAGGGTATGAAGTGGTGCACAGACAGTATAATAGTGCAGTGTTGTTAGCCCACACTACTTCAAACCTTAACCTTTCCTTTTCCCTGCATTTGACAAGCTTTTAGTAGCTGTCACCCAAGCAACACCTTCTGATTTTTCTCGTCTTCTTTCCTACTTTCTTTTTATGTCCTGCCTGGGCCCTTCACTGAGAATCATCAACTTTAAAAAAATGCTCTGTACAGTAAAACAGCAGCATCAATAAATCTCAACATGCAGGATCCAAACTGAAAACGGCAAGACATATTGGCAGGAGCAGGAAAACCAGGCACCATCAGCAGTTTACAGATAAACACCATTAAACTGTAGATGTTCTGAAGGTTTTTCTAAAGAGCATTTCATCATTCTATTTAGTTGAGAACTGCATTTGTAAAAGGGTTCATAGAGTCATCTGCACATCCCATAAACAGGGTTAATGTATCAACTGATGCCTGTAAAGTGTGGGGTGACATTTCAACCAGATGACTCCAAAAGCTACAAGTGCAGGATTTGCTTCCTAATGAGCTATTTGTCAATTCTGGATCAATGTCACAGTTTGAGAGTCAGTCAGGCAGCAGCTTCTGTGATGCAGTGTGACTCAAGATCATGATCATGGCAAATACAATTCAGAAAAGGAAAAAGATCACCTTAAATACAGAAGCAGCAGAAATACATTTCTTCAATTCCCAGCCCGAGGTATTGGGCTACTAAAGTCTCAATCATTAGAAATCTGGTCCCACATTGTATGGAGAATGACCAATGACATAGGCAGGAAGAGGGATGAGGTCCTGAAAGCAGACTTCAGGGAGTTAGGAAGGAAATTAAAAAACAGGACCTCCAAAGCAGTAATCTCAGGATTACTCCCAGTGCCATGTGCTAGTGAGTATAGGAATAGGAGGATTGATGGATTGAACACGTGGCTGGAGAATTGGTGCAGGAGAGAAGGCATCACATTTCTGAGGCATTGGGACTGGTTCTGGAACAGGTGGGACCTGTACAAGATGGACGGGCTACACTTTAACAGGACCTAAACTAACATCCTCGCAGGGAGATTTGCTAGTGCTGTTGGGGAGGGTTTAAACTAGTTTGTCAGGGATGGTAACCTGAGGGGTAACTCAAATTGGAAGGAAGTAAAACTAGTAACAGGAGGTAGAAAAGTAGCAAGTGGCATTAGAAGGCAGGAGAAACAAAGGTGAGCATCAACCAGGTTTAGAATGCAGCATAATCTCAAGAAGACAAGGTTAAGGGCACTCTACCTGAATGCACGCAGTATTCGCAACAAGGTAGATGATTTAAAGGCACAAATAGAGGTAAATGGGTTTGATCTAATTGCCATTACGGAAACGTGGCTACAGGGTGACCAAGACTGGGAACTGAATATTCAAGTATATTTGACATTTAGGAAGGACAAGCAAAAAGGAAAAGGAGGTGGTGTTGCACTGATAATAAGGGATGTGATCAGTACGATAGTAAGGGAGGATCTCAGATCAGAAGAACAAAATGTGGAATCTGTTTGGGTGGAGCTAAGAAACAGCAAGGAGCAGCAAACATTGGCAGGAGTTGTGTATAGGCCAAACAGTAGTGGTAGTGTGAGGCATGGTATTAATCAGGAGATTAGAGAAGCATGTAGCATGGGTAATACTGTAATCATGGGTGACTTCAATCTGCATAAAGACTGGGTAAATCTAATGAGTCCGAATGCTGTGGAGGACGAGTTCCCGGAGTGTGTTAGGGATGGTTTTCTAAAGGAGTATGTTGAGGAACCGACTAGAGAACAGGCTATTTTAGATCTAGCATTATGCAATGAGAAAGGGCTAATTAATAATCTTGAAAAAGAACCTTTAGGGACGAGTGACCATAATATGATAGAATTTTACATTATGTTTGAAATGAGGTAGTTCAATCTGAAGCCAGGATGTTAAATTTGAACAAAGAAAATTATGAAGGTATGAGGGCAAATTGGCTGAGGTGGATTGGGAAAATACATTTAAAGGTATGACAGTACACAAACCAATGGATAGTCTTTAAAGAAATATTATATAGTTTACAGCAACTGTACAATCCTGCAAGGCACAAAAACACCAAAAGTAAAGGCAGTCAACCATGGATAACAAAGGAAGTTAAGGATTGTATAAGATTAAAAGAAAAGGCCTATAAAGTTGCCAGAAATAGGAGTAAACCTGAGGATTGGGAGGATTTTATAATACAGCAAAGGAGGATGAAGAAACTGATAAAGAAAGGGAGAATAGAATATGAATGTAAGCGAGCAAAAAATATAAAAATAAACTGTAAAAACCTGTATAGGTACCAAAAAAGGAAACGGTTGCCTAAGACAAATGTGGATCCATTACAGGCAGAGTCAGGAGAATTTATAATGGGGAATAGAGAAATGGCAGAGAAGCTAAATGATTACTTTGTGTCAGTCTTCACTGAGGAAGATACAAGAAATCTCCCAGAATTAGAGATCCAAGGGATTAGGGGGAATGAGGAATTGAAGGAAATTAGTATTAGTAAGAAGATTGTATTGGAGAAATTAATGGGGCTGTAGGTTGATAAGTCCCCAGGTCCTGATATTCTACATCCCAGAGTGTTGAAAGAGGTAGCTATGGAGATAGTAGATTCATTGGTGATCATCTTCCAAAATTCTATAGATTCTGGAGAGGTTCCTGCAGATTGGAAGGTCGCAAATGTCACCCCACTATTTAAGAAGGGAGGGAGAGAGAAAACAGGGAATTACAGACCTGTTAGCCTCACATCAGTCATTGAGAAAATACTAGAATCTATTCTAAAGGATGTGATAAATGGACACTTAGATCTGATTGGACAGAGTCAACATGGATTTATGAATAGGAAATCATATTTGACGAACCTGTTGGAGTTTTTTTTGAGGATGTTACTAACAGAATTGATAAAGGGGAGTTGGTGGACGTGGTATACTTGGATTGTCAGAAGGCTTTTGATAAAGTCCCCCACAGGAGGTTGGTTAGCAAAATTAAAGCACATGGGTTAGGAGGTAATATACTGGCATGGATTAAGGATTGGTTAACAGGCAGAAAGCAGACAGAAGGAATAAACGGGTCATTCTTGTGTTGGCAGGCTGTAACTAATGGGGTACCGCAGGGATCAGTGCTGGGCCCCAGCTGTTCACAATATATATCAATGATTTGGATGTGGGGACCAAATGTAGTATTTCCAAATTCGTGGATGCAACAAAACTAGATGAGAATGTGTGTAGTGAGGAAGATGCAAAGCGGCTTCAAGGGGCTTTGGACTAAATGCCTGCTATCCAACCCGAACCCGAGGACATGTGTCGGGTTGGGTCGCACTCCTGGGTTCGATATTTGGGCTCGGGTCGGGTCGGGCTGGATCAGACACACTCTATCACCGCCTCAGGTAAGTGACTCTAATGTTAATTTACTTTTTGGACTAGAAAGGTGGTTTTGTTACAGTTATTTTAAGCATGTGCAGGTAAGGAACAAAGTGAAAAACGGAAGGTAAGTTAACTGATGGTTGGGTCAGGTTGGGTCGGGCGCGGGAAAAAATGGAAGGACTGGGGCCGGGTCAGGCTCGGTGTCGGATGGGGTTCTGTCGGGCTCAGGTCGGGTCTCATTTGCAGACCCGAGCAGGCCTTTACTTTGGACAGACTTAGTGAGTGGGCAAGAATGTGGCAGATGGAATATAATGTGGAAAAATGTGAGGTTATCCACTTTGGTGGGAGGAACAGATGTGCAGAGTATTTCTTAAATGGTAAGAGATTAGAAAGTGTAGATGTACAAAGAGACCTGGGTGTCCTTGTCAATAAGTCACTGAAAGCTAACACGCAGGTGCAACAACAATTAAGAAGGTATGTTCGCCTTTATCGCAAGAGGATTTGAGTACAGGAGTACTGAAGTCTTGCTTCAATTGTACAGCACCTCGGTTAGACTGCACTGGGAGTACTGTGGGCAGTTCTGGTTTCCTTACCTTAGGGAGGATATTATTGCCATAGAGGGAGTGCAACGAAGGTTCACCAGACTTGTTCCCAGGCTGGCAGGACTGTCCTTTGAAGAGAGATTGGGGAAACTGGGCCTGTATTCTCTAGAGTTTTGAAGAATGAGAGGTGATCTCATTGAAACCTACACAATGCTTAAAAGGATAGACAGGGTGGATGCAGATAAGATGTTTCCCCAGGTTGGGGAGTCTAGAACCAGCGGACATAATTTCAAAATAAGGGGGAAGCCACTTAGGACAGAGATGAGGAAACATTTCTTTACTCAGAGGATTGTGAACCTTTGGAATTCTCTACCCTGGAGGGCTGTGGAAGCTCAGTCACTGAGCAGGTTTAGAGTCATAGAGTTATACAGCACAGAAACAGGCCCTTCGGCCCATCGTGTCTGTGCCAGCCATCAAGCACCTAACTATTCTAATTCCATTTTCCAGCACTTGGCCCATAGCCTTGGTATGCTATGGTGTTTTAAGTGCTCATCTAAATTCTTCTTAAATGTTGTGAGGGTTCCTGCCTCTACCACCTCTTCAGGCAGTGCGTTCCAGATTCCAACCACCCTCTGGGTGAAAGATCTTTTCCTCAAATCCACTCTAAACCTCCTGTCCCTTACCTTAAATCTATGTCCCCTGGTTATTGATCCCTCCGCGAAGGGAAACAGTTTTTTCCTATCTAACCTATCAATGCCCCTCATAATTTTGTATACCTCAATCGTGTCCCCCCTCAGCCTTCTCTGCTCTAAGGAAAACAACCCTAGCCTTTTCAGTCTCTCTTCATAGTTGAAATGCTCCAGCCCAGGCAACATCCTGGTGAATCTCCTCTGCACCCTCTCCAGTGCAATCACATCCTTCCTATAATGTGGTGCCCAGAATTGTACACAGTACTCCAGCTGTGGCCTAACTAGCGTTTTATATAGCTCCATCATGCTCTTGTATTCTATGCCTCGGCTAATACCTCACATGGATTGCAGCGGTTCAAGAAGTCAGCTCACCACTTTCTCAAGGGCAATTAGGGATGGGCAATAAATGCTGGCATAGCCAGTGATGCCCACATCCCATGAATGAATAAAAAAAAAATAAAGGCAAGTATCCCATATGCCTTCCTCACTACCTTATCTACCTGTGCTGCTGCCTTCAGTGATCTATGGACAAGTACACCAAGGTCCTTCTGACCCTCTGTACTTCCTAGGGTCCTACCATCCATTGTATATTCCCTTGCCTTGTTAGTCCTCCCAAAATGCATCAACTCACACTTCTCAGGATTAAATTCCATTTGCCACTGCTCCGCCCATCTTACCAGCCCATCTATATCGTCCTGTGATCTGAGGCTTTCCTCCTCACTATTTACACCACCAATTTTTGTGTCATCTATGAACTTACTGATCATACCTCCTATATTCATGTCTAAATCATTAATGTACACTACAAATAGTAAGGGTCCCAGCACTGATCCCTGCTGTACACCACTAGTCACAGGCTTCCACTCGCAAAAACAACCCTCGACCATCACCCTCTGCCTCCTGCCACTAAGCCAATTTTGGATCCAATTTGCCAAATTGCCCTGGCTCCCATGGGCTCTTACCTTCTTAACCAATCTCCCATGTAGGACCTTATCAAAAGCCTTACTGAAGTCCATATAGACTACATCAACTGCTTTACTCTCATTTACACATTTCGTCACCGCCTCAAAACATTTAAAATGTTTAAAGCAGAGATTGACAGATTTCTAAATACCAGTGACATAAGGAGATATGAGGATAGTGTGGGAACAAGGCATTGAAGTGGATGATCAGCCATGATCGTATTGAATGGTGGGGCAAGCTCGATGGGCTGAATGGCCTACTCCAGCTCCTATGTTCCTATGGAAAAGGACCTACAGCACAATTACTGTTGCAGAATCTTGGAATCTTACAGCAAAGGCGGCGGCCATTCGGCTCATCGTTCCTGTACCGGTTCTTTGAAAGAGCTATTCAATTAGTCCCACTCCCCAACTCTTTCCCCACAGCCCTGCAAAATTCTCCTTTTCAAGTGGATATCCAATTGTCTTCTGATTCTGCACCAAAAGACTCCGAGGCTAGATTTCAACAGTAGTAACTGTGGAAGGTAATGAAAGTTTCCGAAAAAAAAAAGGCAATTATTGTTCGAGTGCAAATCGAAGTAGTGTTATGACCCGGTGAGATAGGGGTCGAGGGTTCCCTCTCAGCCTTCACCTGGTCTTACTGTCACAGGGTTTAATTTTAAACCCACTATGTTTTTCGCTCCCCCTTAGTGAATCCTTGTTCACTAACTTCCAATTATAAGACAAAGAAGCTAGTGAAACAGGTATTCATAGGTTTAAGAAAAAAAGGTTGAACTTTATTCAACTTTAATTCAGTTAACGCCTATGGATACGCAACGTGCCCACGTTGGCATGCTTACGCGATACACACATGCAGATAGAGACAGAAAAGAGCAGAAGAACTATAGTGGAAAAGTTTGAGGCATTATTTGAAGATGGTTTTGGTTACTGTTCTTCGAGCTCGCTGTAAAATCCTTGATTGTAGGCAGGTCTTGCTTTTCGTTGGGGCCCAGTATTCTTCTTAAACCTTGTTCGATGCAGGAGATTTTCTCTCTTGAAGTTCGTGTGTCCTCAGTGGGTGCAGAGGATTGTGAGAAAGAGATGGGAGCAGACAGGAGAGGTCTTCTCACTGCAGGAGCAAACAGTCTTTTTGAGTTCAAAAACTCTGTAGCGAGTTCAAAAAACCCAGACCAGCCAGTTAGTCATGTGACCAGCTGGTTTAACCAGTCCTGGCATTTGTGGATTGTATCACCTTAGCAGTCTCTGGAATGCTCTTCCTTACACCTTCAATGTCTGGTGATCAAAATCCATTGTGGGTTGAATGTGTCAGGGAATGGTCCATGTGTCTCCACAAGCACAGTCTGTTAGTATGTAAATGTTTTTTCAGCTAGGTGTCTGGCAGCCCTTGTAACAGGCCTTCTCTCCTTCCCATCAAGTTTAAAATCAATGATCATATGACAAAATTAATATGCCTCATTCTTGGCAGGTGGGTGTCTACAAGACAGTAGTAACCATCAGTGGACAATTTGACTATGAGATGGTATCAGATCTGCATTCAATCTTGTCCATACTGGACTTTCATATCATGCTTTTCCCACCAGGGGAGGGGTCATCATACGTGCTGAGGGACATCGCTTCTCGGCGTTTTGGCGAAGATCAAGTGTAGTATCTGTTCTTGTCAGTGCTTACTTGGTTGAGAAGAGACCATGATCATTGCCTTTTGATCCTGGGTAGGCTTTAGTAAAATGGCTATAACCAATCTTCGAGCTTCAGGCCAGGGAGTGCGCAACACCGTTCGGGTTGTCGTGAAGGACAAGGAAGGAGATGCACCGGTCGATCGCACCTTCTTCATCAAGAAAATCCTCTTCGATTGCTGTGGATTGCTACGTCTTCTGCCTGCAGGATTTCCCCAGCAGTGGATACTTCGACGTGACGTTCCGGAACGTGCCGGGATGCATCAAGTTCCTGAAGGCGTTCAAGGAGAAAGGGGACCGGGCGCCACTGTCGATCCTCACAGCGGAGCCGCTCTTCACGCTTCCGTCACAACGGGACCGGGTGGTGACGATTCACCTCTACAACCCCCATGTTCCGGTGGTGGATGTACTCACCTTTCTCCCCAGGTACGTCGAGGTGGCCGGCAGCAGCACTGATGTCAAGGACCCCTTTGGGATTTGGACCAGCAAGCGGCAGGTCAAGGTGACCTTGAAGGTCGATGCCAGTGGGGCCATGATCCACCCTCCCTCCAGCTTCGCTATCGGGGGAAGTAGAGGCTTCTTGGTCTACGCTGGACAGCCCAGAGTTTGCCGCACCTGTGGCAAATCTGGTTACGTGGCAGCAAACTGCAGCACGGTTGTTTGCAAGAACTGCAAGAAGGAAGGCCATCAGACCAAGGACTGTAAGCAGACTAAGTGTTGCAACTTGTGCGGTGCGGCAGGCCATCTCTACAAAACCTGCCCCAAACGCTGCCTCAGTTATGCTCAGGCGGCAAGGTCCAAGGAAAGGCCGGGAGAAGGTTCGACGAAGGCGTCCGGTGTTCGAAAGGAGACGAGCAACCTTCTCCGCAGTGAGGAACTTCAACCTGAGAAGGAGAAGAAAGGGGAGGCAGCTGAAACCAGCGACCCAGCACCTACCCTGCGCCCGGAAACCCTCCCTCCACAGACAGAATCAATGGAGGAGGAGGCAGCAGATGGACAAACAGGTCAGTGGCAAGTGGTCCAGAGGAAAACCACAAAGAAAAAACATCCCAAAGCCACCACCCAAACCAGTGGCAAGAGGAGGCTACCTCTGAATCCGAATGCAACAACTCCTCTTCACTGGACGGGGAAATGCTGGAACGACAGCCCCTTCAAAAGAGGCGGCAGAACTCCAAGGAGATGGAAGATAAAGCCCCCCAGCCCCCGGGCACTGGAAGCTGTGATGGGCCCGGCGTGCCCCAACCCCAATGCCCCACACGTAACGACGTGGCCAACGCATCTCAGCTCCGGGACACCGGGAGCAAAGACACGTCTGGCGCACCTCAGCTCCGGGAAGCCGGGAGCAGTGATGTTTTCGAGGAGGAACAGAGGGGAACAGCAGAGGAAAACACAATCCTTGCTGCCTACAAGACCCCCCCCGATGTCACCCCAACGGAACAAACCCTGCATGAAAAACCAGGAGGGGTTTCTGAGACCAACTGATGTGAAACTGCATGCTCACATGATGGGTATGCAGGAACATCCCGAAGGACTGGGACTAACAAGGACAAATGGTATGGGAAGCAACAACTAACTTTTAAAAAATGGGTGTAAGGATTGCTTCAATTAATGTGCGTAGCATTAAATCTACTACGCGATGTGTTTCAACCTTGGATTACCTCACCAAGGTCAAAGCTGACCTACTGTTTCTGCAGGAGTGTGGAATACCACACCTCAGCACCTACAGGCAGTGGTCGCGATGGTGGTCCCACGGGCCATCGATCTGGTCAGGAGATAATGATTGCCGTTCCTCCGGCCTGGGTATTCTGCTGCGGGGAGGTAACTTCACCATCTCCGAAGTTAAGGAGGTGGTGGGCGGCCGCCTCCTCGTAGCAGACGTGATGTACAACAACGCTCCGCTCCGGTTGATCAACGTGTACGCCCCGGTACAACGCAGCGAGCGGCTGACCGTCTTCCAGCAGCTCCCACTGCTGCTGGCGACGTCCAGGCCGGTCATCCTAGGCGGTGACTTCAACTGCATCATCATTGCGGCTGGACGATCCGGCAGTGACGACAGCAAACTGGACGCTACGTCCAGATTCCTAATAGTAACAGTTAAAGATGCCAAACTGCACGACGTCTTCAGCAAACCTGCACATGGTCAAGATCGGACGGGTCTGCCCATTCCAGGATTGACTTCCTGTTTGTGTCCCGTGCTGTCACGGTCGGATCCACCGACGTCAAGCCGGTGTTCTTCTCCGACCACTGCCTCTTACTGGCCGACTGTCACTTACAGGACAACCAGCGGGTTGGCAGAGGGACGTGGAAGCTCAATGCTACACTGCTGACCCCAGAGAACGTTGAGGAACTCAAAAGGGATTACAAAGGTTGGAGAACCGTGAAACCCCTCTGAGTCTCCAGTTCACTGGTGGGAAGCGATCAAGGAGAACATCAAGAGGTTCTTCATCCACAAAGGTATTCAGAGGGCAAGAGAGAGACAGAGGGAAATGTCCCGACTCCAGAAAAGTATGCAAAATCTGCTCCGGTTGCAGTCAATGTGGGTCGAAGTCAAGGAGGACCTCCAAGAGGTGAAGAGCCTGCAGGCCTCGCTCTTTGACACGGAGGCCTCCAAGATCATCTTCCGGTCCAGAGTCCGTTTCATTGAGCAGGATGAGACATGCTTGCGTTACTTCTTCCAAAAGGTACACACAGAGAGCTCTGTTATCAGCAGCCCGAAGGAAGAGGATGGCTCGGTGACGTCTTCGCAGTCTGACAATCTAAGGATTAGCAAATCCTTTTATGCTGGGCTGTATGTCGCGAAGCCCACAGACAGCAGAGCCTCCCAGTCCTTCCTGTCATCTATCACAGAGGTCTTAGATGACAGCAGGAGGGAGAGACTGGACAAGCCGCTAACTCTGGACAAGCTGACAAAGGCCGTCGAGTCTTTCGAGACGAGTAAAACTCCCGGAAGCGATGGCTTACCGGTCGAGTTGTACTCGGCCCTGTGGGACTGGGTCGGCCCGGACCTGCTGGAAGTATACGAGAGTATGCTCCTGGCCGGCAGCATGTCAGAATCCATGAGGAAAGGCATCATCACCCTCATTTACAAGCGGAAGGGGGAGAGAGCAGAAATCAGAAATCAGCGGCCCATCTCACTGCTTAATGTTGACTACAAGATTCTGTCCAAAGTCATAGCCAGTCGACTCAAGTCTGCTCTGGAGTTGGTGATTCACCCCGATCAGACCTGCACTGTACCCGGCAGGAAGATCTCTGATAGTCTCGCGCTGCTCAGGGATACGATCACCTATGTACGGGACAGGAGGGTGGACACCTGCCTCATCAGCCTGGACCAGGAGAAGGCTTTTGACAGGATATCGCACACCTACATGATGGACGTGCTTTCCAAAATGGGGTTTGGGGAAGGAATCTGCAATTGGATCAAACTGCTCTACACAAACATCAGTGGCACAGTCTCAATCAATGGGTGGGAATCGGAAAGTTTCCCGATCCAATCTGGAGTCAGACAGGGCTGTCCTCTCTCCCCGGTCTTGTTTGTTTGCTGTATTGAACCCTTTGCTGAGTCTATTGGGAAGGATGCGAGCATAAGAGGGGTGACAATCCCAGGCAGTGGAGGCACTCAGGTGAAAACCTCCCTGTACATGGATGACGTCGCCGTCTTCTGCTCGGATCCGCTGCCCGTGCGCAGACTGATGAGCATCTGCGACCAGTTCGAACTGGCCTCGGGAGCCAAAGGCAACCACGGCAAGAGCGAGGCCATGTTCTTTGGGAACTGGGCTGACCGATCCTTTGTCCCCTTCACCGTCAGGTCAGACTACCTGAAGGTGCTGGGGATATGGTTCAGAAGGGCCGGGGCATGCACCAAAACCTGGGAGGAGCGAGTAGCCAGGATACAACATAAGCTGAGCATGTGGGGGCAGCGATCTCTCTCCATTGTGGGTAAGAACCTGGTCATCAGGTGCGAGGCGCTCACGTTGTTGCTGTACGTGGCGCAGGTCTGGCCCATACCCCACTCCTGCGCTGTGGCAGTCACCCGAGCCATTTTCCGTTTCATCTGGGGATCCAAAATGGACCGGGTCCGGAGGGACACGATGTTCAAACCTCTGGATAAGGGCGGGAAAAATGTACCCAACGTGGCCCTCATCCTGATGACCACCTTCATGTGCGGCTGCATCAAGCTGTGTGTAGAGCCCCAGTACGCAAACTCCAAGTGTCACTACGTGCTGAGGTTCTATCTGTCCCCGGTGTTGCGAAGGATGGGCCTGGTCACATTGCCGCGGAATGCTCCATGCAGTTGGACCGTGCCGTACCACCTATCCTTCGTGGAGCAGTTTCTGCGGGAAAACACCTTTGACCACCGATCCATCAGGCAGTGGTCTGCACGGAATGTCCTCAAGGCCCTACGGGAAAAGGAGATGGGGGATCCTGTCGGATGGTTCCCCGAGCAGACCGCCAAAGTCATTTGGCGGAATGCCTCATCACCAGAACTTTCAAACAAGCACCAAGATGTAGCTTGGCTGGTGGTGAGAAGGGCCCTCCCTGTCAGATCCTTCCTGCATGCCCGGAATCTCACCCCCTCCTCACAATGCCCTCATGGTGGCTGTGGTGGGGAAGAGACGGTCGCCCACCTCCTTCTGGAATGTGTCTTTGCAAAGCAGGTGTGGAAAGTCATGCAGTGGTTTTTGTCGAGGTTCATCCCAAGCAGCTCTGTAACACAGGGGTCTGTGCTCTACGGGCTGTTCCCAGGGACGCACACCGAGATAAACATCAACTGCTGCTGGAGGACTATCAATTTGGTGAAAGACGCTTTTTGGTCTGCCCGAAACTTGCTGGTCTTCCAGCGCAAAGAGTTGTCCACGACCGAGTTTTGCAGACTGGCACATTCCAAGGTCCAGGACTACGTGCTGAGGGACGCACTAGAGCTTGAGGCAGCCGCTGCAAAGGCTCAATGGGGAAAGACCACTGTGTAAGGACCCCCCCAAGGTGAACTGAGGGGCTGGATCCCCGGAAAACCCCTGGGGCTGTATACACCAAATATGGGTTTGCTGTTAAATGTTGATAGTGTGGGAGGAGGCTCGTATAGAGAATGAAACACTGGCATGGATCAGTTGGGCTGAATGGCCTGTAACTCTATTGCAAATTCTATGTAATTGCAGCAGTGCATTGCTGGATTCCCAGTGAAAGGGCTCGAGTCAGAATCCCTAAATGGATCAAGATTTAAATTTTGCTAGCGACTTCACAGAGGCTGGTAATGATTCCTGATTAGGTTGCTGGATGTGATATCATGCAGAACATGCTTCTCACAAGAGAAGCAGAGACAATTGTCACGGAGCTGTGAGTGGCCCAAGTCTCTCACTATCCTGTTAAATGAGAGGAGCAGAGGCAGTACAGTGGCTGAAATTCAGAGTATTAAAGGCAACAAAAGTCAAACATTATTGGGGATTAATTACTGGGAGTAATCTACTTTGTTTTCTGGATTCCCCTTTTCCTAAAGATCCTATTCTGCCCTTTAAATGTTCTTTGTTAGTTGACCAGGCCCAGATACTTTCAACAAGCAATTGCATCTCTTTGCTCTCACCTGCAGAAGCTACGGACATGTCCCAAAGCAGAGGCAGTGACAACTGAAGGTCGACGATGACCATAACAAGTAATCCAGACTGACAACATTTAATTTCCACTGAAGAAACAGGCAGTCGTGATATTACCTGTGGCCGTCTATCATCAATGTATTTTCATGCTTGTATTTCTTCTCAAATGGCTTTTCCTCATCGACCCTATTTAATAAATCATTGATCATCGCTTGTACTTGTATTCTTTTGAGAAGGCCTTCGTGTACTATAAGATCTGGGAAAACAGTGTTGATCAGCTATCTCCACTCCGCTGAACACATCCCCCCCACCCCCTCCTCCCCCTCAACCACATTCCAGATCAATTTGTTCCCTCACTTTTGTTTTGCTCCAGGAGATCCTTGAGGTCACGTCAGACTGTTTGCCTGGCTGCACTCTCCGTAACATCAACAAACCACGCAGCAGCACAAAGGCACAGAAAGGGTTGCCGAGAGGACAGCCCGTCTGTGACTTGGCCACCAGGTCCTCCCGTCAGTCATTAGGAGAAATCTGCCACAGTTAACCCTTTAGACTGGTACATGTAGACCAGTTCACTGAAAGCAAGCTATGGAAAATGACAGCACATCCACATGAAAGCCATACTTACAGTGTGCTGGTATTCTCCTTATTCATACTGACAGTAAAGCAACACAAGAAATCCAATGCACATTCAAGAGTGGCATGAGACTCAGATATTCATTAAACAAAAATGACCTAATGTAGAGGTAATACATTATTTAGGTGAATGTATTTAACTATTCTGGAACACGCTAATCTGAGGTATCACTCTGCACTGTTTGTACGCACCTACATCTTAACAGAAAAGTAAAATGACAGTCTGTTCACATTTTCCCCAGACTCCTGTAATATCGTAAGCAACACAAAGACTTGCAAAGATATAAACCATCTGTGCACACATCAAATTGGACCATGGACACAGAGTGCAGGGCACTTACCTTGATGCCATTCCCCATTTATAGAGACCACATTTATTAGAACGCTCCTTCACATAAGCAGAACTGTATTAAGAAAGATCAGGTCAATCCCATTATTTGAAAGGCTAAACAAATAGCAGGTCTCACAGTGCTGCACAGTCGCAATTAAACTGAAACTATCACTCAATTTCCCAGCTGCTGCACAATCCCAAGAACAATGTTGAGAGTTTCTGCAGTCTGTTAAAGAGGGGGGAGGGGGAGGGGAGGGGGTGGGGGGCAACTACATGCCTCATTTTAATTCTCCATGCCTTCAAGGCGCTGCATATGTAATAGCTGGGTGGTAGAAAAATGAGGCAGAGCACAGATATTCATTGACATGCTGAAGGCATGCAAGGAAGTGGTCAGTGGAATTGAACAGTATGCCACAACGCTGCACTGCTTGTTATTGTAAGCATGAGGAATTAAAAAAAAAATCAGCTCATTTGCTCCAGTTTTCTTTTAAAATTAGAAGCAGATTTAACTCAACTCTAATCAGTTTGAGAGCAAGAAAAAAATTCTAGTCCCACTTGGATTATGTTTCAGTTATGTGCGTCCTTTTTGTGCTTATTTATTTCAAATCAAAAGAATCTTACAGCGCACTAGTCGGCCATTCAGCCCATTGTGCCTGTGCTGGCCACTTCTATATTTAAAAATATATGCACAAGCTCGGCTAATGGCTCAGTTGGTTAGTGCACTGTCTGACAGCATGGAGGTTCCAGAATTGACGCCCGATCGTTGCTGAGTTGTTTGGTCTCTCAGAGTACAGACTCTACAATTAGTCTCAACTCCCTTGGCCCAGGGATTTGGGGAAGGGAAATCAGCCAGGGTGTAAATGTCAAGTGAGAGAGGATCAGGTAAAAAGTGCACATTCCCCTGTTCAGGTAACCTGTCCACACCGACACTCTTGGTCAAGCCAGAAGGTGCTGGGTTCATTCCAGGCTGACATTCCAGTACGGTACTGAGGGACGGCTGCTCCCTCCGAGATATCCTCTATCGAATGAGACAGTTGCCCTCTCAGGTGGGTGTAAAAGATCCCATGGCCAGCATGTTGAAGAGCAGGGGAATTCTCCCAGGTGTCCTGGACAATATTTACTCCTCAACCAAGATCACTAAAACACATTCTCTACTCATTATCACATTGCTATTAGTGGGATCTTGCTGTGTACAAGCTGGCTGCCATATTTCCTGTATTACAACAGTGACCACACTTTTACCTGCCCATTTACCTTCTCCCTCCTCACTATCCCAGGCCCTAAACACTCCTTTCAGGTGAAGCAGCGATTTACTTGTACTTCTTTCAATGTAGTATACTGTATTCGCTGCTCACAATGTGATCTCCTCTACATTGGGGAGACCAAGCGCAGACTGGGTGACCGCTTTGCGGAACACCTCTGCTCGGTCCGCAAGCAGGACCCTGAGCTTCCGGTTGCTTGCCATTTCAACACTCCCCCCTGCTCTCATGCTCACATCTCTGTCCTGGGATTGCTGCAGTGTTCCAGTGAACATCAACGCAAGCTTGAGAAACAGCATCTCATCTACCGATTAGGCACACTACAGCCTGCCGGACTGAACATTGAGTTCAATAATTTCAGAGCATGACAGCCCCCCATTTTACTTTCATTTTCAGTTATTTTTTCTTCTTTTTTTTTTACATTCTTTTTTACAATCTTGTTTTTTTGCATTTATTTCATTTCATCTTAGTTTGTTCAGTTTGCTTACCCACTTTTTTTTTCAGGTTTGCACAGTAGCATCATCTCACTCACTTTGCAGTGTCAAAGTTAAGGTTGACCTTACTGGCTATGCTGCACTGTGATGGGGTTATTGGCTCAGCAGAAGGTTCGAGATATCCCATCGTACTTTCAGCTTCAGTTCAATGCTCCTTCCCAGTGTGCTCAAGGTTGAACCCCCAACAGGCCAAGTAGGGGGAAATTCACTTGCAATCTTAAAGGAAAAGGGAAGGCTAGTGGGAGTCATATTTATTTAAAGTTCTCTGGTATTTTATAGACAAGAAAATTAGATTCAGGAAACTAAAAGGCTTTCAACCCACACAGGACTTGTGGTGGAGCTATGCGACCCTGGGGCTACACATGAACATATGACAATGATGGACAAAAAAAGACCCACTGGTCCTTCCACTTTGTCCCACACAACAGCCATGCCTTGTGCAACACAATAGATACACTCCCCAGTCTCCCACCCAAAAACCATGTGATCCCCTGGCAGAGGTGAAAAACCAGATTAAAAACCTAAGCCAATTTGGAGGGAAAAATTATCCAGAAAATTCCGATCTACCCGTTACATGATCAAGACTAGCCCAGGAGAGGATTCTGGCCCTGATACAGCCTCGAGCTCTGCCCCAGACAGAAACACATATACCTGTTTGCTGGGAAGTCTTCACTTTCAGCTAGTAGTGTGGGTTTCTGAGGTTCCGCCAGCTACAAAGTGGCCCTCAGGTTGGTCTGGAGTTCACAATTTTTACAACTCTTCCCATCACTGGAGGAGCCAAGTAGTGAAGAAGGTTCTAGAGCTCAAGATTGTCCATGCAGCTTTGAAACCTCAACATTCTGTGGAGGCTAACGTTCCCCTTTACGTATTCCACATTGTGTGTGTGGTACTCGAAAACATGAACAAACCTATCGCCCCAACTCATTAACTCACAATGAAGCAACATTAATAGTTTGAGATAAGGAATATCATTTTCCACAGGAGGTTCTCTTTGAATGAAGTGGGTATCATGTTAACACCAGAACTCCAAAAACATCTGATTCCACATGGCAAGACTGAAGTTTTTTTCCACTAGAGGGTTAAATATTAATTTAATTTTACACTTCTACCATGTGAACTGGTGACTGTCAGCTTCTGTGCAGTGAGTTCGAAACGGTGAGACTCCATGCGGCTGGATTTTGTAATTGGGGTTGGGACTCAGACACCCAGATGAATACCAGGTCCTGATCCCACACCTCAGCTGTGTCACTCTTGCGACGCTATTTTTAAATGCAAATGTCCTAATTGGACAGGAGGTGAGCTCGGTGTCGAGCATCTCCAGGTAGGAGCTGCCTGCTTGGTACCAGCAGCAAAGGCAGGTGGCAGCTCCTGCCTTGCCGAAGAGAGAGACAGCTCCTGACAAGGCCAACAGTGTGACGAGGATAAAAACGGCCAGGCAGGAAAAATGAAGGTCCAGCGTTAACTCCTGCACAAGAAGGTCCATTCAAAAATAGATTGAAGACAAACACGAATTGTGCACCAGATTGTTCAGGTTCACTGAAATAAAGTTTAAAAATTCCATTCTGCACTGGACAGGCCATTTAACAAACTCCATAAAGGAGCTTAAGGGACCGTTAATTGATAGCAAGCGGGTTTCCAGTTCCCTTCACCCTGTCAGCCCTTTAAAAATTACAAACTGTCCCGGAGGCATCAGGATCTCGAGACGACCTCTGGGACCATGATTTTGAAATTGCCCGCGGCCCTTTGAAAATCCAGCCCCATATCTCCAAAAGTCTTTCCCTCCTCCTCAAATCTTCAAACTTTTAATGACAGGTTCGGTTTCATTGATCTAGTGAATTAAGGAACAGGAGAAGGCCAATCAAATCCATGAGCCTGTTCCAGCGTTCAATAAGATCATGGCTGATGTGTGACTTATCTCCACATATCCACCATTACTCCATACTCGTAATAAAAATGAATCTCACTGACCATGGCACCACCCTGAAATATGGACACCAATTTATTGATAAAAAGAGCTGCAGAGATGTTACTGTTGGCTTCAGTGCCACGAGCTCAGTGGGGGAGGGTGGTGTGGGTGGGTGTGAACTGTACTGCACCATGAAGAACTAGGATGAAGATCCCTATCCCAGGATGAATTGGAGAGATGAAATATAAAAGCCTGCACAAGAAACTGAAAATCAGAACTTCGACTTGTAAGAGCGATGTAACCCAAGGTCAGAGTTTTATTCATTTTATTCATTTTCACTTGATGCACGGGATTTTCACCAGCACCATTACCAACAGCAGCTGCACGTGGCCATTTGTACCAGTGTTTAAGATGTGTTCACTCTGCTGCCAGACACCACTTATAGCTCAGACAGGAAGTTTGTTTTCCAGTGACCACCAGTTTGATGAACGACTTCCATCAAACATCCATCTCTTGTCATGAGAAGCAGACAAGTTAAAACAGGAAGACTGAGACCCACATGCAGGGCTGCTGAAGAGCTACAAGATCCTTTTATCAATAGTCCTTGATCTGGGATTGTGCCGTGGCATAACACTCTGAAGAAGCTGCTATAGACCCGAGCATCCACTGATAAAGGACAATTGGGATTATACTGGGCTTTGCTCCAGGAATCTCTTGTAATCATCACCACACCCTATCTTAAGGTTTTGCTTAAACCTGAAAAAAACACTTGTGTGAATGGTGGAATGAGTCTTGGACTATGTTCTTCAAACCATCTCTTCCAGTTTGGCCTGTTCTCAAGTACATATCATTCCTGTTGTTTTATTTACTGATATAGGTGAACACACTGAGCTGCATTTTACATTTCTGCTGCTGGCAGTCCGCCGGTGCAGACCACATGTCGCAGAGCCACTGCGATATTAAACGGGGCGGCTCATTTAAATGGCTGGGGCAGACCGACCCCCGCTCCGATGACGTGGAGGGGACGGGCTGTCCGTCGCGGCAATGACATCAGCAGCCTTTACGCAGGCTTCAATCCCTTCCATTTAATTCAACTTTTTAAATGTAAATGCAATACAGAAAATTTAAACCCATTTAAATTGCCCCTCTCCCACCCCCTAATAATCATAAAATTAATTACTTGCCTTCTCCCCGCTAAAACACTTCCCCGCCTACCTGACCTTCCCACACCCCAGTATATAAACTTTTAATTCTAACCCTTCCCACCATCCCCTACACCAATGATATTATATTGACCCCGCCCCTCCCACCCCACACACACAGAAAATTACCTGCTCCGCCCTCCCCATCAGTGTTCCGCCTGGGATCCCTGGATGGGGATCCGAAGACGCTGGAGTCCGGGACAGAGGGCAGGAGCCAGAAGGTAATATATTCCTTTATTTAAATTAATTTCAATATGTACATTTGGCTCACATTGCCAAGCGGCGGGGGGGGGGGTGGTCCTGCCATGAGGCCTCGCTGCCGCTGGCAATATCGGTCGGGCCTTCCCAGCGTCAAGGCCCATGGCGGGCCTCTCCTGGAGGCATTTTACGGCCTCCCCCACCACGAGCCCCTGATGTCGGGGGGCGCAGGGTTCTGTAAAATTCAGTCCACTAAATCACATAAAGCAGTTAATTTAGAAAATTCTGCTAAATTATGTATTGGGCATCCCAAACTTCAATCACTCCACCATTGGTGGCCAGGCCTTCAGCTGCTCAGGCCCTAAGCTCTGGAATACCCTCCTTACACCTCTCTGTCTCACCACCTCACTTTACTCCCTTAAGATGCTTCTTAAAACATACCTCTTTGACAAAGCTTTTGGTTGACTGCCCTAATATCTTGTTACAGGCAGGTGGGAAATGAGGTGGCTGGCTTCTACTTTTCAACTCCCAACTGACCACAGATAGTGTTCAGTTAAAGTAGTGTTTCAGCCCCTGTGTTTTGGTCGCCAAATAAGTAGGCAGTGACAGGCTTTCTTGTAGGTTTGAAACAGAAGATTAAATATTTATTGAACAATAATCACCCAAAATGAACGCACCACCACCCACGCACACATTCACTCTCACATACACACTCAAAAAAAGATAGATGGTAAAGGGTAAGAGGTGTTAAGAGTTCAATATGTAAAAGACTGTAGGATCCTCTTGGAAGGTAACTTTTTAAGAGTTACAGGCCTGTTTGCTGGTTGTCTTGCATTTACTGAAATGTTGAAGTCTTCCAACAGTCAACACTTCAGTTTGAAGACAGTGCTGGTATTTCTTAGTTCAATTTTCACAGGCAGAGGAGCTGTTTAAACAAAAAGTCATTCTCTCATTTCTCTGCTGCAATTGGTTGCAAACGCGTCTCAACAGGGTTCAACTGCCTTAGCTGGAATTTCTCTCTCTCTGCCTTGTGTTGGAATTAAAGATGGCTTTTGAAGTTCTCTCTGTGGCTGGAGATCTTTGGATAATGTCTTGATGTCCTCCTCTGTTCTCTAAAAAAGGTTACCTTTCAAGGTAAAATTCATTAAATGTTAGCCTCGCCCATGTGACTTTAGGTTTCGGTTCCTGAAGGGCTATATAATAGGTTCTGATGGCAGTCTATTTTGATTAGAAGAGGTATTTTCACACTTTATTGTAGTGATTGTAGCTGGAGACGGGGTGTCTGTGAGTGCCTTAGTTTTAGCTCGTTTTTTTGCGGGTAACCCATATCCATGTGTGATGAACTGTCTAGAATTTGAATGCAGATGGGGTTAACGAGTTTTAGTTCTAGCAAACATGAATGTGTGTTTCAGTGCAGGAGAAGGTGGGTGTCATGTGACTTTGTCCTCCATCTTGTTGAAGGTGAGTGGACCAGTCTTTTAACATTGTTTTATTTTTTTCATAACTCTCCAACTTATTTTTGTATTTCCATCGCTGCACTTCCCATGAATGCAACAATTTCCTTATGCAACTCAATGTCAAATTTTGTTTTATAATGTCCCTGTGAAGCACATTGGGAGGTTTTATTACCTTAAAGGCACTATATAAATAAACATTGTTTTTGTAAAGCAGTTAAATTTAGCAAATTTTGTCCTGCATCCTGTTGAGAATTCTTTAAAAAAAAAAGTGGAAAACTTCAGGAGCAAATGACAGTCCGGTTCAAAGGTCGACTTGCAGAATTCCTCAGCTTGGGACTGGTTAACATTCAAATCACCCTGTTCAAATTTCAAATCACCCTGTTCAAATTGGAGATCCGTGTTGGACCTGGCTGAGATATCTCATTCCTCTTCCTCAATCACACAGAATCATCTTTAAACAGCACCGCTTTCAAGTAAAGAGGCAGAGAAAGGGTAAATGAATCATTCAGCCCTAGCAACAGGTATCTGTCCTGTCAGTATGATGAAAGGGATTGAGAATCAATTGATGTGCTGGTCCTAACTCTCTATTTCAATGGGAGGGTAGTTAAAATCCTTCCAGAAATCGCCATTAACAAAACAGGAGGCTGAACACCAGAGTGTGACTCCTACTGTGGCACCACGTTCATTAGGAGAGGTATTACAATCACTAATGAGCACTAACAGGGACATACAGGGCAAAGCTATGTTGCATTTGGACAAAAGCAGAGGAGGCAGAAAAGTATGACATTGGATTTCATCCACTGGAATTTAACATTCGTTGTGAACGTAATTCTTTTAAAAAGAAAATCTCACTCTCCTGAGGGCTCCACGTATAAGTACAGCACTGGGAAAGTCGCAGCCTCAGCCTCTTCTGGGTCTGTGCTGAATTCTGCTGGGGCAGGAGTTGGGATTGCTACAACTGGCCTCAGTGCCCTCAGCTGGTTGGGGTTGGTGCTGTGAGGGAAGGGAAAAACAGCCATGGCCCCCCTCTCCTGATTGCAATCCAGTGATCGCTGCTGGAAACTGCAAGGGTCTGGGTAACAGGAAAGCAGAAACAGCTTTGGATATGAAGCCCTCAGGAACTGAATACCTAATTAACAATCACATTGATCACTGTGCCAGGTACCAGGAACCAAAGGCCAGCGTGAGTCGGTGTCTTCAGCAGAGGAGGGGAGAAATACCGGGACACGGGGAGAGCAAATCCTTTCACGCATTGCAATTTACTCTCCTACCGTATTAGATCTTTTTTAACGATAGGCCAATTACACATAAGTAAAGCAATCTTGCTACAAAGCACCTTACTTTTGCAAGTAAGCGTCAGTAGAACCGATGAATGCAGGATTGTATTACAGCTGCCTACGCTGCTAAGATCATACATTATATTAACAGAAAGCTGTAAAAGAAATTAGGGTCTTTGGCAAGTCTGTTCCACTCTTTTCATGTTTGACCATCTGTGACTTACAGTAATTTATCAGCATCATGGCTTTAATAGTGTACGCAGGGTTTTAGCTCAGTGTTTAGTCATGCTACGAACAGGCATTCACAGCTCCAATTTTTCTTTACTTTTCGTTTCCGTCTCCATTTGGAATGGCGGTTCTCTGCTACCTCATCCAAAAGCCCATTCTTCATCTGTGCACTTAGAAAAAGTGAAGGTTGGCATGCTATTCAACTGTAGCAGCATCAGAACCAAGTTTGAGCCTGCCCACACAAGTGTACTTTCTAGCAGGGAGTCACCCGACAGCAAAGGGAAACAAACTGAACGATTTTCATCTCTCCCCAATGCTGAGACAATTTGCCATGGTTCGAACAACACTCTCGCTGAGTTCAGCTAACTCGCCTAAGATCAAGAATCCAACAGGGGAATTTCCTGGTCATTTCCATGCTGTGCAACTCATTTATCGGAATAGCTGCACATTCAATTTGTCCTGAAACTGTAAGTTCACTGGCCCTACCTTCCCTGTAAGTAAATGTGTTCCAAGAGAGCAAGGATGGGAGAATTGGCACCGACAGTTTTGTAAACCCTATCTCCATTCCAGGATGCCTTTGAACATGGGCTGCCCGTTAAGGGTAAATTCAATACTTCCACTCTCTTATGTTCATTACTAATTGATTGTGAATGCTTATGTTTCTCAAATTACAATTGACCTGAACACCATGTCTAGTAGAAGCTAGGTGTTTCTCCATTCAGGAGATGAAAGACCAGGGCAGATTGCATTAAGCACAATGGTGGAACTGCAAGGCAGCATGTTCCTGGAATAGTGGGAAACAGGTCCCACACTGTAAATATCATTGATGATTAATATGATTAAAGATGCTCCTTAAAACCTGCCGTTTGATCAGAGCTTTTGGGCATCTTTTCTTTTTTTTTTTGACATCAAACCAGAGAGAGAAGGAATCAAAATGTTTTTAAATCGATATCAGTCATTAAACACTTTGGGGTGTTTTACTACATTAAATGCACTATATAAATGTAAGTTGTTGTTATGGCATCTTGGCCTCGGCAGTCAAGCAGGTTGACGATAATCACCCTGGAAAGCCTGTGTTTATGCAGTACCATGTAAAACATGGCACGCTACAATTGGGGTGCTTCTGAGACGCCAGTATCTCTGCCATCAGGCCCACTGTTACAACCTGCCATTCTGAGGTGTCTTCACTTCAATCAGCAGATATCAGTGGTACAGACGCTAGTGTGCGAGTGCAGAGCATCTCTTGTTCAGCCTGGCCCGCCTTAGATGTTCTTCTTTCAAACACCTCAGAAAGGGCAATTTCCATTGGGAAACCCTTTGATAACAGTACTCGCTGTGAGGGCAAAGTTTGTCAGAAAATGAAATGGAAGGAATTCTTGCAGTGCAGTTGTCATATCATTTGCAAAAGCTTCCCTGCTTTGGGATGCAAGTTTAGATGTAGTAAATAACTTCTTCTTCTTCTTCTTTGGCCTCCTTGTCTCGAGCGACAATGGGTAAGTGCCTGGAGGTGGTCAGTGGTTTGTGAAGCAGCGCCTGGAGTGGCTATAAAGGCCAATTCTAGAGTGACAGACTCTTCCACAGGTGCTGCAGATAAAATTGGTTGTCGGGGCTGTTACACAGTTGGCTCTCCCCTTGCGCTTCTGTCTTTTTTCCTGCCAAGTGCTAAGTCTCTTCGACTCGCCACACTTTAGCCCCACCTTTATGGCTGCCCGCCAGCTCTGGCGAACGCTGGCAACTGACTCCCACGACATGTGATCAATGTCACAGGACTTCATGTCGTGTTTGCAGACATCTTTAAAGTGGAGAAATGGACGGCCGGTGGGTCTGATACCAGTGGCGAGCTCGCTGTACAATGTGTCCTTGGGGATCCTGCCAACTTCCATGTGGCTCACATGGCCAAGCCATCTCAAGCGCCGCTGACTCAGTAGTGTGTATAAGCGGGGGATGTTGGCCGCCTCAAGGACTTCTGCGTTGGAGTTACGGTCCTGCCTCCTGATGCCAAGAATTCTCCGGAGGAAGCGAAGATGGAATGAATTGAGACATCGCTCTTGGCTGACATACGTTGTCCAGCCCTCGCTGCCTTAGAGCAAGGTACTGAGGACACAGGCTTGATACACTCGGACTTTTGTGTTCCATGTCAGTGCACCATTTTCCCACACCCTCTTGGCCAGTCTGGACATAGCAGTGGAAGCCTTTCCCATGTGCTTGTTGATTTCTGCATCGAGAGACAGGTTACTGGTGATAGTTGAGCCTAGGTAGGTGAACTCTTGAACCACTTCCAGAGCGTGGTCACCAATATTGATGGATTGAGCATTTCTGACATCCTGTCCCATTTTGTTCGTTTTCTTGAGGCTGATGGTTAGGCCAAATTCGTTGCAGGCAGCCGCAAACCTGTTGATGAGTCTCTGCAGACATTCTTCAGTGTGAGATGTTAATGCAGCATCATCAACAAAGAGGAGTTCCCTGATGAGGACCTTCCGTACTTTGGTCTTCGCTTTTAGACGGGCAACGTTGAAAAACCTGCCATCTGATCTTGTGTGGAGGAAATAACTTAATTTCAATGCTTTACAAAGTCCTAAGACAAGGCAAGGAGCACAATTAAGTATCTTTACCTGTGTGACAGGCTGGCATTTTTTTTGCCCATTTATTTTTTAAGGACGGGAAAACCTCAGATATAGGAAAATACTAACGAGACTGTAGTGATGTGATTTACTGCAGTGGGTGGGGGTAACTTCAATATTCAGGAAAGACAGGAGAGATGGAGCAGCTTTTCAAACAGCAGATCAAAGAAAATTGAAATCATTTCCCTGGACAAGGGAAGAAAGCAGTCTGGCTGGAGCGAAATACAGAAAGAGAATTGCATCAGCAAGTCAGATCTCCGACAGACCCGCAGGAAAAGGAAAACATCAGGATCTTATCTGATTCTAATAATGGTGACTTCCACCAACTTATTAATAACTGGGAATGCTCATATGGAAATGTGACAACAGAATTTGTTTTGGGAAGTGAAGTGTAACACTGCCCCTCAGGATAGTTGCACTGATGTTTGCATCAGGTCTCCCAACTGGGTGAAATCAGGCAGTGTATAATTACTGCATGCCTGTCTGTTATGGTGCTGACTGCAATTGTATTATGGGCAGACTGTCAACATCAGGAATGTCTCTGATTGGGAGCTCACCCTTTCATAGAGGGGAAATCACTGTGCTGCTCCTGTTGGCAAGAACAGCAAGCAATAACAACCTGCATTTATAAAGCACCAGGATTGGCTGTGATATCCCTGTGGTCAAAAGGCCTGCCAACACTCACCATCAATGCTTGCAGGTTGGATTAGATATTGCCAGCACTCATTGAACTGGACCCAGAAATTGGTTATTACTGTCAGGACAGGAGGAGAGAAAAAGAATCTTGTAGGAAACATATTCGTGATTTAAACAAGAGATTTAACATCGTCAGTGAGTAGCAAAGTAGTCTCTATAGTGATAGTATTCAATAACAATCGTTTCCATTATTACATGGACACGCTTGTGTTGCGGCAATTTTAGGTTGTCACACTTCACATTACCCTCCAAATCAGCTGACAGATTCTGAGATTATATACACATCTCCATGTGAACTATTTCAAAGTGATTACATGTACTGGGGCTCCTATTGCAAGGCTTGTATACTGAATTAATTTTTCTTGTGGACGCAGCACAAATATATTGATGGGAGGGATGATCTATGTAAAAGCAACAAATACTATCTGCACAGAATTCACAACTATTTATAGTGGGATTGGACTGTGCACTGCTTATAAATTAAAGTACTGCGTTTCTGGCTCACAGCCGATAAAAGGCCCATCAAATATGGTTCAAAACAAACTTATGTACAAAGATTCTGGCCTCAATCCCTTGCAGAATATCAATAAGCTACTCACTAGTCCACGATGGCAATGCAGCATTTTGCCATAACCCTGCCCTGTTATACAAGGCGGCCACTGTAGAATTCTGTGGAAATTAACATTTTCGTTGGGGAAATGGCCAACAGAAACAGCGTTTCAGTAAAAACAGACCAAGTGATGTCCTCTTGTCTCTGTGCAATTTCAATGGCCTTCCCACTCATAGTTGTGGGTTGGTTTGTATGGGGGAAATCACTGAATCCAAAGGAGATCAGACCATACAATTTTTTTCATGTTCATTCACGGGATGTGGGTGTCTTTGGAAAGGCTAGCATTTATTGCCCTTAAGAAGCTGCCAGTGAGCCACCGCCTTGAATAAATTGAATGGCTTGCTCGGCTATTTCAGAGTGCAGTTAAGAATCAACCTGTGGGTCTGGAGTCACATGTAGGCCAGACCAGGTAAGGACAGCAGATTTCCTTTCCTAAAGGACATTAGTGAACCGGATGTCTTTTTACAAGAAGCCAGCAGTTTCATGGTCACATTACTGAGACTAGCTTTTTATTCCAGATTTATTTAATTAATTGATGTTAAATTCCCCAGCTGCCATGGTGCCTCACTGCTGAATGTGTGCTTCATACCAGCTAACGTGCTTACAGTTGCTAGAAACTTCCTCATTACATTACACTCCCCCAGTGAGAGCTTCAAATATGGTCAAAGGCTGGAATACATGGACTGTAGAACAGTGACTGTTTACGCGGATTGACAAGATGCTGGTAATTATGTAGATTTGGAGTTCAAAGGGCACAAAGTGATGCAAAACCCAGTTGGTTGTAGGACGTTTCTGCTTACAGCCGCGCTTATTTTCCAGATGCTGCAGCCAGTGCTCTCCAGCCCAATAGCTTTCATCCCATAGAATCATAGAATGATGCAGCACAAAAGGAGGCCATTCCGCCCATCATGCCTGTGCCAGCTTCTTGAAAGTGCTATACAATTAATCTCAATTAGTCCTGCTCATTCCCCATAGCCCTGTAAATTTTATACATACATACACCACACAACATGTGCTTGAAGTGTGAACTTTGACATCAACTATCAGCAACCTGTTTAAATGAGGGCCTCAGAACCAAATCTGACTTACAGCCATACACATTTGAATGTCATTACTGGATTGTGATCAGCAGCCTGGGCCCTGGTCAATATCTAATGTCTAATCCCCTCCCATATAGGGATCAGTGGCACTGAGGCTAATTGGGCCACTGCCGCAGACAATAGTAATGTCTCCAGCAAGAACAACAGTAGATTCCCAGCACTGGCTGAGGAATGAGCCTGGGACACCCCTGTCTCCGCAGCTCAGAGCACACTGAGCAAGTCATTTATACTGTCACAGCCCCTGATGCCTTGACCAACTGCACACTATTCATATGCGAGTCCTGACAGTCAGTGTCAACAGGGTATTTCAATATGGGCTCCAATCCTGCTCTCATTACCTTCTAGCAAGAGGTCAATTGCAGCACCTACACAACTACAGGTGCTGAGGTTACTCAGCAGAGACAGGAACCAAACCTGGGAACTTGCTGCTCTGCATGATTCAGCTCCATACGGGATAAACTTGCTGCGGGGAGTTTCAAGGCGCAATTGTATTACTTAACCTTACTCAGACCTTCCTTAATGGCATGTATTAAATGTGAATTAATAGGTAGTAGAATCTATTTATAGATCCAATTGACAGCATGGTTAGATCTCCGTAAATGAAACAACTGTATTAGCTGTTAATTATTTTTTTATAATTGCTTTCCAATTTTTTTGGACTGTTCCAAAACCATATTAAACAGATTACTCCCAAACAATTATTAAATACACAGGACCTAATGTGAATGCTGCACTAGACAAGGAGCAGAGTCTGTCTTTTGATGCAGTCTGCTTGCAACGTCGTCATTAGCTTTGAGTGCTGCAACAGACCTTGGTGACCCGAGACTCCAGACTGAAGGAGATCTTTCATTGTGTGCACCGAGCATTCTCCTTTTTCTTGGTTGAATCTCTTGCTGAGCCATTGATCATAATTACAGCCTACAACTTAGCTGGCAGCAAGTACTGTAAAATGAATTTGGAAATCAAAGTCAGTGACAAGGATTGTCAAGCTCCCAGTAGTACAGTGTTCTTGAAGTATAAGTAATTCAGATGTGGCGTAGCAGAGATTAAAGGCCATCTTCATTGAACGTAAACAGCAATGACAAGCCACACTCAATGTTAGCATTAAATCACCAGTCTGACTCAAACAGACAAGGCAAAGTGATTTGAAGATGAAATATTAGATTCATGTTAGTCAGCACACTTCCCACCCTGGTGCTGAGCTCTACTGGGGCACCGACATACAATACCACAGCAGAGGAGCACACAGTTTTTGAACCCCTCATGTTCCGGAGCTGTGGGGGAAGATTGTAACATTCCTCCCTCCTCACTAATGGAAATGGTGTGGAGGAGGTGTTTAAGATGGCAGGGGACACACAGTGTTCAATTAGCACATCTACTGCTCTCGAATGCATGGCAATTCCTGTATTTTACCGTAAACCAAAACTGAAAAACTTCTGACACAAGCTAATAATCTACGGGGCAGGGGAAGAGATAGGGAGGGAGGAGAAAAAGAATTACATAGGTTATGTGTTTATGAGGTTTCACCCCTGGGGTTGGTGGTGGGGGGGGGGGGGGTGGTAGGGTAGTGGGTGAGAGTTGGGAAATAGAGAGCGGGAGACAGGCAGATAGGGAGATGACAACTTTATATAGATTATATAATGCCCTTAAAATGTAATAAAACATCCCAAGGTGATTCACAGGAGCGTTACAAAGTAAAATTGGACACCGAGCCACATGAGGCAATATTAGAGCAGATGGTCAAAAACGAAAGTCTTGAAGGAGGAAAGAGTGCTGGAGAGATGGAGAGTTTTAGGGAGGGAATTGAGAGAGAGAGAGACACACACACACGCAGAGCAAGTGCGAATGAGAATATACTTGCAGGCACAAGATGAAGGAGCCAACTAAAGCATCAGCAGCACGAATATCTTCATTTTATCTTAATATAACTTAAAATGGCACTGTCATGAAAAAATGAACAAAACATTTTGTTTGAGGAGAGAAAAAATGTTTGTCGTAAGGATGCCACACATGTGTAATGCAATGATAAGGTTTAGACACAATTCTCTTTCCCTGCCGTGTAATTGTAAATATAAATTTACTGGGCGGCACAGTGGCGCAGTGGTTAGCACCGCCGCCTCACAGCTCCAGGGACCCGGGTTTGGTTCTGGGTGCTGCCTGTGCGGAGTTTGCAAGTTCTCCCTGTGACCGCATGGGTTTCTGCTGGGTGCTCCGGTTTCCTCCCACAGCCAAAGACTGGCAGGTTGATGGGTAAATTGGCCATTGTAAATTGCCCCTAGTGGTGGTAGGAGAATGGTGGGGATGTGGTAGGGAATATGGGATTAATGTAGGATTAGTATAAATGGGTGGTTGTTGGTCGGCACAGACTTGGTGGGCCGAAGGGCCTGTTTCAGTGCTGTATCTCTCTATGACTCTAAATGTTATACCAAAAAGAGTTCTCCAAAAAGACAGGTGCCTTCTTGAAGACTGTGCATTTTTTTCCCGCCTACATACATCTGTGAAATATCAGATTGAATGGAGAGGATTTAAAATTGGGACATTACAGAATAAAGTGAAACAGAACAGACAGGAAACGTGCAGCCTCCAGGGCTATAACCAGCCTTCACTAAAGCAGTAACTATAGAGACACATGGCCCATGATGGAAGCATCACTTATTGATTTAGAAGACAGTTTTAATAGTCCAAGTCCACTTCCTTTTGCAATTGAACAAAAATCTTCTGACAAATCTATTAATTCCAATACAAAAGTATTGGCACATTTTATTCCTGTGTGCAGAGTTAGGAAAAGCAAGGCAATGTAGAAAAAAAAAAGTTGGATTCAAAACTGGGAGCAAATTATCAAATCTCCAGCTCTAGCAAATCTACTAAACGCAAACTCGACTGGGTTTACCCAAGATGCCAAAATCAGAATTTATTAGATTTCATTAGAAGCCTAACTTGCAACTTAATTCAGGATGAGAAATCTTGTAGTTTTCCCTCACACTTCAGGTTTGGGTACATTCTCTTATAAAGACAAATTTATCAGGTAATGAAATGATTGGTTGATTGATGTTTAACCAATATGAGTTTGACCTGAACTTAGCGATATAATTATGTTGCCATGTGATTGCTCAGGAAATGTGGAGCAGTTTCCTTCGGAAAGCTAAAAAAGCCAGTCTCACAGCATCAACTGATTGCAAAAAACTCCTATTTCCTTTAGCGCTCCACATTACACTGAAGAACACATCTATATTACAATCCATGTATTTGCAATCCTACCCAGTAATATTCGTTCAGGCTGAACACTGGCAGAATGCCTATTTCTGTGCAGTTTTTAATAAGATAATACATTTTATTAGGTTGAAGGACACTCACTGCTTTTACTTGAGTGGGAGGGAGGTGAGTTCATGATGATAATTTCACATGCAAATCATGGTAAGACACACCAACACATCACTGACAAGTCTTTCATGGCCATTTCAGTGACATGCTTCACATCGTCTGGGACATTTCCTCACCCCAAAGGGCATCTGGCAACTGTGGAACCTGGCCCAGGATAAATCAGCGGCTTGTGCGGGAGAGAGAAACATTTTAAATAAAAGAACTGTATGCATCCACTTTCAGCATAGGCGAATCTGAGATTCAAAACAGGCCAATTTTTCTTTTTCTTACTCTGATGCAGAGAATTCCTTTCAGCAAGAGCAAGTAAAGAGATTTAGCCTTTGGGCAATACCACACATTGAAGAGCAGTGAAGCAGCATCTTAAAGGAAGAGGACATGGGGGCTGTGCTAACATTTACTATACAGGTCAAACGCATTGTAACACTTGTTCTGCTGTTCACAGAATCAGTGATCAAAACTTTTAGTTTCACAGAGGTCATCTGCCCCTTTGTTATCTGTCAGTAAAGCATTTAAATGAGTTTGCCTGCAAGCACTATAAAGCCGAGTTCCTAATAAATTAATTCTGTCAAGCAAGTGCGGAGATGTTTAGGCAAGGGATCATGTCTGGGCCCTTTGATATGATGCTGCTTGTGTTCTGTAATATAGACACGTGAGTCAACACACAAAGATCTTCTAACTTTAAATAGCATTTGGTTCTTTTTAAAGGAACTGAACATGCTCGGATTTTATCCAAGGTCTGAATTTAATTTCATTTACATATAACAAAATGCAATTTCTGTTGTCAGTCAGAAGTTTGGCTAAAAGGGGAAATTTGAGTGAGAAAACAGAAAGTGAAAACGTCATAGAAAAAAATGCTCCTGATCACCTCCAGGATTCCTCCCCCTTCTTGTCAAGGCTGGAACTCGAGTAAGTGTTCAGTTCCATGGGTGCTGACAACACCCAGTACTTCACCTAACTGGCCACTCTTCATGAGCTCCGGGGGCTACGTATATACATCAACACTCGAAAAAGAGGAATACAGCGTCCAGAGAAACCCGGGGCTCAATTTTCAGCCCCCATGCTCCACCCACCAGTCGAAGGTGGGACAGAGGTGGGAAGGGGGCGGAGGGGGCCCAGAAAATACTGGCACCAGCTGACGCGTCAGTTTTACAACACCGTTCCCGGTGCTAGCAATGTTAACCTGGGCAGGGTGAGGGTGGGACAGGAATCCCACTCTCCTCCCTATTGAGTTCTCACACCTTGCAGCACTGGTCACCATGCCCTGCCAGTGGCCCTCAAAGTCACTGTGGCCTTGAACCTCTTCGCTTCTACCTCCTTCCAAGGATCAGCTGCAGACCTTAGTGGCATCTCGAGAACAGCTGCACACCACTGCATCTCACTGGTCACTGAAGCCTTCTTTTCCAGAACTGGAAGCACATTCATTTTACAAGACATATGTCCTTGCAGGGAAAGAGGGCAGTACATTTGGCCTCCATCGCTGGATTCCCCCAGGTGCAGGGCATCATCAATTGCACACACGTGGCCATCAAGACACCCAGCGACTGGCTCTCAGATCCATCAACAGGAAGGGCCTCCACTCCCTCAATGTCCAACTGGTCTGTGACCACAAGAAGAACTGCCTCCATGTGTGCACTCACTTTCCTGGCACTGCCATGATTCCTTCATCCTGCATCAGTCCAGGTTGCCTCATAACCTCACTCTAACCCCCAAAGTGTGCAGATGGAGCCTAGAGGACAAGGGAAATCCCTTGAAACGATGGCTGCTGACTCCTCTACAGCAGCCCTAGACAGGAGATACAATGAATGCCACCTGTTCAGCAGGACAGCCACTGAGTAGATCATCAGGCTTCTGAAGATGTGATTCTGGTGTATGGACTGGTCAAGTGGTGCTCTCCAATATCCTCCTGCAAGGGTCTTGGTCATTGTAATTTGTTGTGCTCTCCATAACATGGACCTCCAGAGAGGTGTGGACCTTGAGGACAATGAGGTCCTGGTAGGAGACTGCTCACTGGGGAAGGAGCAAGAGGAGGTGGTGAGACAGGAGGAGGAATTTGAGGCGGAGGGAGATGATGCTGAATAGACAGCTTCCCCTGCTGCATGACAAGGTGGCCTCCTCCTCCTGCCACCCTCTGAGTAGAGGACCTCCCTTCTCTCCCTCATGGCCTCCAGCATTAGATCCAAGTCGGCATCGATGAAGCAAGGGTCTGACCTGCCCCAGATACTAGGCCTGAGGCTCCCTGTGACATCTCGCTTCCCTCTGGTGCAGTGGAAGGCTTTGGCACAAACTGCAAATCTCTGCCTCAGGACAAACAGCAGCCTCAGTGAATGCTGCCATGGGGTGTCTAAATGAATCCCACACTTCATGTGACACAGCTCCATTCCCACTCCCACTGGCTATAAGTGCACAGGAAACCCATCTCCATATCAATTAAGGACTCACCCCCATGAAAATCTGAACTTTAATCAGTTTCTCACCATAGGTGCGTTTCGGATCTGAAAACAAATCTAGCTATTGTTTCCTGCCTCTGCAGCGAAAATTCAGCCCCGCTCTCTGATCCCTATTCTTCACAACAAATTAATTCATTCCATGTGGCTTTCCAATATTCTACCTGTATGCCCCAAGAAATCTGCTCCAACTCCAAACTTGGCAACATCAGACAGGAATTTCCTTCAGTCTGTTTAATACAACTATAAACATTTTTACAGCACAGGCAGCCTTTGTGCTAGCTGTGTTTAGGATACCCAGTTTTTCACATTCCTCTGTCCTAGCCCTCAACCCTTTTCAATGTTTCTCTTCCAAATAGTTGACCTCACCCCACTGCAGAATTCTGAGCCCTACTTCCTTCCCATTACAGTGAGTGAAGAAAATCCAGCTCCACAATTTTGGCTTCAGATACAAAACTGTGATAAGGAACCACATGCTCTAACTACCCTCTCTGTAAAAAGAAAACTCTTCTAAAGTCCCCCTTTGTTCTTCTGGAGGATTCTAAGTTTATGTTCATTATCCAAAATTCCAAAGTCTCCTCACACCTTGCAGTGAGACTATGATTCAGGAGGTTTATGTGCAGTAGCAAAAGGAAGGTCCCCGGCCTCCAGTAAGGATGAGGTGTAATCCATTCACGCTTTCCCCAATTACAATCCCCCTCAAGATACCCTCTGTTAGCCATGGATCAGTTGGTAGCACTCTTGCCTCTGAATCAGAAGGTTGTGAGTTCAAATGCCACTTTAGAAATGTGAGCACAAAATCCAGGCTGATGCTCCCAGTGCCAGTACTGAGGGAGTGCTGCGCTGTCAGTGGTACTGTCTTTTGGATACTCTCTGCTAATTCCCCTTTATTTGGTTGCTAAGCCATAGCCACATCTTATGCATGATCCCCACTGACCCTTAGTTTGTAAAGGAGTGGTACTTTATCATGTGCCTTTTGTAAGTTGAGGTACATTAGCTCAGTGCTCCTGCCAACCCCGTGCATCCAGAATGTCACCTCTTCAAAAAAAAAGGAGCTTTTATTGAACAAGATCCCCTTCTCCTAATGGTGCTGGCTGCCACTTTATAGACGATTTTCATAGGGATGCTCTTCCATTTTATTCCTGAACATCAATCCCATTCCATTTCTAACAACTGAGATTAGGAAAAGACCAGCAGTAAATCAACTAAAATGGAAGCAAATTGACAGTGGATGGGGGTGAGGGATGTGGGGGGTCATGGGGGTGCAAGGAGGATCTGATTTGAAGTTTACAGGCTTCTTGCCTTTGTGATAAAAAAATTAGCACTTTGCTTTGCCCATTGCTCTAACAGTCGTTGTTCCCTATCTCAGTATCCATGGCAACCAATGAATAAATTAAAAACACGACCAGCCACAGTAACCATGACAATGCCACATAGTCGTTGCAGCATCACTTAAATATATTTTGCCCAGTAAAACATATTCCTAAATTTCTGAAACATAAGCATGTATAAGAATCCATCACATCGTGAAATCTGATGGTATGATTCAACCAGCCGAGTAGGAAGAGCGCTCATAGGAAGTGCATCTTGGGAAGACTGCACATACAGCCTGTGATTATTTTGTCAAAAATGGACAGAAAATGCCAAGGCGACACCCACAATTTCTCAAGAAGCATTCCCTGTCAATAGTGCACTCCGCTGGCAATATCAGATCGCAGAATCATCCCTTTAACCCATGGAGCAAATTGACATTCTCAAAAGGGTTTTTTAATTAAAAGTACAAGGCTGACTTTTTGCTGTCATCAAATTGTGCCATTTTATACTCAATTAAACTTCAAAAACATTTGATGAAAGGGTACATCAGGAGGAGGCCATTCAGCCCCTCGAGCCAGTTCTGCCATTCAACAAGATCAGGGCTGAGCTTTTCCATCAACTCCACTTTCCTGCTCTGTCCCTGTATCCCGATTCCCTCAGTGCCCTGAAAATCTATCCATCTCAGTCTTGAATATACTCAACGACTGAGCATCCACAACCCTCTGGAGTAGAGAATTTCAAAGATTCGCAGCTCTCAGAGTGAAGAAATTTCTCTTCATCTCAGTTTTAAATGGCCGATCCCTTCTCCTGAGACTGTGCCCAGTGTTCCCAACTCTCCACCCCGGGGGGAGGGGGGACCGGGGGGAACTGCCTCTCAGCATCTACCCTGTCAAGACTACTAAGAATTTTATACATTTCAATGAAATCACCTCTCGTTCTTCTAAACTCCAGAGACTACAGGCCCATTTTGTTCACTGTTTGCTCAGAGGACAATACTCTCATCCCAGGAATCAATCTAGTCAACCTTCATTATGCTCCCTTTAAGATAGCTATATCCTTCCTTAGGTATGGACAGCAAATTGTACACAGTACTTGAGGTGTGGTCTCACCAATGTCCTGGGCAATTGCATTAAGACGTCTTCACTCTTACACTGCAACCCCCTTGCAATAAAGGTCAACATACTATTTGCCTTCCTAATTGCTTGCTGTACCTGCATGTTAACATCCTGTATTTCTTGCACAAGGAAATCCCTGTGAACACCAATATTTAATAGTCCCTCACCTTTTATAGCTCTATGACTGTAAAAAATATTCTGCTTTTCCATTCTTCCTACCAAAGTGGATAATTTCACACTTCCCCACGTAATACTTTATCTGCCATCTAATGGCCCAATCATTTAACCTGTCTTTTTCCCTTTGTAGCCTCCTCACTGCTTACTTTCCAACCTAGCTTTGTACAATCAGCAAACTTGGATACATTACACTCAGTCCCTTCATCTAAGTCATTGATATGGATTGTAAATTAGTGGAGGCCCCTGCACTGAACCTTGCTACACTCCACTATATTGAATAACAGACTCCAGCTCTAATTTGAAAACATATTTTAAGATTGTAACTGCCTTGTTTTTGCATAACAGTAAAACAAACTGCAACCAAAGGCTTTAAGAAACAGCGTGCAGGGTAAAGGACTCTCTGTTTTGTTGCACAGATGAAGGGCTGGTAAAGATCTGAATAAACCCACACCGCTGTTCATTTGCTTCGATTCTGCATGGCTGACAGTTCTGACGAGATCCAACTGGCTTATAATGCAAATTTTTTTCTGAGAAAAACAAGATTGTAATCTCCTCAAGTGTCTGCACAGTGTGAGTTGAGGTGGGGGGTGGTAGTGGTGGGGAGGAGATTCAAAGCTTGCAGGGTCAGGACCGACAGCAGACCTTGTTAGACTTGGGTCTATGATCGAGTAGATTAAACATGGGAGCCAGGACACTGAAGTGTAGAAACAGTTCAATGGAAAAAGGCAACGAGATAAGCTGCGCGATTTAAAATATAAAATAAAAAATGTAAACTGCTGTGTCTGAAAGAGAGGTTGATGATGTGGAATGGCAGAGTGAAGCAGAAAAAAGCCCTTTTATAGCAGTTAGTGAGAAAATATCCAAGATCACAAAGAAGGGAGTATGTAGATAAAGGTCAAGAGTTCAAATTTACTAACTAATTTCACAAAGAGGAAGCCATTGGATATAATAAAGAAAGAATTGCATTTCTATAGCGCCTAAGGATGTTCCAAAGCACTTTACAGCCAATTAAGTACTTTTGACGTGTAGGCCGGGATTTTATCCAGGAGACAGGGTGCGCCTCTGATTGCCTTTAAGAGTGATGTCCCTTTAAGATCTTTGTGCTAATGAGCTAAGTACCAGGATACAGTCATGTGACTCCATGTCAGAGTCACTCTGCAACTATAACATCCAGAGTAAGGTTCTGTAAATAGTTAGCTCTGTACTGTATGTAATAGTTTCGCTGTAATAAACCTGTTTTGAGATCTTCAACCAACTGGACTCCACGCATCACATTTATGTCAGGCAACATAAAGAACTCATTATATGGTGGCAGATGTGGTGAGAAGAAAAAAGTAAAAGTTGATAACCACGGGTAAAACAGCTAGAACCAGAGAAAAGTTACAGCACAGAAAGAGGCCATTCAGCCAATGGTGTCTGCGCGGCTGGAAAACCTTGCCGCCCAATCTAATCCCACCTTCCAGCACCTGGTCCATAGCCTTGCAGGTTACAGCACTGCAGGTGCAGCTCCAAGTACCTTTTAAATGAGTTGAGGGTTTCTGCCTCCACCACCGATCCTGGCAGTGAATTCCAGACTCCCACCACCCTCTGGGTGAAAAAGTTTTTCCCCTCTAATCCTTCTACCAATCATCTTAAATCTGTGCCCCCTGGTAACTGACCTCTCCGCTAGGGGAAACAAGTCCTTCCTGTTTACTCTATTTTTGCCCCTCAAAACTTTGTACACCTCAATTAAGTCACCCATCAGCCTCCTCTGTTCTAACAAAAACAACCCTTATCTAGCTAATCTTTCCTCATAGCTGCAACTTTCAACTCCTGGCAACATTCTTGTAAATCTCCTCTGTACTCTCTCCAGAGCAATTATGTCCTTCCTGTAACGAAAACAACCACTCCTACAGCCACTACAGAGAAAGTTCAAAAATATACTGGCTCAAACAGTGAGGAAAAAAAAAGACTTACCTCAAGCTGTAGAAGACAGAACACAGAACGACGGCTGCAAGGAAATCGGGTGAGTCATTGTGCCGACGGTTGAGGGATACTGCTTTAAAATAAAACAGGCTTTAAAGTGCTTAAAGAATTGATCTTTTTGCAAAAGCTCCATGTAGAAAAAAAAACCGGGAAGATCCGACTCCTTTCCCAGGCTATTGAGGTCGGCGCCATTACAGGAGGCATCTGTTAGAACAAATGCGGGAAAACCCCGATCTCTGCAGGGCCTTCATCCATGCAGTCAAAGTTTTTTAAAAAAATCATTAAACCACATGAGCGTGAATAAGAGCTTCCATTCACCAAAAAACTCAAAACCACGAGCGGACATAAACAAACCCTAGCAAAAAAAAAGGCAACTGAACTGCCTATTGAACAGCTGTGTAAACAGAACAGGCTTAAGTGCAGGAAGCAAGATAAACATACAGCACTAGCAAGCACCTGCTCCTGTCAATAAAAGCAGCTAGTCTAAGTAACAGACAATTTCTGAAAAAGGGAGAGGGCAGAACAATAGAACAAGTCTTAAAGCAAGTTTTAAGCAAAGGCACAGCTGGAAGATGTATGCCAAATTTCCCAGCATGATCTGGAAGATCATGGATACCCTATCAGAGTTCCAACTTTTCAAACAAAGAATACAGTTATAATTTACAGATCAAGTAATTGTAGAATCAGAAAAACAGGCTGTAAAAATACTAATAGCAGTTGGAAATGAGGGTTTACACAGAATCAATACCTCTGGCTTATCTGACAAGGACCAAAAGAATCCCCCCCACGATATGGAAAGTGCTGGAAGATCAACTCCGATTAAGAGTGAATTTTCAAATTCACCACCTGGAATTGATGCCCCACAGGCAACAGCCACAGGGATCAATAGATCAGTTCAACAGTAGATGCCGTAGTAAGGGCAACGAGTGCGACTCCTCAGAATAATGGAGCTGGTGATCATATTGACACCAATTGAAGTGTTTCAGAAAGACCTCTTGGGGAAAAAGGTCACAGCATTGATGCACTGCTGGAAGATGGCAGGAAATATGAAGCCATTGTAGCTGGACAACAGCATCTGCAAGCACTAGGTGCAGCCAACAGTACTGGCGCCATAATCAGGTCGAAATAGCAAGCAAGCTGTGTGATAAGTGTGGTTTGTCCCACTCATGGCGATGTTGTTCTGCATTTTGAGACCTGTGCAAGGCGTGCAGTGCAAAAGGACACTGGACCTGCCTATGCAAGAAATCTGGCTCCAAAGACGCAGCTAGAAGTTACATTCGGACACAAATAAACAGAAAACAGGGCAACAGCAGCAAGAAAAGCACCAGAGACTCGTGTAAATGCAAGCCGATACACGAGGTCCGCAGTGAAACAGACTGAGACAAGGCTCAGAGAGAAACAATTCTCAGCCAAAAGACAAACAGGCGTTTCACATTGTGAACCTGACACATCACATTGATGAAGTCAAACAACTGGAAGCTTCCACCACTATTGACATCATGTGCCAAAGAAAGCTGGCAAACATGCACTCAGTGTTAAGATTGACACCGGAGCTAGTGCAAATATCCTACCAGTCTGAATCTTGAAGGATATGTCAGTCCCAATACTCAAAGATATGTACAAGAGTCGCTGGAAATCAATGATACAATAGACAACTGCCAAGTTATCGGCATACAATGGGTGACCCATCCCTTGCAGTGGCACACTAACAATGAAATGCAGCTATGGTAAGTTGGCATGGAAACCACAAACATTCTACCTGGTAGACACGAGCAGACCAACAGCAGCAGGATTACCAGCGCGTAAGGACATCAACATCATAACCATCCACGAGAGCATTGCCAAGGGGAAATCTCCAAGGACCAGAACCCAGTCGCAGACTCTGACCAGCAAAAGGTGCAGTCTGGAAACCCAGCAACAGCACAACTATGCCGTGCCTTCACTTCTGATACCTAGAGAACTGCCAGCACCACAATGAGCCAGATGGGCAGGTACTGCCATGAGGCCAAGTACCTCCTCCCCCAACAAGTCCTCGACCTTGAGCCCCAAGCCTGCAGACACGGAGGATGAGGAGAGGTGAAGGACACACAATGTCCTGAAGAGGCAGAGGAGGAATGTGCTGAAGCATTGTATGTTGGCTCTTCGAGATGGGGTGCCGGAACTTTCCGAGAATGACAAGGCCCCAAATGCAGCCATCTAGAGAAAATCAACAGAGTATATTAGCAGGCTGAAGGCAGAGCAACAGAAACCGAATGCAGAGAGGGAGAAACTTCAGAAAAAATAGCAACAGCTGAGACACAAACTCCCCAATCAAGAGTTGACAAACCACCGAAACAATATGTGAACTCTTACAGTTCATAATTTCTAGACCTGTGTAAATAATTTTGATGTTATCTAATGTTAAGTATTTTTACTTTTAGCATACGAGACATAACTTTGGAAAGAAAGGGGATGTTGTATGATTGCCTTTAAGAGTGATGTCCCTTTAAGATCTTGGTATGCTAATGAGCTAAGTAACAGTTCACAGTTATGTGACTCCAAGTCAGAGTCACTCTGCAACTATAACACCTAGAGTAAGGTTCTGTAAATAGTTAGCTCTGTACTGTATATAATAGTTTAGCTGTAATAAACCTGTTTTGAGATCTTCAAACAACTGGACTCCATGCATCTCATTTATGTTGCATCAGACAACATAAAGAACTCACGACAGCCTCATCTGTGGGAGGCCCACCGAATCAAGTGCCAATCAAGCACTTAGGTGGACAGGGGTGGGCCTTCCACAGGATCGAGGACCCCGGCGACAGAGGTCCTGCCCTCAGAGCTGCTGGCCAATCAGAGGCTTGCAGCTCGCTAACTGAGCAATGCCACTGCAGAAGCACCCACCCAAGGCCCAGGAGTGGCGCTGGACCCAGGCTACAGGTAGGTCAGGCCGGGCAAGGTCTCAAGGGGTGGGGATTGCAGGGGAGGGAGGTGTAGGGGGAATCGGCAGAAAGACCAGGGCTGTGGCTCTCAGCAGGACCCCCCTTCCCAATGCTGTGTCCCTCATTCAGGCACTAAGTGTCTTTGAACGAGGGAACCTCCCACCCTCACCCCGGAAGCATCAGGCCAAGCACACGGTTTTTCCTGCCATGCTTCCCATGCGGTGAAAGGACTGCCCGCCGCTCGGCTAATTGCGGCAGCGGGATGAGGCCTTTGGGAGTTAATTGCCCAGTTAAGGGCCTTGATTGGCGATGGGGTGGGAAGGCCGTTCACAGGCCTTCCCGCCCTGGACTTAATTTTGGCAGAGGCGGGAAGGTTAAGGGGTCCTTCCCACCAACATCCGACCCGATTCTATGCTCTCCCTGCCTCTAAAACTGCCACGATGGAGAGCATAAAACTTCCCCCTCCCCCCCACGTAGTCACTGTTGTAATGCAGGAACGTGGCAGCCAATTTGTACACAGCAAGCTCCCACAAACAGCAATGTGATAAATGACCAGATAATCTGTTTTAATTATGTTGATTGAGGAATAACATTTTGTACAGGGCACTGGAGTGAACACCCCTGCTCTTCTTCGAAATAGTGCCACAGGATCTTTCACATCTACCCGACAGGTAGACCGGGCCTTGATTTAACAGCTCATCTAAACGATGGCACCTCCGACAGTGCGGCACTCCCTCAGCACTGCCCCTCCGACAGCGCGGCACTCCCTCAGCGCTGCACCTCCGACAGCGCGGCGCTCCCTCAGCGCTGCACCTCCGACAGCGCGGCGCTCCCTCAGCGCTGCACCTCCGACAGCGCGGCGCTCCCTCAGCGCTGCACCTCCGACAGCGCGGCGCTCCCTCAGCGCTGCACCTCCGACAGCGCGGCGCTCCCTCAGCGCTGCACCTCCGACAGCGCGGCGCTCCCTCAGCGCTGCACCTCCGACAGCGCGGCGCTCCCTCAGCGCTGCACCTCCGACAGCGCGGCGCTCCCTCAGCACTGCCCCTCCGACAGCGCGGCGCACCCTCAGCGCTGCAGCACTGGTGTGCCGGCCTTGATTTTTGTGCTGAAGTCTCTGGAGCAGGGTTTAAATCCATAACATGCTGGCTCAGAGATGAGACTGGTACCTACTGAGCCATGGCTGACACTTCCACACAATGAAGCCAGTGGACTGGGGCTTAGGGACAGGAGGCTGTCATTTTACTAGTGATATTGAGCTTTTGTATGTGACTATGGAAGGTATGAGAGAAAATGCTGAATGCATAATTCCAGATGTGGCTTTTTTCACCTTAAAGAGAATACAGGCCTTTGTCCTTTCACCATTCTTTAATCGCCAGATAGCAGTGTCTTTCCCAAAAATACACAGACCTTGAGGTGACTTGGAGACAATTTTTAAATGTCTGAACTAAATAGCGACTGCAATTATTTGGTACAGTTATAGTAACCCTCAGGTGGCTGGGGCACTTGTACTGCCTGTTACATTCCAAACCTTTGAAATGCACAACTTACAAAGATTGCATCCATATGGAAAGGCAAGTGGTTCGAAGAATATTTATAAGTTAAATTACAAGTTCATGACTCCTTAAACACACTTTCTTGATTTGAAAACCCTTTGTTTAACTGTCATTTCATTTTCAATGATTAATAACAGTGTACAGAGACTGAGTGCAGATGTGAAAAGATTTTCAAGTTGGTGAAAACTATGGTTTTATTAGCTGTTTGAACTAGAACTCTGCTGTATTTACCAATGCTCTGCTGCTAAAGGACAGACCACATACGACCGCTTTAAAAAAAATGACAAAATGAAACCTTGGTTAAAGTGGGGAGGTGTCTGTACAGAATATGACCAGCAAATAAAACTGCCAGATGCTCTGACATAAATGTGTCAGAAGTGACAGTGTGCTACCTGCATGTGACCTTATAATGATAATGAAACATATTCAGCACAAAGTCACAATGACAGGGTCTCTTTAAAGAGCTGTATCTCCCACTGGGGAAATTTCATGGAAAACAGGAGCCCCTGAATCAGGCAACAAAAAGTCTGCACTATCAAGTTGTCAGAGTCTGAGAACAGCATAGCCAGAACAAGGTGTTATGTCCATGACGGCACAAAGTTTCCTAAATGTGCCGACTGCCATTATGGGCAGTGGGTTATGTGCAGCTTAGACCTTATGTAAGGTGCTCTGGCAGTTTCAGGAAACTGGCACCATAACAAGCCCTACTGCTGCTCTCCCTATTAAACTTTCCCAGCCGACACTGTTCCTTCCGGTACAAGGCACAAGCAGTGTGACCAGTAGGACCTACTTGAGGTGGCCTCTGCTGCCCCCAGTTTACATTTCTTACTCCAGCCGCACGTTTGCTGCAATTTTGATGTATAAAAGCACCTTTATAATTTGAGTATTGCTGAAAATAGAGACATTTTGTCGAAGCTGTTCGTCTTGCACTCATCAGGACAATTCGCAAGAATACCAATGTAAGGGAAACAACAAATTTATTCTGTATGAGAAGAGAGTGCTGATTGATTGCAAGTGTACTCTGATTGGTAGAGGCGTTGCCATGGAGAATGCACCAGTTTATTGTGACTGACAGTTAACTGCCAAGCTTTGTTTGAAATTTAAACCAGGCAGCTTCACTGTGATTGGTCAAGGCATTGCCCTGAGGAATGCTGTCACTTATTTTGTTTGGCTGAAACAGGCGCAATGTATGTACATGTTCCTTCTTTCTGCAAAGAACAGAACCCTGTGTATTAATATATGTACATAAGATTGTCATTCGGGATCACAGTGTGGCACATTTGCACGCACAGGAAGCTACCAATTTCCAATGTTTTTACAAGGTGGTTTTGAACTAAAAGCAAATAGACACATTACAGTGTTGCCCAGAATAAGTATGTGTGTCAGAGTACATCCTGGATTACCTTTCATCCAGCTCTCATAATCTCCTTTTTCAAACCCAGATCATTCAACATCTTGCAGTTGGGCAGGTTGTGAATGGAGAGATACACAGAGAAGCCCGGGGAGTACAGGGAAAGAGCCCACAATGATCTCTGAACTGTATCATGAGCTGCACTGATATACACCATGGGGAAACAGCAGGGGAGTGGGACTAAGTGGATAGTTCTTTTAAAGGAGCCAGCACAGATACAATTGACTGAATGGCCTCCTTCTGTGCTGTATGCCTGAGAACACTCCTGTGAAGTGCCTTGGGTCATCTTTAACCGTGCTAAAGACAATATATAAATGCAAGTTGCTGTTGTACAATTCTATGATTCTACATCACCATGTGACGGCTATTTTGCTCCCCCCTTCTCCACCACCACCTCCCCCCCCCCCCCACACAAGATGGTGCTGGTATTAGTTTGTCTATTCGTGTCTCTTTCTCGGTGCTGTTGACAACAGACAGGTTAAAAAGGTGCACAGATCCACAATAAGAACTGCAGCACAATTGAATTACCCATCATCCTTCACAGATCTGAACCACAACGTTAAGAATTGTTCAGGAGATCACACCTACTGCCCCTAATGCATCTAATGCAGGCTGGCTGTAGCAGCCGCTAGTCGGAGATTTGTGGGAAATAAGGTAAAACACACCTTTATGGTCCATCTTCATTTGTTCAACACGTACACACGTACACGCAGGGACCATGCTGACCAGGGGAAAGATGCATCACCTGCAAGTTTTCTAAAAATATGGCCAGGCAGAGTTTGTGTAATTTAGACCCTGCAAGCTAAATCCAACTGCTGCTATGGAACAGTAATTTTACTTTTCCCTTTGAACTCTGCAGACACTTAAGTGAGAGAGTCGAGAATGTCTTTGAAGGTTTTGGGTTTCAGAGCTGATGGGAGTAAATGTATCTCTGACAGGAGTGGTCATAGTAACCTCAAATTTAAAAAAACACAACAAATTCTCAACACCATCAGAAAGTGACAGCATCCATCACCTGTAAATGCAGTGTCTAGAAATCACTGTCGCACACTAGTCAGGTGTAAACCATGCATTACTAAAAACTTTTAGGATTAATACATTTTTTGACTTACTGACAGTTTTACTGTTTTCAGTCTGTAGACTAAAATGTGGGTTTCATCTTCCCATTTGGTGGGTAGTAAATGAAAAGGGAGAAACACTCATCCTCTTTAATCAGCAGTAAACTGCAATCGTGAGCAAGTTAAGACACCTCAAATAGCTTTGGAAGTTAAAAGCAACTGTTCCCTGAACAACATTCCTGTAACATTAGACACCACAGACTGTTTTATAGGCCACAATCCATAATATGCTACCATGAGGAGTCCAGGAGAGAAGGCACTCAACTGAAGGGTCCGAGGGCTGAAGGGATTGAGGGGCATACCCAGAATGGGAGGAGATGATAGTGGACAATACTGGACCCTGGAATAGAAAGCCCAAGGAGTTTAGTGTTTAACAGAATCTCAGCAGCCAGTCAGTACACATCCTTCCATTAGGAAATGATAGGTTATACGTTAAACATCACAAACAATCGACCCAGTACAAAGCGGAAACAGCATGGGAAAAAACTGATATTATTCACACATCACATAATGTATTCAATAACTGGTAAACTTTCATTTAGACAAAGACAGCCTCAGTAGAATGTAACCATGAACATTGACGGCTGTAGTGGAAGTGTGAGGAACAGCTTTGGCCCATTTTCTTTGTCACAAGTAAGTTTCTTAAAAGGGATAACTCCTTGTGACAGCCTTTCCTATTCCCGTTTCCTCAGACAAGCCGAGTGCCAGAGTGCATTGGGCTTTGTGTTGTGTATATAAAACAATGATGTCAGGAAACCCAAACAGAATTGACAGTCTGCTGTTCACTTCCCACATACAAAGACCCAGGTCCGTTATACTCCAGGAAGACAGTTGGAGGATAGTACTGAAGCCAATCTATTCTCAGTCTAACATTTATTTACAGAGTGAAACATTACAAGCATACACCTCCTAACTCAACTACACCCCAGGTTCAATAGCTGTCTGTTTATATGTGAAGTGAAACCCCAGTTAATGGCCTCCACCTACATACAATTAAACACAATTAATATACATTGACTGATATATACATATGACATTGATCACAAGTCGTGGGAGTCAGTTGCCAGCGGCGGGCAACCATAAAGGCGGGGTTAAAGTGTGGCCAGTCGAAGAGACTTAGCAGTTGGCAGGAAAAAACACAGAAGCGCAAGGAGAGAGCCAACTGTGTAACAGCCCCGACAACCAATTTTATCTGCAGCACCTGTGGAAGAGTCTGTCACTCTAGAATTGGCCTTTATAGCTACTCCAGGCACTGCTTCACAAACCACTGACCACCTCCAGGCGCTTACCCATTGTCTCTCGAGACAAGGAGGCCAAAGAAGGAGAAGAATATACAATTAACAAGGCCGCAATATTAAACACCCAACCCAGGCAGAAGGGTTGGGGGTCAGGGGTTAAAGACTTAAACCTAAATATGTCACGCACATGCCAACTCCTTTTATACATTAGAGGATATCAGGGTGTGAGGGTCCTGCACTGGGCAGACAGGACACTTATTCACATACTTAAAGTGGGTTCCTACTATAGCAATTATTAGCCCGATTTGAAGTTAACTGTTGCTGTGCAGGTTTTCCGGGAGTCAGGAAACTCGGCAGAGAAAGAGAGGAGGGAGCCGTTTCCACACTCCTTGTGGGCCAGGAAGGGGAGTTCTGCCCCACCCTGAGCCTACAATCACTGACTTTTCCCCTCACCATGCTCTCGATTGCCAGGGATCATCCCCAAGGGTCCTGCCTGTGGTCTCCTGCCACTGTTCCTTCCCAAACATCAGCCAGGCTGTCCATTTGGCCAGTTGCCAGGTGGGGAACAGAATAAAAAACATAATGGGGTCATGCTGTGCAGATCAGCAGCACCTCCACATTCCCAGGTTCTTCCACGGTTTCCTGCCTCCCCCAGTATCAGGGCCACAGACTCGGCTAAAACCCCCAGGTTATATATGTGGAATGTATTGCACAGGCGATGCAGAAGCACTGGAACATGGTTCAGTCCTCCCAGGGCAACCCCGATTATGCCAATATTACAGCCTTTCCATTGAGCTATTGCATGTGCTGTGCCCTTTAGCACAGAAACCCGCAGTCATTGCCAACAAGGTGGAGACTGATTGGGACATTTGTGATGCCACATTGCCCCATTACGTTGAATTATCGGCAGCATAAACCTTGAACCAACAGTATTTTCAAGGATCATGTTTATTAAAGCCAAGACAGTGACTGACTGATCTACTCCAGATTGAATTTGCAATAAATATATCATCTTGAATATTTATTGTAAGATCTCAACAGACTCAATTGGTTCATCATTCTCTTAAGTGCAAGTAAACAGGAGCTAGGATCTTCATCCAAATGTGCTTCTACACACACATACATGGCCCCGAGGACTGAAACAGATGGTCAAGGCATAAACAAAAAGATGCACAATACTTAGATAAATCTGCCATTGCTGCAGGTGATTTCAGCTCTTTTTGGGAAGTATCTATCTCAAATGCAATGCTCGGTCTTTCAGCACCAATGCATCACCTCAGGGGCCGTTAGAAGCGTGTTTGACAATCAAAGTGAAAGCCTCATTGTCTGCGAGGTTTCTTGTCGGCCTAGGTCACCATTCCTACTGAAGTTGTTTCAGCCTCTTTGTGACATTTCAGTCAGGATGAGACAATTCCACTCTTTTTTTGATTCATTCACAGGATTTGGACCTTGCTGGAAAGCCCAGCATTAATTGCACATTCCTAACTGTCCTTGAGAAGGTGATGGCAAGCCGCCACCTTGAATAAAACCGAGTGTCTTGCTCGGCCATTTTGGAGGGCAGTTAAAAGTCAATCACATTGCTGTGGGTCTGGAGTCACATATAGGCCAGACCAGGTAAGGACAGCAGATTTCCTTCCCTAAAGGACATTCGTGAACCGGATGTCTTTTTACAACAAGACAGCAGTTTCATGGTCACAATACTGAAACTAGCTTTTTATTCCAGATTAATTTAATTAATTGATGTTAAATTCCCCAGTTGCATGGTGCCTCACTGCTGAATGTGTGCTTCATACCAGCTAGTGTGCTTACAGTTGCTAGAAACTTCCTTGTTACATTACGATTCCCCAGTGATGGTCAAAGGCTCGAATACATGGACAGCAGAGCAGTGAATGTTTTCACTGATTGACAATGAGAAAGATGCTGGTAATCTGGTGGTTTCATGGTCACTATTACTGATAGTAGCTCTTTATTCCAGATTTATTTCATTAACTGATTTAAATTCCGCAGCTGCCATGGTGGAATTTGAACTCATGTCTCCAGATCCTCAGAAAGATGACAGACTTGCTATAATGTAGGAAATGCGCCAGCCAATCTGTGCACAGCAAGCTCCCACAAACAGCAATGTGATGATGACCAGATAATCTGTTTCTGTGATGTTGGTTGCGGGTAAGTATTGGCCCCAGGACACCGGGGAGAACTCCCCTGCTCTTCTTCCAAACAGTGCCAAGGGATCTTTTACATCTACCTGCAAGGGAGTCAGAGACTATAGTATGTACCCTGGGCTGCGGTGGGGATGTGGGAGCTGCAGAAAATCAAGCAGAGTTTGAACTGCTCACAGTGTCTCCTGCTGCAAGTGTGCACAGTAGATAAAGACACGATCAGACTGGGCCTCACTTGCTTAGAGAACCTGTGAACACTCACTAAACTCATACCTGATGAATGAGCATGCAGGGAATATACCAGAGGACAGTGAGCAACTGCGGGCCTTACCTTCAGGAGAGAAAGGGAGAGAAAAATGTAAAGGTTATTGTCTGCTCAGTTTAAATAGCTGTTCAAGTACAGTTGAAAAGTATAGTGAAACACGATAGGGTGGAATTGGACTTTGGGTGAATGGAGTTTGATGAGTATCTAAAAGAAATCCCATGGAAAGGATTCACGAAAATGCCGTGAGCAAGGGACAAACACAACTATTCTCATTGGAAAACATGAAAGCCCCTTGTGTACGGAAAATGTAAACAAAGCAACAAACAATTGGAATGAAGCAACACAAGGCTAGTGAAATAAGTCAGGGACTCTGGCTTTCAGGGTGAGTAGACGGGTTACAATAATAAAATGCAACAAGGCAATGATGTATGTTCACAATTGTGGGAATTTAGTTCTTAACTATGCATTGTTGCAGGTGAAGTACAGACTCAAACACAATCCTTTTTGGTGGTAAATCATGGGTTACAAGGATATTTCTGTACTGTATTAATTCTGTGCTCAATGTCACCAAATAAAACCAGTTCAAACTGAAACAGTTCTTCCAGCACTGTTGCACACTTCCATCTGAACCAATGAAAGCAACTGGGAGTTTTAAATTTTGCTCAGCAAGCACACCCGAAGGCTCAGTTGGTGAATACGCTGCCCATGCAGGCCAGGAAAGTGCCAAGCTCCAGCTCTGTCAGACCGGGGTTATTTCATTTCAGCCAGGGTACACCTAGCCTTGGTACTATTTGGGCAGCATGATGGAAGCAGTAACAGAGTTCCAGCTCCTGACATCTCCTGGGTGACCCTAGTTGGAGGGTGGACTTTATCTCCACCACGATGAAGTAGACAAGCAGCTCCGCAAGCTCTTTACTTTGGCTCACACTGGAAGTATTGGCCAAGGCTGCAGGGTGGCATTGACTGTGAAACTCGACCAGGGGAGGAGTCAGTGAAGAGGCATTAACCACATGATACAGCTTTTAATGGAACAATCTTGAGAATTTATAATTCCGTATGATGCTCAATAATACCAAGCAGTAGAGTTAAAGAATGCTGAAGATGAAAGGATTCTCATTCTTTTTAGTAGCTACACTGTCTCAAAGAAATGATAGAAATGGCACTTACTGTCCATATGGAACAAGACTAATTGGAGCATTTTATCCACACTGACCATTTGGAGAAATATAAACGTCCATTCTCAAACGCGGTTTATAAAAAAGCCACCTTTAAGAACAAGTTGTGATGGAAAATAAATATCTGTGATTCTATTCTAAATTCTAACACTAAACAGATGCAATCGGGACAAACTTCATTTGTTTCTATGTGGGGATTGTTCCGGAAGGATTGGATTCTACCCATTGCCTTCAGAAGTGCACTGGCATTGAACAAGAACAGGAGCTCCTGCCCACCCTCTGCATGGGCAATGATGCTGCCACAGGAACCCCAACATTAAAGGAAGAAAATAAAAGTCTTACTCTTGAGAACAAAGCTGAAAGAATGAGGAAGTACACCAGTGCTGGTCAGGAGATATGCTTGTAAGCAAAAGTGACATAAGGAAAATCTTCACACAGCGAATGGTTAGGATCTGGAATGCACTGCCTGAGTGTGTGGTGGAAGCAGATTCAACTAAGGCATTCAAAAGAGAATTAGACAGTTATCTGAAAAGGACAAATGTCCTGGGTTACGGGGAGAAGCCGGGGGAATGGAACTGAGTGAATTGCTCATTCGGAGAGCGGGTGCAGACATGATGGGCTGAATGGCCTCCTTCTGTGTTGTAACAACATTGTGATTCTGTGATCAAAACCTCTCCAATGAAAGCACTTGGATTTTAGCTTCGTAACAAGATTGGAATCCTAACCCTTAGAACTTATGTTTCACAGTGGAGGCACCAAACACTGGTGGGCTAGTCTCCTCAGGCTTCTTTGACGTGGCATAAATCTCATTCTCCACGCTCTAAATCACAGAATTACTCCTTATGCCCGCCTCAGCACTGTTTTTAAATCATCCCAGCTTTCGCCACTCCTCAGCTGGTATAATATAAACTTGCATCTGTTCTTATCTCTCCCGGTTTCTTTTCAATTGGCATTCTGTATAACTCGTTCTGCTGCCCAAGTATGTGTGTCAAAGCTGAGTATTGGGGACAAAGTAAAAATTCCATCCTTACTCATGCTCAAATTTATACATGGGAAAACTGGCAGTAGAATCGAGTGGTAGTATCACAGCTTAACCTGACCCACAAATGGAATTCTTCAATTCTCTCATCGCTCCTAAAGGCAATCCTTCCACAAGGGAAAAAAACTTCATCACCAGAGGCAGCCATGAAGAAAGGAGGTAAAACTGAATCACGTTAACGTACACGATCACAAATTAGCATTAGTGCTATGACGTGCAGTTAAAACCATTCTTAACGGGACATCAAGTAAAAAGCTAATCATTTTTCAACGTGCATTCTTTTTATTCATTGACCTCGTCATCCTGGTCTCAGAGTAATCCCACAAATTGGCACGAGCGTCTTCTGCTGCATTTCACTGCAGGGCTCCTCAAGAGATCACTTCTCCCTCACCTTGTTGGTAGCAGAGCTGATGCAGCAATCCAAGCAGCTGGTGCAGGTGGGAACGAGTTGGCCCCAGCTGTCAGTTTGTCCCTGGAAGTGGGGAGGGTCCATAGCCAGGTAACAAAAGCCACCACAGCAACCTTTAAACATCTGTGTCAGTCATATAAGCTGCATGTGAGACTGAATACTTCTTTTTAAATAAGTCCTTTGGTTGATGGCTTGACTAGTTTGCAATACACCAGTGGATTCAGTACGCTAAGAGATTTGGACGAGGAAATTTCTGCAGCTGTGCATTAACCCTGGCACTGCCAGCTGCAACTCCCACCCGATTTATTTCTGGAGCATAGACCGTGCTGTGGGTCGCAGCTATTCAGCCCTGCTCTTGTTATAGATCAGCAAGGCATCAGGTGGATGCTGAGGTCAGAACCGACAAAGGAAAGATCGGGAAGGATGAAAGCCTTTGGCAGCTTTTGATCCTGGATCAGGCGACCAGTTTTGGGTTTGAAGGGGGCAGACTGACTCTGTAAACGGAAACATGGAGGTTTGGAGGGGGAAAATACCTCTGAATTGAAGAGGAAGGGAATCTTTGAACAAGGGGAGGATTAGAAGGGACGAGGGACAATGCCTCAGGTGAGGGGGAGAGTGACTATACAAGTAGATTTTTTGAAAAGTGATGGATTTGTTGAACCCAAATAACACTTTTCCTGGAATTTCTTTTAAATTAAAAATCTACGGATTATGAAGCAAAATTTAAAGTGAACCAGAATGTGCTGTTTTTAATGTAATAGTTTTCCAGGGAAACAAAGCACAGAAGGAAGCCATTCATCCCATTGTGTCTGAGCAACTCAGCTAGTCCCAATTCCCCGCCTTTCCCCATAGCCCTGTACATTTTTTTCTTTTCAGGTGCGTAGCTGATTCCGATCCCCCTTATAGTCATGAATAACTCAGTGTTGTCAGATGCGGCGACAGCAACAGCTTTAGTCTCATGAATTAGTAGTAAATGCCTCACATACAGTCACACAATACACGTGACCATATTTCATGCACACATTTACTCAACATCTACCAACATTGAGTTGCCGAGGAAAGCACTTACAATGATCAAAAAAACACTCCCACGCTCTGCATTTTATCCGACCATTTTATAACAAAACACACAAAAAAGGTTAAAGTCCATACGCCTTGTGAATAAGAGTGATGAGGTCACAGGCCCAAACGACATTTACGCATTTATTTACTAATGAGAAATGCAATTAGCCACATCCGTATTCCTAATTAACCAGGTGTAGCTAATGGTTCATGTATTGGCCAAGGTGGTCTTATAGAAACGTGCATTATTATCTTCAATAATTCTAAATTCACTATCCACAGCCCTGATTCCTTATGACATTTTAAAAAACAAAAAACTGTTTTTCCTTCGAGAACAAATCGAATGTTAGTAACTAAATGAAAGAAGGAAGGGCTAATTACTTAGTGGTAATAATAAGGGCACATCCTGTGCTCGGGACAAGTTTACCAGAGAGCTGCAGGGATCTTCTGCAATGGCAACAAAGATCATGTCTTATGGAGATAAGGAATTCAGGAGGATTCCAAAAGCCAAACCTTCAGGAGGTATCAGCCCAACATGTTAGATAAAAGAAAACAAAAAGAGAGACTTGTGTTTGTATATAACACTTCCACATCACTTGGACATTCCGAAGTACTTCACAATCAACATTTGACGGGTAGCGACACTGCTTGTGGAAAAACCTGCCAGTCGATTTGCAAAGCAAGATCCTACAAATAGCAGCAAGGTGACCAGCCAATTAATCTGTTTTGGTTGAGGGATGAACATTGGCCAGGACACCAGCAGCACAGCCTGCTTTATTTTTCTCAAAAATAGTGTCCTGGTAGTTTTTTAAAAAAATGTATAAACATATCAGCAATAATGCTCTTCCTATGATTAGGGATTAGGACAGCAGAACAGCACATAGAATTCCAGAGGTCTGACCAATATCTTCAACAAGGTACCAGCGTGGCTGAATTGACGTCAGAATTTTGTGGATTCAAGTCCTATTCCAGGGCCTGAGCACAATGAAAAGACTCTTTAGGGCAGTATCAGGAGTGCTGCAGTATTGATGCCCTCTTTCAGTTGAGATATTGACATAAAATTTTGGGCACTTAAGATCCCAACATTTCTTCCTCAACCAAAAACAGGCTAACTGGTTATGCATTTCATTTTCGTTCTGTGGGATCTTTCTTTTCACAATTTGCTGCTGTTTGTCTACTTAAGAACGGTGGCTGCATTTAAAAAAAAAATAAATGTAATTTAATGTCCACTTGCCAATCTTCTCACAGTATAAATTTGTTGCTTGCCCTTACATTGGTATTCTTGCGAATTGTCCTGATGAGTGCAAGATGAAAAGCACTAAAGTTCTGTACTACCAAACGACTATTAATAATATCTCACAACATCTACAATCCAGGTGAGTCACACTAAAAATGTGCAATATAAAATGTATTACTTTATAGAAAGACTGAAATAGAATCAAATATTCTTTGATTGTAAAATTACTTAATATAATTTGACTGTACAAAGTAAGAATTAACATACAAATTGGATGAAAAAAATCTTGAGCACGAAGTAAAGAACCACAGAATAACAAAGCAGTTGGATAGAAACCAAGGGGACAATTGCCAAAGAAAAGTAACTTTTGCACTTGTAGTTCCAGGTATCAGTGAAACATTGAATGTGTTCAAATTTTTGCCTGTTAAAATCATGAAACAAGTCATTAATTAACCCGCATAAAGCCATCTGTCTGATTGTATGAACACTTTCACATAAAGCCAATCCTTTATGTAAAAAAGCGTTAAAGAATAATTGCCTCCAAAGCAGCCTCTAGATTTCACACCCCCAACCCGGTTTCTAATATAAATAGACACATTGTTCAGCAGTAATGAACTCAAAAACAAGTCTTTTCAACAGATTGCGAGTCCACTTTGGCAGCAAGTAACAGGTCATGGGAGGTCATGTGGGGTCTTTTGTTCATTTACACAAATATGTCACGAGCAAGTAATGATGTTGTCACAAGGATTCTTTCTCCACATTCTGTTTTAATATACCGTACTTGGTTTAGAGAAAAGCAGGCATTTAAACAGAGACCGCGAGGAGCAATAAACTTCCCTCCAGCTGCTATTGTTTTAGGTTTTAGAAATCAGCCATGTGTTGGCATTTACGAGAAACAGGGGTAAAAATTCAGCTGTTTTACCAGCGTAAAGGAATTGCTCGCTGGAGGCTGCAGAAGCCGCCTGCGGGTAAATTTCTATTTTTAATCTTACACTAACAGAGCCAGCAACAGGACTGTTTCTCCTGCCTCCATGACAAGGCTGAGACCATTGCGTGGGATAAAAATCAAAGGGCTCGGGCCGGGTTGGATGTGGTTCTGCCGGGCTTGGTTTGGGGTTAACAAAGAGTTAACAAAGTGAACGATGGTCCTATAGAATGTGAGTCTGAGGAATTAATAATGGATAATAAGGAGATGGCAGATGAATTGAACAGATATTTTGCATCAGTCTTCACTATTGAGGATATAAGTAACATCCCAGTATTAGCTGTAAGTCAAGAAATGGAAGGGAGGGAGGAACTCAAGAAAATTACAATCACCAGGGAAGTGGTACTGAACAAATTGTTGGAGCTGCGGACTGACAAGTCCCCGGGTCCTGATGGACTTCATCCTAGGGTGTTAAAAGAAATGGCTAGTCAGATAGTTGATGTGTTAGTTTTAATTTTCCAAAATTCCCTAGATTCAGAGAAGGTCCTGTTAGACTGGAAACTAGTGAATGCAACTCCTTTATTCGAAAAGGGAGGGAGACAGAAAGCAGGAAACTATAGGCCAGTTAGCTTAAGGTTTGTCTTAGGGAAAATTTTAGAAGATATTACTAAAGATGTCATAGCAGGGCATTTAGAAAAAATCAAGGTAATCAGGCAGAGTCAACATGGTTTTGTTAAAGGGAGATCATGTTTAATCAATTTATTGGAGTTCTTTGAGGGAGTTACCTTTGGATAAAGGTGGATGTACTGCACTTAGATTTCCAGATGGCATTTGATAAAAGTGCCACATCAAGGTTATTGCAGAAAATAAAATCTCATGGTGTAGGGGGTAACATATTGGCATGGATAGAAGATTGGCTAGCTAACAGGAAACAGAGAGTAGGCATAAATGGGTCATTTTCTGGTTGGCAAGATGTAATGCATGGTGTGCCACACGGATCTGTGCTGAGGCCTCAACTTTTTACAATTTATATAAATGACTTGGATGAAGGGACCGAAGGTATGGTTGCTAAATTTGCTGATGACACAAAGATAGATAGGAAAGTAACTTATGAAGAGGACATAAGGAGGCTACAAAGGGATATAGATAGGTTAGGTGAGTGAGCAAAGACCTGGCAGATGGAGTATAATGTGGGAAAGTGGGAAATTGTCCATTTTGGCAAGAAGAATAAACAAGAAGCATATTATCTAAATGGTGAGAGATTGCAGAGCTCTGAGATGCAGAGGGATCTGGGTGTCCTAGTGCATGAATCACAAAAGGTTAGTATGCAGGATCAGCAAGTAATTAGGAAAGCTAATAGAATGCTATCGTTTATCGCGAAGGGAATTGACTACAAAAGTAGGGAGGTTATGCTTCAGCTATACAGGGCATTGGTGAGACCACATCGGGGGTACTGTGTACCATATTGGTCTCCTTATTTATGGAAGGATGTAAATACGTTGGAAGCAGTTCAAAGAAGGTTTACTAGACTATCAACACTTTCCCTTTTGTTATCTTTTGCCCCACCCCCGCTTTATTTGCTTAAAACCTATTTCATCAGAACTGGAAAAGGTTAGAAATGTAACGTCACTGACTTGAAATGTTAACTCTGCTTCTCTCTCCACAGACGCTGCCAGACCTGCTGAGTATTTCCAGCACTTTTTGTTTCTATTTACTAGACTAATACCTGGAATGAGCGGGCTGTCTTACGAGTAAAGATTGGACAGGCTAGGCTTGTATCCACGGGAATTTAGAAGAGTAAGACTTGATTGAAACATATAAGATCCTGAGGGGTCTTAACAGGGTGGATGTGGAAAGGATGTTTCCCCTGTGGGAGAATCTAGAACTAGGGGTCACTGTTCAAAAATAAGAGGAGAAATTCTTTTCTCTCATAGGGTTGAGTGACTTTGGAATTCTCCTCCACAAAAGGTGGTGGAAGCAGGGTCTTTAAATATGTTTAAGGCAGAGGTAGATAGATTCTTGATAAGCAAGGGGGTGAAAAGTTATGAGAGGTAGGTGGTAATGTGGAGAAATCAGTTCAGCCATGAACTTATTGAATGGTGGAGCAGGCTCGAGGGGCCGAGTGACCTAGTCCTGCTCCTAATTCCTATGTTCGTATGTATGGCCACTTTGCTATTTCTACTTTGCAAGTATGAATCAATGTTCAGTGCATCATTGTATGGCACATTCTCCGGGCTAAGCAAGCACTGTTTCAATGTATAAACTGCCAAACTAGAAATATTACTGAATCGGTTTTATAATGCATCTTCATTAAGATTGATTCAGGGCATTGGGTTTCAGGCATATGGACACACTCAACATCGGTGCCAAACCATCTTAAAGAATTAAATAAAACCAACATCCACCATATGAACATGAAAGAGACTGATTCAAAGTCAATTCAGTGACCAGAGATTAGAATGACAGGAGGATCTCTACATCTTTCTCAATAAAGTAGACAATGCAACACCAGCAGAATTAAAGAAAAAACACAAAGGCTATTATAAGAAAATGATTAGATGATCATGGCTGATCATCTACCTCAATGCCACTTTCCCGCACTATCTCCATATCCCTCGATGCCATTATATGTCCAGAAATCGATCGATTTCTATCATGAACATACTCAATGATTGAGCTTCCACAGCTCTCTGGGGTAGAGAATTCCATAGATTCACCACCCTCTGAAATTCCTCCTCATCTCAGTTTTAAACGTCCTGCTCCTTATTCTGAGACTGTGTCCGCTGGTTCTAGACTCACCAGCCAAGGGAAACATCCTATCCACATTTACCCTGTCACGCCCTGTAAGAATTTTGTAAATTTCAATGAAATCACCTCTCGTTCTACGAAACTCTAGAGAATACAGGCCCAAGTTTCCTCAATCTGTCTTCATAAGACAATTCCGCCATCCCAGGGATTAGTCTAGCGAACCTCCGTTGCACTCCCCACTTATGGGGAGGCGGTGTTGTACTGGTACTGTCACTGGACTAGTAACCCAGAGACCCAGGTATTGCTCTGGGGACATGGGTTCAAATCCCACCACAGCAGAAGGCGGAATTTGAATTCAATTAATAAATCTGGAATTTAAAGCTAGTCTAATGATGGCCATGAAACCATGTCGATTGTTGTAAAAACCCATCTAGTTCACTAGAAGAAAATCTGCTGTCCTTACCTGGTCTGGTCTACATGTGACTCCAGATCCACAGCAATGTGGTTGACTCTTACATGCCCTTGAAATGGCCTAACAAGCCACTCAGTTCAATTAGGGATGGGCAATAAATGCTGGCCTGGCCTATGACGCCCACATCCCATGAAAGAATAAAAAAAACCCTCCCTCTATGGAAAGTATATTCTTCCCTAGATAAGGAGATCAAAACTATATAAAATACTCCTGGTGCAGTCTCATGAAGACTCTATACAATCGCAGCAAGACATTTTTACTCCTATACTCAAAACCCCTTGCAATGAAGGCCAACATACCATTTGCCTTCCTACAAAATTCTAACAGGACTAGACAGATTAGATGCAGGAAGGATGTTCCCAATGGTGGGGGAGTCCAGGACCAGGGGTCACCGTCTAAGGATAAGGGGTAAGCCATTTAGGACTGAGATGAGGAGGGATTTCTTCACCTAGACAGTGGTGAACCTGTGGAATTCTCTACCATGGAAAGCAGTTGAGGCCAAATCATTAAATATATTCAAGAGTTAGATATAGTTCTTAGGGATAATGGGATCAAGGGATACGGGGAGAAAGCGGGAACAGGGTACTGCGTTTGGACGATCATCCATGATCGTATTGAATGGCGGAGCAGGCTCGATGGGCCGAATGGCCTACTGCTTCTATTTTTCTATGTGCTATGTTTCTATGTTCTAATTGCTTGCTGCACATGCATGCTAGCTTTTAATGACTCATGAACAGGTCCCTTTGGACATCAACACTTCCCGACCTCTCACCATTTAAGAAATACTCTTATCTGTTTTTTCCTATTCACATTATATTCTATCTGCCATGTTCTTGCCCATTCATTTAGCCTGTCCAAATCCTTGCATCCTCCTCACAACTTATATTCCCACCTAGTTTTGTGTCATCTGCAAATTTGGAAATATTACAATTGGTCCCCATATCCAAATCATGTATGCAGATTGTGAACAGCTGTGGCCTAAGCACTGATCCTTGTGATACCACACTTGTAACAGCCTACCATCCTGAGAATGACCCATTTATTCCTACTCTCTGCTTTGTCTGTTAACCTCAACTACACCTTCCTGCACTGTCCCCATATCCCTGGATTCTCTTTAGTATCCAAAAACTATTGATTTTGGACTTCAACATCTGAGCATCCGCAACTCTCTCGGGTACAGAATTCCAAAGATTCACAACCCTTTGAGCAAAGAAATTTCACCTCATCTCAGTCCTAGATAAATGGCTAACCCCTTATTCTGAGACCCTGATCCCCTAGTTCTCGACTCCTCAGCCCTCAAAGAATTTTGTATGTTTCCATAAGATTATTTCTCATTTTCTAAACTCTAGGGTATATCAGCCTAGTTTACTCAATCTCTTCTCATAGGACAAATCCCTCATCCCAGGAAATCAGTCTACTGAACCTTCACTGCCCTCCCTAGTACTCTATATAATTATACTAAGACATCCTTGCTCTTATACTCCGATTCCTTTGTAATAAAGGCTAACATACTATGTTCTTTCCTAATTGCTTGCTGTCATAGTTCTCAAATGTTAAAACAGTAATCTAGTCAGGGAAGGGGAGGGTAAGTAAGGGTAGTGATGCTACTGATAAAATGTTCATACTTTGCTCCCCTTGTATAGTGTAACTACAAGTCTCTGACAGTGTCTTTTAATACTGCAAACCCAGTTCTCCGTAATTATATATAAAGGCCTCAGGCATCTAAAATTAATTACCCCTGTGCTGCCAATCCAGCAATATCAGTTCACAGTGTGAAATGCTTTACATAAGTGACAACTTTCAGGGACCATGAGTTGGTTAAACCAAAATATTCCCGTTTAATGAGGTTACCAGACTCAGAAAAAGGTCTATTATCTAATCTTTCCCCAGCTCAAAAAGTTCATTATCTATTCATCACATCATCTGGGGAGGACGACTGTGTGTTTCCTTCATTCAGTATTAGCATCTGAATCAACTGAACACTTGCACACCGAGGGTGGGGTTGTCAACCCTCCAAGATTGGCCTGAAGTCTCCTGGAATTAATTTGCAGGACACTGCTGTGAACAGCCCCGAAAATAAAAGAATCATAGAGGCACTAACATGTTTTATGTTATCATTTTATTCAACCAATTTTTGTTTATTACTTACAGATATAAAATAGGCATTTAGTAGAATAGAACTTGAGTATTGCTGAAAATAGAGACATGTTGTCGAAGTGTATCATCTTGCACTCATCAGGACACTCCGCAAGAATAACTAATGTTAAAGATGAAGGAAGAGCAGTGGATGTGGTGTATATGGATTTTAGCAAGGCATTTGATAAAGTTCCCCATGGTAGGCTCATTCAGAAAGTAAGGAGGCATGGGATACAGGGAAATTTGGCTGTCTGGATACAGAATTGGCTGGCCCATAGAAGACAGAGGGTGGTCGTAGATGGAAAGTATTCAGCCTGGAGCTCGGTGACCAGTGGCGTTCCGCAGGGATCTGTTCTGGGACCTCTGCTCTTTGTGATTTTTATAAATGACTTGGATGAGGAAGTGGAAGGCTGGGTTAGTAAGTTTGCCGATGACACAAAGGTTGCTGGAGTTGTGGATAGTGTGGAGGGCTGTTGTAGGTTGCAACAGGACATTGACAGGATGCAGAGCTGGGCTGAGAAGTGTCAGATGGAGTTCAACCTGGAAAAGTGTGAAGTGATTCATTTTGGAAGGTAGAATTTGAATGCAGAATACAGGCTTAAAGACAGGATTCTTGGCAGTGTGGAGGAACAGAGGGATCTTGGGGTCCACATCCATAGATCCCTCAAAGTTGCCACCCAGGTTGATAGGGTTAAGAAGGCGTATGGGGTGTTGGCTTTCATTAACAGGGGGATGGAGTTTAAGAGCCGCGAGGTTATGCTGCAGCTCTATAAAGCCCTGGTTAGACCACACTTGGAATATTGTGTTCAGTTCTGGTCACCTCATTATAGGAAGGATGTGGAAGCTTTAGAGAGAGTGCAGAGGAGATTTACCAGGATGCTGCCTGGACTGGAGTTATGAAGAAAGGTTGAGGGAGCTAAGGCTTTTCTCATTGGAGCGAAGAAGGATGAGAGGTGACGTAATAGGGGTACAAGATGATGAGAGGCATAGATAGAGTGGATAGCCAGAGACTTTTTCCCAGGGCGGAAAGGGCTATCACCAGGGGGCATAATTTTAAGGTGATTGGAGGAAGGTTTCGGGGAGATGTCAGAGGTAGGTTCTTTACACAGAGGGTGCGTGGAATGCACTGCCAGCGGTGGTAGAAGCAAATACATTAGGGACATTTAAGCGACTCTTGGATAGGTACATGGATGATAGTAGAATGTAGGGTATGTAGGTAGTTTGATCTTAGAGTAGGTTAAAGGGTCGGCACAACATCGTGGGCCGAAGGGCCTGTACTGTGCTGTACTGTTCTATGTTCTAATGTAAGGGAAAACATGAGAAGAGAGTGCTGATTGGTTGGCAAGTGAACTCTGATTGGTAGAGGTGTTACCATAGAGAATGCACCAGTTTATGGTGACTGACAGTTAACTGCCAAGCTTTTCAGCAATACTCGAGTTACAGAAATATTGGAAATTGGCTGTTTGACTGAGATCTTGTGATGAGGCCTCCAGGAATATGCCCAACCGGAACTGGCAACCCTACCCAGCACTAACCCTCAAGCAAGCATGGAACAAACCAATTCGAACACTCCAATTGTCACCATTGTATGTCATTGCTGTGGTTGATAACAGGCTCCCAATGTAAAGAGCAGCATTTTTAGTGTCGAGACCTCCCCATCAAACCTGGTGGCTTCCACATCCAGCTTTGTGTCTAAAGTCAGCAGTGCTGTTGAAGACCGAGGCAAACAAGCAAAATGGCAGTCAGTCTCTGTCTGCCTTCATAGAGTCAGCACAGTGTGCTTGCTACAACTGGCCATTCCAGACCTTTCTCAAGAGGAAAGTAGCAGCACGGAAGGAATGATTCACAAGAGGGGCGGGGAGGGATTATCAACTGCTGACCGCTCCTTTCTCACTTGAAAAAAGCAAACAGCACAGAACTATCTGGTGGGCACCAGAACTACCACCCAGAACATTTGGGAGGTGGTTTAAATACATAGGGGAAAAAAATATGTTCGCATATAGTGTTGCTATGCAGACTTACATCGATTCTCCAGGGTAGACAACACCACAGGCTGCTCCCTGTGTGGGTTTCCTCATCGATATCGTTGAATAACATTCACGGGTCACACAGGTAGAGACACTACCTGCCCCCGGACAATCAACGTAGACTGTGTAGTGCCACCTGAAGCGGTGCTATTCAAATACATTTTTCTCTCTTAAACTGAACTCAAACTAATTGTACGAGAGCAGAGAGGAGATTCAAAGGTTTTTTAGTGGTACAAGTATTTTAATGAGCATGTTATGTTTCCAACTTTGTAACATCCTTCTCAATCATCATCTTCTACTCAACAGCATGTTGAATCTATTAAAAAAAATAAACTTCGAGCACATTTCCTGTGACACCACTCACAATGAGATAGAGGTTATACTGTTGCAAGGGGTGTGTGGAGAAGAGTTTCTCAGTGCACACATGAAGGACAGCTACATACTTGGGAAAATGTTTGTAACAGACTTCCTCAGAAAGACAGTGAACAGAGTGTTTTTCACTTGTACCTAAACTTAAATACTATTTTTCTTAGATATTGGAGATGGGTAAATACATGCATTCCTATACATACCATATTAACATAAATGAATAAAGGTGTGCGTGTGATATGCAGAGATGATAAGGAGGGGTCAACAAATTAAAAATGTAAAATTTGAAAGTCAGGACAGCAATTTTTGGGAAAAATTTCTTTCTGCAGTGAAGCAAGGAATATTTTGCCACAGTTGATGCAGAGACTATTCCATCTTTTAAAGGGAAAATAGTTAAATATTTGAAGCAGAAGACAGAGCTATGGGGAGCAAATAGGACAGTGGAATTAAATTTTAATTTGCTCCAGCAGAAGGCCAACACAAACAAAATGGGCCGAATAGCCTCCTTCTGTGCTGTACGCTTTGCCGGTTCTACACAGTGTATGTGTGCACAAGACCAAGAAAGTTCAAATTGTTTACAAAAATCCTATTGCTGGCAGTAAAGACAATTAAAAACAAAACAAAAAGACTGGTATAGTTTAATATTTTACAACTGCAAAAGTCTAAATGTACAACTTCTGTTGCAAGCATCTGTTTCTTTCCTCACTCTCAATTTTACCCTCTGGAGGATGGCAACAATGAACCAGCAGACTCTGAGAATTATGATATGGACATAGATCAAATGGTGTGTTTGGAAGATGCCAGCTTAATTGCAAGGAGGGTATCCACAGAGAAGCTTTATTTTTATACATTTTTAAATCAAATATCCATAAGGACTTAAGAAATAGGAGCAGGAGTAGGCCATTCAGCCCTTCAAGCCTGTCCTGCAATTAAATAAGATCATGGCTGATCTGTTCAAGGCCTCAACTCCTCTTTCGGGCCTGCTCCGCATAACCCTCAACTCCCCGAGATTTCAAAAATCTATCTACCTCCTCCTTAAATACATTTAGTGACCCAGCCTCCAAAACTCTGAGGTAGAGAATTCCAGAGATTCACCACCCTCAGAAGAAATTCCTTCGCATCTCAGTTTTAAATGTGTGTTCCTTATTCTGTAACTATGTCCCCTAGTTTGAGATTCCCCCACTAGTGGAAACATCTTCTCAACATCTACCCTGTCAAGCCCCCTTAGAATATTATATGTTTCAATAAGATCACCTCTCATTCTTCTAAACTCCAATGAATAAAGGCCTAACCTGTTTAGCCGTTCTTGATAAGACAACCCCTTCATCCCAGGAATCAGCCTAGTGAACCTTTTCTGAACTGCCTCCAATGCTAGTATATCCTTCTTTAAATACGGGGACCAAAACTGTACACAGTACTCCAGGTGTGGCCTCACCAACACCCTGTACAGTTGTAACAAGACTTCCCTATTTTTAAACTCTAACCCCCTAGCAATAAAGGACAAAATTCCATTTGCCTTCCTAATTACTTGCTGCACCAGCATGTTAACTTTTGGTGTTTCATGTACAAGAACACCCAGATCCCTCTGTACTGCAGTATTTTGTAGTCTTTTTCCATCTAAATAATAATCGGCCTTTTTATTCTTCCTATCAAAGTGGATGACCTCACACTTTCCCACATTGAACTCCATCTGCCAAGTTTTTGCCCACTCACTTAATCTATCTATATCCCTTTGCAGATTCTTTGTGTCCTCATCACAACATGCCTTCCCACCTATTTTTGTATCGTCAGCAAATTTGGATACTCTACACTCTGTCCCTTCCTCCAAGTCATTAATATAGTTAATAAATAATTGAGGCCCTAGGACCGATCCTTGTGACACCCCACTAGTTACAGCTTTCCAACCTGAAAAAGACCCATTAATCCCGACTCTCTGCCTTCTGTGTGTTAGCCAATCCTCAATCCATGCCAACACATTACCCCCAATACCCTGAGCTCTTATTTTGTGCAGTAGCCTTTTACGTGGCACCTTATCAAATGCCTTCTGACCAATATCAGTCACCTGCTAAATAGAGACACAATAGTGCAGGTTTCTATGTCAGTTACCTCAAGAGAATTGTACAATATTATGGCCTCATATATAAATATATAGCACTTACTGACTATAATGCAGTCATGGAAAGATTTAAATACTGTCAACAGGAATGTGATGGAATTGTCATGCAGGCCCCACCTGCCGAGAATGAGGCACATTAATTTTGTCACATGGTCATTAAATTTCAAATTGCTGCTGGGAAGAGGAGAAGGCCTGTGACAAGGGGTTGCCAGGCCCCTGGCTGGAAAGACATTTTTGCAGATTAACAGACAGTGATTGGAACAAAGGAGCTATCCCCTGCTCCAATACAAGCCACAAACAGACGTGGTCAAACCAGTTAGTCACATGACTAACCTGCTTGGCAGTCTGGACTTTTTTCTGAATTGTACAGTTTGAACTGAGAGTCTGCAGAAAGCTGTTTGCTCCTGGATTGAAAGGATCTCTCCTGGCTGGCTCACCACAGCCTCTCCTGTCTGCTCCCATCTCTTTCTCTCGGAACTCCAAAACCCCCCGAAGACACATGAACCCCAAGAGAGAAAAGTCTCCTATAGCGAACAAGGTTTAAGAAGAATACTGGTCCCCAACGAAAAGCCAAGATCTACCTACAATCAGGGACTCTACAGTGAGCTTGAAGAACCATACCAACAACTCTTCAGATATTGCCTCAAACCTTTCCACTTTATTTTTTCTTCTGCTCTTTTCTGTCTCTATTTGCATGTGTGTATTGCATATGCATGCTAGTGTGGGCGTGTCGTGTACCCGTAGGCGTTAACCAAATTAGAGTTTAAGTTTAATAAATTTCAACTTTTCTTCTTTAAACCCAAGAAAGCCTGTTTGTGCTGGTTTCTTTGCCTTATAATTGGAAAGCGATGAACAAGGGATTCACCAACTGGGAGCGAAAAACAGTATGTTAAAAATAAAACCCTGTTACAGTAAGACCAGGTGAAGGCTGAAAGGGAACCCTAGACCTCTTTCTCACCTGGTCGTAACAGAATACTCTCCACTTGCCTGGATGGGTGCAGCTCCAACAACACTCAAGAAACTTGACACCATCCAGGACAAAGCAGCCCGCTTGATTGGCACCCCATCTACAAACATTCACTCCCTCCACCACCAACACACAGTGGCAGCAGTGTGTACCATCTACAAGATGCACTGCAGCAATGCACCAAGGGTCCTTAGACAGCACCTTTCAAACCCGCAACCTCTACTAACTAGAAGGACAAGGGCAGAAAATGCATGGGAACACCACCACCTGCAAGTTCCCCTCCAAGTCACACACCATCCTGACTTGGAACTATATCGCCATTCCTTCACTGTCGCTGGGTCAAAATCCTGGAACTCCCTTCCTAACAGCACTGTGGGTGTACCTACCCCACATGGACTGCAGCGGTTCAAGAAGGCAGCTCACCACCACCTTCTCAAGGGCAATTTGGGATGGGCAATAAATGCTGGCCTAGCCAGCGACGCCCACATCCCAGGAACGAACAAAAAAAAAAGCAGTCGCTATTTCTTTAAGCACCTGTATGTATGGTAGCAGGTAAACGGGATTGGTACAGATTATGTAAATAACATCCAGAATAGGTATCATGCATGTATATTTGTTCGATGCCTAAACAGAGTTTTGGAATATGTGGAATCTGGTTACATGAACAGTGCCAACATTTCTCATCATGTACAGAGCACGACTGGCTTTGGATAGCAAGCCGTATGGATCAGGAATAAGCTGTCAATTACATTTCGTCAAGATTGCACACATGGTAATTTAAATAGACTGTCTGATGGGTTCATCAAATACTGCGGGTAATTTTAACCCATCCCGCCCAGCTGGATTGGGTGGAACGCTGGTTTTACACCCCAATGAACTCAGTGGAGTGCAATAATGGACTGGGTGTAAAAGTGGTGAACCACCTGATCCCATGGGTTTCCCACCCTGCAATTTAGCTTAGAATTGATCTCACTCTGTTGGTTCAGTTCCGACCAATATACTTGGGAATGTTTGCAATATTTAATGTTCTTCGTTTTCTGCCGCCTAATCCTGACTGAAGCAGCATTTTCTGAAGTTCATCTTAGATTTAAATTATGCATGCAATGTTACAATGCGCCAGAGACAAGAGCTCTCAAGTTTGAAACAAAATGAATTTGAGCTCTGAAATGCTGAGGCCCCGTCCAATAATTGAAGTGCGCACCACAGTCACAACTGAACAACTATCATCAATTACTGATTTACAAGTGTGAATGTGGGAGCAGAACTACAGGGAAAAGTCAAGTACTTTGCATGTGTTTTTTCCCCAAAGTCCTTTTGTTTAATGGCTGTGAAACTCTCTGCAGGGTAAGAGTGGGATTTAAATTTATTGGTAAATAATTTATATACAACAATGCGAGCCGGTGTTAATTCAAAATGAAGAATAGTTTAGTGCTGAAGCTGACAGTGCATTATCTTTCTGAAATAGGCATCCACTACCCTGCAGCAGAGAAAGCAATCCTTTCTAATACAGCATCTCACACTTTGTCTGTACTATTACAGTTTCAAAATGGGCCAGAAGCAGCAAGTGCTGAACGCAGGGTTAACTGGTATTTCATTGTCCAAAGCACTTCAAAAAAAGTATAGATCACACACGCTGTCGAGTAATTCAATATTCTCACCCCACTTTCTCCCCCCCTTTCATAAATTTGCTGAGTTATACCAGAGTGCTGTTCCTTAGACAGTTTGATAGCTTACAATACCATTACTCAACTAGCCATGCTTCATGTGTGCAGCTAGAGTCGACTATTCAACCGAGAAAGGTGAGAGCGGATCCCAGCCCAATATCCTGACCAGTGCACTTTTCAAAAAGAGTAACTGGACAGTGACCAGGAATCCTGCCTCATTAGAACAAACTGAGCTCAATCTTAGGGCCCACATCACCTCCGAATCTGCCAAGTCAGTACAGGTTGGACATCAAACCCAGCATCTTCCTGGCCTGGGCGGCGTGGGGGCGCATTTTCAAATTGAGCCATCAGGGGAGCTTGGATCAAGGAATTTCTGCTATTTCAAAGTAGCTTCAAGCAACATTAATTTCAGAAGCTCCATTCACTCTGTTCGTTTGGATTCAGCCACATCACATTGACCCAGATAGAACGAATTCAGTTTGGCCAGCATATCACTTGCACTTGGGTGCCATAAGTCTGCTTCAATAGATCGACATCAGGGCTTTCATATTACACGGGCATAATACAATCTTGTTTTGTGGATGTTCACCATGGTACAGCTCTCTGCAAGGGGCACACACACACACTCAAAGAGGAAGCTGTTTCGTGGAAGCATTTTGAAACACAAATGTCTAAGTGCCGAAACTGTTTCATGTAACCTGGTTACACCCATTAACTCGACTGTAATTCTCATAATTGCATTTTGGAAGAGTTTGTAGGCTACAATCAACATTCCATCTTTGATAATGGCCAAAGCAAAATGACAAAAATGATAAGAATTCATTGCTGGAGATCCCCAATATCAATCCTGAGGATTGTTCATCCAATGAGAGGGTACAGTTCCTTTAGAGGAACTAATAACGTGACATTGTCAGGACGTTGAGCATAACCCACAGTTCCTGCTCAGGATTGCTATCCAATGACCTCGATTGGAAGGTACATGTGTGCACGGAGCTGAGGACAGATTCAGGTGTGCTGCAACTGCTCCATCTCTCCTACATCACCAACAAAATAGCCCAGTGACAGTCACTGTCCTAGCTTAATGAAGAATGGTGACTTCCCAAAGATCCCAGAGAGCTACTGGTAGCCATAAAACCATATTTCAGGATGAGCTGAGGAAACGTCAGTTAATTTGAGGGTGGGGGGGGGGGGGGGGTGGTGGGGAAAGGGTAGAGAAATCTTTAAAAATTCTGTCTATGCATAAATAATCAGAAATCTTGTCATACTCACATCTGGAAACTGGTGATGTTATTGAAAGCACCTACACAGCCAGTTAGAATTCAGTATTCACTTCTGTTCATGAACATTCTTCAAACACATTCCTTAGTCTCTGTAACCTCGCCTGAGAAAGAATTAACAGCCGTTTACTGAACAATATATGCTATGCGTTGAACAGTTTTTAGCTGATAGTAGTACCAATCCTTTGTAGAGTTACAAAGGAACATGATTTTATCTTTAATAACTGTTTCCATAACTTTACCTACAATGGACGTCAAAACCCACTAATCTGTAGTTGCCTACATCACGTCTGTTACTTTCTTTAACTGCCCTTAATCATCAGACTAAGTGAAAGTTTAACTCAAGTGAGACAGTCTATCCCAGGAAAGATAAAAAAAGATTATTTGCAGTAGCTGAATAGAATTGGATTCAGGTATTTGCGTTAAAAAGGGCTTGCAAGCTTCTCAGTTTGGGGAAAACATGCCCACATTACAGTTTGTTTCTTTTTAATTGGCTGTTTTTTGTTCTGGTTTGCATTAGCGTGACGAACATTTTGTGCCATTGTCTCGCACATACTGTACTGGCACAGTTGCCATTGGATACCTGTACAGTACAATGCTGGCAGATCAATAAGTTACTAAGGTTATTCTGCAATTTATGGTCAATATGTAACACAGCCAACGTTTGGGTTGTGTAACACCACAAATAATTTAACAATAAGCGGGAAGTCCAATACATCACAAAGCAATGTGATGTGAATCTGTGGCTATAATCTTCCCTTTCCTCAAACTCACAACACATCACAGTCAGATCAAAACTGACCTCTGGATATTCTCAGAAATCAGCAAAGTCAAGTCCTTTTTTTGAAAAAAGCAAAATTAACTGTCACATAATTTTCAACGGAAAAGCTTTCTACAAAGCCCATATGCAGGTTATTCCTTTAAGGATCAGACCATCGCTTAACAACGGTAGGTAGTTTGGTCTCACATTTACAACAATTTCAACAGAAACAAAGTTTAAGTTCCGATTACTTCAATGGAAAAAAAAGAGCATGAAATTATGTTTACTACGACAACAAAAGCAGCAGCATTTATATAGCACAGTTAACATTATATAACTGTCCAAGACTCAATAAATTATAAAAAGGAAACATTAGGATAGGCTATCAAAAACTTTAATGGGTTTTAAGGAACATCTTAAAAGAGGACCGAGGTGATGAGATTTAGGAAGAGAGTTCAAGAGCTGAGGCCTAGACAGTTGAAGGCATGGCCGCAAATGTCTGGGTGAAGAAAGTGGGGGATGGACAAGAGGTCAGAATTGGAGGAGTGCAGACATCTCAGAGGGTTGTGAGGCTGGAGGAGATTACAGAGATATGGAGGGGAGTGGGGGGGGGGGGGGGGGGGGGGGGAGGGTAGGGAGGCCAAGGAGGGATTTGAAAACAAGGGTAAGGATTTTAAAAAACTGAGGTGTTGCCAGACCAGGAGTGAATGTAGGTCAGTGAGCACAGGGGCAATGACTGAGTGAGACTTGGGTGCAAGTTAGAACATAGGAAGCAGAGTTTTGGATGAGCTGAAATTTATGGAGGGTGAAAAATGGGAAACCAGCCAGGACAGCATTGCAATAGTTTACAGTATTATATGGGCCATTAAGTTGTAACCAGATAAAGTCATGGTGAAGCACAGCACTGGTACACGCAAGTCTCAAAGTATAAAGGCCAGCATTAAATCATTATGAAAGCTCAACTTTTTTGATATTGCTTTGTCTCTGCTGTGAAATCAGAATCTTCTGTGCAAAAACATATATGGAACATACGTGCCCTAGTTACACTCAGCTACTGATAGGACACCAATCTCTGCGCAAGAGTGCTGAAAGCAGGCAGCTTTGAATTAGACTTCTAACTAATAATCTGCTATAGTCAAGCAGAACTTCAGTTGTTGCTTACATTATTATGAGGAATCAGCCTGAAGGACAGTATTAAAACAGTGATATTTTACATTGGTCACAGTTATACTACCACTGGTGCAAAAACAAAGCATCGAAACTAACATCTGGCAGTGGGCTCAAACCATTGGACAGAATTCGATCTACCATAGCTGGGTGACTTTACTTTGTGGTTATACTCTTTTTATAACCACATCCCATCAACAAAAACTGTTTCAGATTCAAGTAAAATTCCACTTCGAGAAGGGGTAGAATCTGACAATAGTACAGCCCAGGAAACAGCCATTCAGTTCTTTCAAAAAGCAATCCAGTTAATCCCATTCTCTTGCTCTTTCCCCATATCCCTGCAATTTTTACTCTTTCCAGTATTTATTCAATTCCCTTTTGAAGGCTCCTATTGAATCTGTATCCAGTATCCTATCAGGCAGTGCATTCCAAATCCTAACCACCCGTCAGGTAAGTAGCCTTACAAGGTTGGATGGACAAGACTAGTTTTCTGATTCCAGAGGCTAAATATTGAGCTTTCACTGGAGCCAGGCGCTGTCTTTACACATCAGTAACACATCCAAGAGAAGAATGGGTCTTCTTCAAAAGGCCGTCCTCTGATGCATGACGTTGACTTCATTCTTAATATGCAGCAGCCAAACTGTCTCAGTAATAGTTACGTGCAATACTTGACATGTTCCAAACAAGTCGTTATCTTTTCTCGCTGATGCTTATTCCATTACGTCCCTGACTCAAGCACTTCAAGTACATTTTGTATTGTACAAGAATTTCTATCCCCTTATCAAATATGACATTTTCCCATGCACGTCCCCTGACCTTGACCCCAGAGAGGTCACAGATATGTGAGCACCTTGCAGAGGACAGCAGAAATTCATCACAATGCAATTTGTCCTTTACCATCAGATTGAATTAATCAGTTGGTTTTTAACAATCCAGGGAATGCAGTTGCTTTCACTTTATAGTAAAGTATCTCATCTGGTAAAGTGCTTTGATAAAATATATATTAATATCTGCATATTATAAAAACAAAAAGGCCGACAGCAAAACCACATGCTTGTTGGAGCTGAAAGCCTCCACATTTTCAATCATGTGGGTGGATCGGTGTATTTTGGTGCCCAGATTGACTGCATACAGCACACAAGAGGGAAATCATACATGGTGAACATACATATAACCCTCCTGGACTTTCCATCAATTTAAAAGGAATAGTTGGGCAGCACAGTGGCAGACTGGTTAGCACCGCAGCCTCACAGCTCCAGCGGCCTGGGTACTGCCTGTGCAGAGTTTGCAAGTTCTCCTTGTGACCACGTGGGTTTCCTCCCACAGCCAAAGACTTGCAGGTTGATAGGTAAATTGGCCATTGTAAATTGCCCCTAGTATAGGTAGGTTGTAGGAGAATTGAGGGAAGGTGGGGATGTGGTATGGGATTAATGTAGGATTAGTATAAATGGGTAGTTGATGGTTGGCACAGACTCGGTGGGCCGAAGGGCCTGTTTCAGTGCTGTATCTCTCTATGACTAGTTGGGAAATCCAACAGACTCTGTTACGGCTATGGGATCTCCACCAATTTTCCTCCATGTGCCAGGCCTAGGTGATCCTAAACCTGCCCCATCAACCAGCAGTAAAAATAATCCTTCCACAGCACAGATAAAAATACTAAAATTCCACAATGAAATGAAACGGAATATCACATTTCTCACTGTTCCCATAATCATAATGCAGAGTTTTTCTCCTGCCCAAAATTTTTAATTTTTTAAATTTGTTCTTAGGATATGAGAATCGCTGGCTGGGACAGCATCTATTGTCCATCCCTAATTGTCCTGGAGAAGGTGGTGGTGAGCTGTCTTCTTGAACTGCTGTGTGGGGTAGGTACACCCACTGTGCTGTTAGGAAGGGAGTTCCAGGATTTTGACCCAGCGACAGTGAAGGAACAGCGATATTGTTCCAAGTCAGCATTGTGTGCGGCTTGAAGGGGAACTTGCAGGTGGTGGTGTTCCCATGCATCTGCTGCCCTTGTCCTTCTAGGTGGTAGAGGTCACGGGTTTGGAAGATGCTGTCTAAGGAGCCTTGGTGGGTTGCTGCAGTACATCTTGTAGATGGTACACACTGCTGCCACTGTGCGTCGGTGGTGGAGGGAGTGAATGTTGAAGGTGGTGGATGGGGTGCTGATCAAGTGGGCTGCTTTGTCCTGGATGGTGTTACGCTTCTTGAGTGTTGTTGGTGATGCACTCATCCAGACAAATGGAGAGTATTCGATCACACTTCTAACTTGTGCTTTGTAGATGGTGGACAGGCTTTTGGGGAGTCAGGAGTTGAGTTACTGCCTGCAGAATTCCCAGCCTCTGACCTGCTCTTGTAGCCACAGTATTTATGTGGCTGGTCCAGTTCTGTTTCTAGTCAATGGTAACCCCCAGGATGTTGATGGTAGGGGTTCAGAGATGGTTAGATTCTCTCTTGCTGGAGATGGTCATTGCCTGGCACTTGTGGGATGTGATTGTTACTTGTGGATTTTGCTTAACTGGAAAGGCTCCTTCTGTGATGGGACACACCAAAAGGGGAAACAAAGTCACAGACCTGTTGGATTCACAACACCTTCCCAGTTTGTGTAGAAGTTCAAAGTATTACTCGTGCTACCTGCAGCAGATTTTGCAAAAATGTATTTCTCCTCAGTGTCTCTGAGCCAAGGGAAGATGGAAAAGCAAACCAGCCAGAATTCCTGGGGCTAATTTTGACTTTGGGTGTTGGTTTAAACCGTCTCCTATTGAATCAGCTCTTGTAACACATCACTGCCCATGGTCATGTCCACTGAAGGCCCCAGAAGAGAAGAATCAAGAGATATATAACAAGCTAATTTGATATCACTGTTGCCAAGTCAATCATTACAGTCAATGTGTGTGTGAACAGCACTTGCTGAATGAGACATGCAGCCCCACTCCTCGCAATGTGACTTGCAATGACCAGCAGAGATCGATGTTGACCTCGTCTTCTAGATTTTGGACATGGTTATTCGTGGAAAGACGGTGGGGAGCCTGTCCTTCCTTGGCCTGGGCCCCTCTTGGGACCAGGGAAACTGCAGCAGTTCCGGCTACTCCTGAGGGGAGGCCATTTGGTTGGAAGTAAAGCAAAATGGCGGCAATTTCTTCGTAGCAGCCCTTCCGATAGCAACAGATCACTCTGCCAGGATTAGCTTGTATACTTCAGGGAAAATTAAATGAAAGATGCAAATGACGGGAATACATCATAATGACCTATTCTTCTCGGCAGTGCTGGGGACCAGAGATGTTGGTGCATCCCTCACTTCCAGCACTGTTTTAAGCCATTAAGCCAATGCAGGGAGAATGATTACGCAGGCTTTGGCACTCCTTGGAAACTTTGATTACATCCCATCCACTCCCTTTACCACCAGCACACAGTGGCAGCAGTGTGTACCATCTGCAAGATTCATGGCAACAACTCCCCAAGGCTCCTTCGACAGCACCTTCCAAACCCACATCAACCACCTAGAAGGACAAGGGCAGCTGACGCAGGGGAACACCACCTGCAAGCTCTCGGGAAAAGAAATTGCTGAAGTTAGGGACACATCCTGGTGCTACTGGCATTCCTGCTCTACCTAGATTCTGCACTAGCAAAAAAAGGAAAGTCCCAGTCACCATTTCCTGCTAAATCAGGAAAACTCAAGTGGTTTGGGCAGAAATACTTGCCCCTTAATTGATTTTTGTTTTTTTTAAAAATTGTTTTGAGGAAAAAATGTTGGTGTGAACTGCCCTGCTATTTTTCAAATTATGCCATGGGATCTTTCATGCTCACCTGACTGGGCAGACAGGCCTCAATTAAAGATCTTATCCCAAAGACAAATCCGACACCGCATTGTTCCCTCCTACTGCACTGAAGTGTCAGACTGTGTTCACATCCTGGACTGATCTTTTAAATCACAACATTCTGACTTAAAAGCAAGTGTACCAGCACAGAGCCAAATAAGATAAGGCCAGCTGGAGTTTGGCTATGGCTTTGCATCGTTGACCTCTCTCTTATTATTTGCAATTCAGCCTCATGTACAAATGATATTCAGTGGGGCTCACAGACATTCTGCAATCTGACTCCCAGTCATTCGCAGGTAGACAGCTGCCTTCTCCTTAGCATGCAAAAGACACACCATTAGGTGAGAAGTCATATATTCCAATCTGGTACGGACACCAGTAGAGGAAAATGCCAAAAGCACATTGACAACCAGTGGTAACCCAGCATTAGCTGGCTAGAACAGAACCCCAGCTGAACACTTCTGCTCATAATCCCAGCCAGCCTAGCTTGAAGCTATCATTTTTGCAAACAATTACTTGCACAGAACACAGGCCAAAAGATTTCAAAAGTAGAACTGAAGCAGGGCTTGTTATCAAAAAAAATACTGTGTAAATTGATTACATACATTGGTGGCTTCTCCATGGACCCAGAGAAAAAGAGAAAGCGCTTGCTGCCATCAACCAAGGTCTAGCTGCCAGGATCTCTGAGCGTTGATTATAATTATGTAATCACAGTCAGCTCCATACTCACAATGTATCTGCCAAGGGGGCTGGGAGACACACTGCGTGTGCCAGCGTTTCAAAGTGCTGCTGAAAAAATTAAATGACCTGAGACCAGTTAAAAGGGAAGTGGCCACATCTGGCAGTTAATCTTTAGTTTCCAATGAATAAGGCGGATTCACCAATACCATTCTCCCAATGTGGAGTAGAGAGAGTTCAGGTTGAAGCCCCATCTCTTGCCTGCGTTCCCTTTAAACATGGCTCCTGGTTGGGAGCAGAGGATGGGGGAAAATTACCTGCATATTTCACTCCTTCCAAAAAGCTGGTTGGGGCAGGAAGATAGCAAAATAAACAAGGATGCATGAACTGAGTCTTTAGTAAGTGATGTAGAAACTTAACAGCAAAGCTCCTGTTTGTTGGCTGATGAAATGTAGGTGTGAAGAGTCCAGCCCTGCTTGGTATTCCCAGACACCCTCCCTGTAGGACAGAAGCAACAGCAAAACTAGTTAAGGTAGGAGGTGTCTTCAGAGAAGGTAGCAGTAATCTCAGAATCTTCCAGATCCTGCACTGGCAGTTTGAGGACCTGTGGGTATTTACTGGAATAATCCAATTGTGCAGCCTGACCATCTCCCTGGCATAACTTTTCATTCTGTATTACTAGCCAAGAAATATTACGATGGCATTGGTTTTGAAGCGCTGAATTTGACCCATCAACCTCCAGGAACTTTTCACTCAAGACTCCCTCTGGATCATGCAAAGGTTTGTATTGTGGGAGCTTCTTTTTCATTACTCCTTTTCTGCTAAAATCACCTTTCACATGAGATGTTAAACCGAGGCCCCATCTGCTCTCTCAGATGAATGTAAAAGATCCCATGACACTATTTTGAAGATGAACAGGGGAGTTCTCCCCAGTGTCCTGGTCAATATTTATCCCTCAACCAACATCACAAAAACAGATTATCTGGTCATCATAACATTGCTGTTGGTGGGATCTTGCTTTGCAAATTAGCTGCTGCATTTCTTACATTACAACAGTAACTACACTTCCAAAGTACTTCACTGGCTGTAAAAGCACTTTGAGACATCCTGAGCCTGTGACAGTCTTGCATTTCTGTCGTGCCTTTCGTTCTTTGAGGTGTTTCAATTATCGTCAGTTCTCCAGCTTCAGAATTAGCAGAGAATACTCAGCGAGTGTAGATTGAAGACTTATTTTTAAAAATGTATTTTTACAGAAAAGTATCAAGAAAAATTTACAGAACCTGCACTAAAAATATACTTGGGCTGATGTGTGGCATAAATGTTACTTCCCACCTAATTGCCAGGCAATGAGCATCACCAACAAGAGGCTCCAGGGACCCGGGTTCGATTCCGGGTACTGCCTGTGTGGAGTTTGCAAGTTCTCCCTGTGTCTGCGTGGGTTTTCTCCGGGTGCTCCGGTTTCCTCCCACAAGCCAAAAGACTTGCAGGTTGATAGGTAAATTGGCCATTATAAATTGTTACTAGTATATGTAGGTGGTAGGGAAATATAGGGACAGGTGGGGATGTTTGGTAGGAATATGGGATTAGTGTAGGATTAGTATAAATGGGTGGTTGATGTTCGGCACAGACTCGGTGGGCCAAAGGGCCTGTTTCAGTGCTGTATCTCTAATCTAATCTAAAGAGAGAATCTAACCATGTCCCCTTGATGTTCAATGGCATTACCATCACTGAATCCCCCACTATCAGTATCCTAGGGGTGACCATTGACCAGAAACTGAACTGAGGTTAGAAACAGGAGAGGTGAGATTACCCTGTTGGGAGTCTTTTATAGACCTCCGAATAGTTCCAGAGATGTAGAGGAAAGGATAGCGAAGATGATTCTCGACAGGGGCGAGAGTAACAGGGTAGTTGTTATGGGGGACTTTAACTTTCCAAATATCGACTGGAAATACTATAGTTCGAGTACTTTAGATGGGTCAGTTTTTGTCCAGTGTGTGCAGGAGGGTTTTCTGACACAGTATGTAGACAGGCCAACCAGGGGCGATGCCACATTGGATTTGGTACTGGGAAATGAACCCGGCCAGGTGTCAGATTTAGATGTAGGTGAGCACTTTGGTGATAGTGATCACAATTCGGTTAGGTTTACCTTAGCGATGGGCAGGGACAGGTATATACCGCAGGGCAAGAATTATAGCTGGGGGAAAGGAAATTATGATGCGATTAGGCAAGATTTAGGATGCGTAGGATGGGGAAGGAAACTGCAGGGGATGGGCACAATCGAAATGTGGAGCTTATTCAAGGAGCAGCTACTGCGTGTCCTTGATAAGTATGTACCTGTCAGGCAGGGAGGAAGTTGTCGAGCGAGGGAGCCGTGGTTTACTAAAGAAGTTGAAGCGCTTGTCAAGAGGAAGAAGAAGGCTTATGTTAGGATGAGACGTGAAGGCTCAGTTAGGGCGCTTGAGAGCTACAAGCGAGCCAGGAAGGATCTAAAGGGAGAGCTAAGAAGAGCAAGGAGAGGACACGAGAAGTCATTGGTGGATAGGATCAGGGAAAACCCTAAGGCTTTCTATAGGTATATCAGGAATAAAAGAATGACTAGAGTTAGATTAGGGCCAATCAAGGATAGTAGTGGGAAGTTGTGTGTGGAATCAGAGGAGATAGGGGAAGTGTTAAATGAATATTTTGCGTCAGTATTTACAGTAGAGAAAGAAAATGTTGTTGAGAATACTGAGATTCAGGCTACTAGGCTAGATGGGATTGAGGTTCACAAGGAGGAGGTGTTATCAATTTTGGAAAGTGTGAAAATAGATAAGTCCCCTGGGCCAGATGGGATTTATCCTAGGATTCTCTGGGAAGCTAGGGAGGAGATTGCAGAGCCTTTGTCCTTGATCTTTATGTCGTCATTGTCGACAGGAATAGTGCCGGAAGACTGGAGGATAGCAAATGTTGTCCCCTTGTTCAAGAAGGGGAGTAGAGACAGCCCTGGTAATTATAGACCTGTGAGCCTTACTTCGGTTGTGGGTAAAATGTTGGAAAAGGTTATGAGACAGGATTTATAATCATCTTGAAAAGAATAAGTTCATTAGAGATAGTCAGCACGGTTTTGTGATGGGTAGGTCGTGCCTCACAAACCTTATTGAGTTTTTCAAGAAGGTGACCAAACAGGTGGATGAGGGTAAAGCAGTGGATGTGGTGTATATGGATTTTAGTAAGGCGTTTGATAAGGTTCCCCACGGTAGGCTATTGCAGAAAATACGGAAGTATGGGGTTGAAGGTGATTTAGAGCTTTGGATCAGAAATTGGCTAGCTGAAAGAAGACAGAGGGTGGTGGTTGATGGCAAATGTTCATCCTGGAGTTTAGTTACTAGTGGTGTACCGCAAGGATCTGTTTTGGGGCCACTGCTGTTTGTCATTTTTATAAATGACCTGGAAGAGGGTGTAGAAGGGTGGGTTCGTAAATTTGCAGATGACACTAAGGTCAGTGGAGTTGTGGATAGTGCCGAAGGATGTTGTAGGGTACAGAGGGACATAGATAGGCTGCAGAGCTGGGCTGAGAGATGGCAAATGGAGTTTAATGCGGAAAAGTGTGAGGTGATTCACTTTGGAAGGAGTAACAGGAATGCAGAGTACTGGGCTAATGGGAAGATTCTTGGTAGTGTAGATGAACAGAGAGATCTTGGTGTCCAGGTGCATAAATCCCTGAAGGTTGCTACCCAGGTTAATAGGGCTGTTAAGAAGGCATATGGTATGTTAGCTTTTATTAGTAGGGGGATCGAGTTTCGGAGCCACGAGGTCATGCTGCAGCTGTACAAAACTCTGGTGAGACCGCACCTGGAGTATTGCGTGCAGTTCTGGTCACCGCATTATAGGAAGGATGTGGAAGCTATGGAAAGGGTGCAGAGGAGATTTACTAGGATGTTGCCTGGTATGGAGGGAAGGTCTTACGAGGAAAGGCTGAGGGACTTGAGGTTGTTTTCGTTGGAGAGAAGGAGGAGGAGAGGTGACTTAATAGAGACATATAAGATAATCAGAGGGTTAGATAGGGTGGATAGTGAGCGTCTTTTTCCTCGGATGGTGATGGCAAACACGAGGGGACATAGCTTCAAGTTGAGGGGTGATAGATATAGGACAGATGTCAGAGGTAGTTTCTTTACTCAGAGAGTAGTAAGGGCGTGGAACGCCCTGCCTGCAGCAGTAGTGGATTCGCCAAGTTTAAGGGCATTTAAGTGGTCATTGGATAGACATATGGATGAAAATGGAATAGTGTAGGTCAGATGGTTTCACAGGTCGGCGCAACATCGAGGGCCGAAGGGCCTGTACTGCGCTGTAATGTTCTAATTCTAATTCTAATATAAATACTGTGGCTACAAAAGTAGGTCAGAGGCTAGGAATTCTGCAGCGAGTAACTCACCTCCTGACTCCCTAAAGCCTGTCCACCATCTACAAGGCACAAGTCAGGAGTGTGATGGAATACTCTCCACTTGCCTGGATGGGTGCAGCTCCAACAACACTCAAGCAGCTTGACACCATCCCGGACAATGCAGCCCACTTAATTGTACCCCATCCACCACCTTCAACATTCACTCCCTCCACCACCGGTGCACAGTGGCAGCAGTGTGTACCATCCACAAGATGCACTGCAGCTAAGGCTCCTTTGACAACACATTGACCCACGACCTCTACCACCTAGAAGGACAAGGGCAGCAGATGCATGGGAACATCACCACCTGCAAGTTCCCCTCCAAGTCACACACCATCCTGACTTGGAACTATAATCGCCGTTCCTTCACTGTCGCTGGATCAGAATCCTGGAACTCCCTCACTAACAGATGGACTGCAGTAGTTCAAGAAGCAGCTCATCACCACCTTCTCAAGAGCAATTAGGGATGGGCAATAAATGCTGGCCTTGCCAGCGATGCTCACATCCCATGAACAAATCCTTGGGTGCTTTAACAGCGCCATCATTCTCGGAGTTTTCTTTTCAGATTTCCATTCTCGCAGAGTAAAGGCAGCACCCAGCGGAAACTAGGTTCGGCTTCACTCTAGTGAATTGCAATATTTAAATAAAACAATGGCTCATAGTCACCATGAGCATTTTACACCTGAAAAGTCATGCTCATCGTGATGCAACACTATATGTAGATCCTCATTTATATAGCGCCTTTCACAACCGTCCCAAAGATTTTTCATGCCCATCTGGGAGGGCAGACATGGCCTCAGTTTAACACCTCATTGAAATAAAGCAGCCCTGACAGTGCAGCACTCTTAGTGCATCAGCCTAGATTCTATCTCTGGAGTGGGGTTTGAAGTCACAACCTTCAGACTCAGAGGCATGAGTGCCACCACTGAGTCCCAGCTGATACTATGATGCCTGTTCTATCATGTGCCACTAGCCTATGGACCGGACAATCTGCCAGTCTCTACAGCAAATCAGATTTCTTGCTCTTGCCTCTGGAGTATCATAAAATGCAGACTCTTGTGATCTCCTGTATAAGTCACATATTTAAGTTTAAGAGGGGATATCGTTTATACAGCAATTTGTTTTTAAACAATACGTTAGATTTTCATTACTTACCTTACAATTGTTATGATTGAGACGGGAGGAGTACACTGTTTATTCTAGTACCACTTCTCCACGGGTCACAACATATATTTAAATTTTTTCCCACTTTCCAATACGGTCAATCATGGACTGTATTTTTATGCCAGAATAAAACACACCAACCAGGTTTCTTTAATAAACAACAAAAATTATCAGATCAAACAAGTCTTAACCAGTAATGAAATAAAGCATAAAGACACAGATTGAAATATTAAAGTTCCCTTTTACGCGCGCGCACGCGCACACACACCGGAAAAAATAAAAAGGGAGTTTTGTTTTTACAGCTCTATTACAGACAAAACAAAAACACTTGAGCTGAATACTTGCTCATTCTTGAAGACACAGCAGATGAGATCTGTTGTGTTCCAAAACTGACATACAGTCTGGCCTCCATGTACATGTACACAGGTCACTGGGATCTTTTAGAAAGTTCTTCTCAGGCCGCGTTGAGAAATAATTAGGGTTTTCTTCAAGGACATGAGACAAGATAAGTTGACAGTGGACTGCTCAGGGTCTTTAGGAGAGATGCTAGAAAACTTGTCTTCTCTCCTTGGAAATTTTCTTCCTTTTTATACAGTTCAACCCCAACTCAAAACAATTCAAAAGCGAAACCAACAGGGGGTCAATCTTTTGACCTGTCGCTTCTTTGTAAACAACTTCTCCAGGTCTCCAAAGTTCTTTGTTGTTTATTGAGCTAGAAATCAGGTGGTTTCCCAGAAAGGCTTGTTGTTGTTACTGAAAGTCAGGTGGTTTCCTGAAAAGACTGGTTTTCCTCATAAGACCTCTCAGTGCCCCTTTTAAAAACATTTTCAGGGATCGTTTTTCAAAGTCAAGTAGCCTTTACATGACCCCCTTTGAAAACCCAAAAATGTAACATTTCTTCAATCTTTCAAAAATGAATCCTCAAAATATATATTTAACAAAACAGAGAGGCACTTTCATAACACAATCCTAACATGAATTATATTCATCAGCACAACTTCAGAGATTTCTATCACTGGAAAAATTAACAATTTGGACTGTGGTGAAACCTTATGTGTGTGAATCTAACCCAAGCTGCATCTGAAACTTACAACTCAAGCTCGAGTACTGGTCTCAAGGCACTGCAGCTTTCCAATTCATTTCTACCCTGAGGCCACAATCAATCTCCACTACCTTCATTCCAAATGTAACCTTTCTAATTAAATCCAAGTTCAATATGGAAACCCTCATTTGTTCCGGTTCCAATTAGATAGTTGAGCATAATCCTTTTCTCTGGATGTATTTCACCGCAGGAACATTCCCTGTTGCTTTATTACATTTGATAGGACGTGTAGTGTTGTCTGTAACCGTGCGTGATTGAAAATTGCCGCAAAGCCCATTTTGATCTTTTGTAATGCTTCAAATTCAATGTGCATTCTCTTCATGGAGTGTCAGCTGCGGCTTAGTTGGTAGCATTCTCGCCTGAGTCAGAAACCTAGGTTAACACTCTGAGGGAATGCTGCACTGTCAGAGCTGCTGCTTTTCAGATGAGATGCTAAACCAAGGCCCATCCGCCCTTTCAGGTAGACATAAAGGTTCCTATAGCATTATTTCGAAGAACAGTAAGGGAGTTCTCCTGGCCAATATTTATCTCTCAATCAACATCACTAAAAACAGATTATCTGGTCATTATCACATTGCTGGGAGCTTACTGTGTGCAAATTGACTGCCGCATTTTCTACATTACAACAATGACTGCACCTCAAATGTACCTCATTGGCTGTAAAGCACTAAGGGATGTCCTATGGTCGTGAAAGGTGCTATATAAATGCAAGTTTTTATTTGGAAAAACACATTACAAAACTTGGGCTGTTGGATGAACTTGTCCAATGGAAGGCAAAGCATTCAGAAACTGTTGAGGCAATAATAGGCAAGTGTTATCTTTGCAACATTCTTTTGTCAAAAGGAACGTAGACTGTTGCAGACTAATTGAGAGACTGATTGTTGCAATTATTCAACAACTCCATTATTGTTGCATAATGTAACCTCCAGGACGACAGAAAGGTGACCTTGGACTTTTGCAATTCCAATGGACCTTGAATTGTGTAAGTATGTAGTAAATTTGAACCACGTGCTGAAAAACATGTTGGATAGAGCAGTGGAATAGATAGACTGGGAGGCAATGCCGAAAACAACAGGATAGACCGCAAGGACATGAAGCAGCAGAGAAATAGCAGCAGAATGGAAACAATAACTGAAAGAATCCGAGATAGAAGAGAACTTACCCATCGCCTGCTGTGCCCCATTCTACCCTCAACTTTATTTTGGGCATGGGAAAATTTGGCTATCCCAGTTCTACATTCCAAAACTTATCATTTAAAAATTAACATTTTGTAACAATTATGTCAATTCTTCTTCAAACAATTAATAGGGGAAATTTCAGAGAATCCAATATTGATTTTCTCTCTTGTTTTGATGCATTAACACAAAATGTAGAGTGTTTCAGTGCTGCATTTTCATCCTGCTCTTTAGCACATGCTTACTCCTTTTAAACAGGGCCTGATTTTATTAGTAGGAATGCAAACATTTTTCTGCAGCTTATAGTCATTAACTCTTATAATTATGGAATTTCAGGTATTCCAATAAAAACAGTGACCCATATCATTCAGGTCTCCAGGCAAAAGTTTGGTCTGTGATGAAAAGGCACAATGAAGAAAAGCAGGATCTTTTATTAGTACACATATTAAAAGAATTAGTAGAGAAATACTGGCTTATCAAAAAAATATGAAGATACTTTTCACTGCACTAACAGGAATTAAAAATGCAGAAGCTCAGTGTAAGAAGTTTGCACTGAACACCAGAGGTAAATATGTTCTTCCTTTCTGTGAACTCTCTCCCAAGTTACTGTCTGTACCTGGTGTGTAGCTCAAATGTAGAGTTAATGATCATTTGCCCTGGGAACACGCTATCTAGTCCAGTGGATATCTCCATGTCATTCTAGGTGCTGATCAACCACCCTCAGAATAAATGGTCGGCCATTTAGGACAGAAATGAGGAGAAAGGTTTTGACTCAAAGGATTGAGAATCTTTGGAATTCTCTACCAGAGGGTTATGGATGCTCCGTCGTTGAGTATATTCAAGACAGAAGTTATTAGATTTTTGGGTACTAAAGGTATCAAAGGGATATGGGGATGGTGCAGGAAGGTAGGGTGGAGGTAGAAGAGCAGCCAAAATCTTATTGAATGGCGGAGCAGGCTTGAAGGGCCAAATGGCTGAATCCAGCTCCTGCCCCTTACGTTCAGTGTTACATTTGCAAGTCATTTGTCTTTTTACAAGCGCTTCAGTCTAGCTTCAATGGTTTTGCAACCTAATATACAAGAGCACCTTTAGGAGGTAAGATAGTTAGTAATTCCAGGTTGCACAAAATGTTTAGTGTGTCACGATTTCCCAAAATTGTGCAACTTAATACCAGTTACTCTGGCAGCAGTCACAACATCTTCATTTTTCAGTAATTCACCAGATCACCATTTTTTTTTTAAAAGGAGGATTATAGAATCACAGTATGTCTACAGCACAGAAGGAGGCCATTCGACCCATTGTGCCTGTGCCAGCTCTCTACAAGAGTAACTCAGCTAGTCCCACTGCCCCACCCTTTCCCCATAGCCCTGCATTTTTTTTCTCTTCAGGTAATTATCCAGTTCTCTTTTGAATGCCTCGGCTGAATCTGCCTGCAGCACACACTCAGGCACTGCATTCCAGATCCTAACCACTCGCTGCGTAAAAAAAATTTTTTCTTATGTCGCTGTTGCTACTTTTGCCAATCAACTTAAATCAATGTCCTCTCATCCTGCATCCTTCCCCTAATGTGAACAACTTCTCCCTATCCATTCTGTCCAGATCCCTCAATTTTGAACACCATTATCAAATCTCATCTTAATCTTCTCTTCTCCAAGGAAAACAGCCCCAAGCTTTTCCAATCTATCCACATAGCCTGTAAATCTTTTCTGCACACTCTCTAATGCCTTCACACCCTTCCTAAAGTGTGTTGCCCAAAACTGGACACAATACTCCAGTTAAGCCCAAACCAGTGTTTTATGCAGGTTTACCGTAACTTCCTTGCTTTTGTACTCTATGCCCCTACTTATAAAGCCCAAGATCCCATATGCTTTATTAATCACTTTCTCAATCTGCCCTGCAACCTTCAATGATTTGTGCACATATACCCCCAGGTCCCTTTGCTCCTGTACCTCCCTTAGAATTGTAACCTTTAATTTATATTGCCTCTCCTCATTCTTCCTACCAAAATGAGCATCCCCAATGTTAAATCGCTCCACCATTGGTGTCCACGCCTTCAGCTGCCGAGACCATAACTCTGGAATTGTCTCCCTAAACCTCTCTACCTCGCTTTCCTCCTTTAAGATGTTCCTTAAAGCCTACCTCATTGGCCAAGCTCTTGGCCATCTGCCTTAATAATTCCTTATGTAGCTTGGTGTCACAATTTGCTTTATAACACTCCTGTGAAGCCTCATGGAACATTTTATTACATTAAAAGTGCTATATAAATACAAGTTGCTGTTGGTGAAACATAAATTCAATAACCAAAGTGACAGAAAATCAAAGAATCATGACATACGTGCAATATTGCTGCTTTTTGCATGCTTCTATCAACTACATCGTAATTAACTGTACAACTGACAAAAAAAATTCTTCAGACTGGACAGCGTGTAAAACTATGTTGCACGGCTCAGTGCTGAATTTGGGGAGCCCGATTTACTGATGGTGATTCTGGTAGATGGAACAACAGAGGGAATGTGCTGCATGGTGAACACCAAACAGATAAGGCAGATAACAAAATGTGGCAGCACCTAACAGATGAGGTAAAGCATTTTGGATTCACTCCTTTGGGAACCTAGAAGGATTTATGGAAGAAGTTTTACAACATGAAAAAGACCCTGGGAAGGCTGCAATATTATTGCAATGCAGCAACCAAACACTGATACAGATTACTGGTTTAAAGTACTCCTACTTTACAGCGAGAAATCAATTAATTAAAAGGGCGGCACAGTGGTTAGCCTCACAGTTCCAGCGACCCGGGTTCAGTTCTGGGTACTGCCTGTGTGGAGTTTGCAAGTTCTCTGTGTCTGCGTGGGTTTCCTCCGGGTGCTCCGGTTTCCTCCCACATGCCAAAGACTTGCGGGTTGATGGGTAAATTGGCCATTGTAAAAAAAAATTGCCCCTAGTGTCGGTAGATGGTAGGAGAATTGAGGGAAGGTGGGGATGTGAGAGGGAAAATGGGATGAATGTAGGATTGGTATAAATGGGTGGTTGATGGTCAGTGCAGACTCGGTGGACCGAAGGGCCTGTTTCAGTGCTGTATCTCTCTATGACTCTAATTTCAGTGTGCAAAATACCCTCAGGAAGTCCATGGTTTAGAAGCTTGAAAGGCCAGATATTCCTCACACAGAAATGAAATAATTTCAAATCATAATGTGCCCTAATCCCTACTGTTCTCTTTTCTAAGAGAAGGACAAGGAATGAAACAGTAGGTGCAGAAGAAACTTGATACAAGAGATACACACCACAGACTTTTTTTTCTTAGTAGCATGGGAAGCTGTAGAAAACACTGATCCTGATGAGATTTGACAGATATGCAGAGCAAGTTTTATGTACCTTTTTAATTATATATGCAGTGATTTACAACATACGTCACCCATGAGTTCATATTCACTGATTGTACACAGATGCTTAATAATTCATATGACAAAACTGTACCCAAATGGTCCACTTACTGATCTGTCCAAACTAAAGTCTCCAGAGCAAATAGCAAAATATCTAGACTTTTGGCAAAAAAGGTATTAAAAAAAGGCAGCGTTTCATTTTTTTTCCAACAAACTGATCTGCAGCTAAAAATTCACAAGCTCCTTCAAAATTTGCAGACTTCCTTCACTAAATACCAAACACTGGTATTTATCTACAACCATTAGACATGGTGTCTCTATGGGAGACAGCAGCTTAAACACAACTCCATTGTGTGTTCCATACTGGAACGCTTTAGTGACAAAAAATTTCAAATATTTACACCTGTATTAGATTATTGATACAAATTTCTTTATGACTAATGTCACGACCAGGTGAGAAAGGTGTCTAGGGGTCCCTCTCAGCCTTCACCTGGTCTTACTGTAACAGGATTTAATTTCAAACACACCGTGTTTTTAGCTCCCCCTTGGTGAATCCTTTTTCACCGCTTTCCAATTATAAGGCAAAGAAACCAGCACAAACAGGCTTTCTTAGGTTTAAAGAAAAGTTGAAATTTATTAAACTTAAACTCTAATTCGGTTAACGCCTACGGATACACAACACGCCCCACGCTAGCATGCATATGCGATACACACATGCAAAAACAGACAGAAAAGAGAAGAAAAATAAAGTGGCAATGTTTGAGGCAATATCTGAAGAGTTTTTGTTACGGTTCTTCAAGCTCACTGTAGAGTCCTTGATTGTAGGTAGATCTTGCTTTTCATTGGGGACTAGTATTCTTCTTAAACCTTGTTTGCTGTAGGAGACTTTTCTCTCTTGGGGTTCATGTGTCTTCAGTGGATTCAGAGGCGTGAGAAAGAGATGGGAGCAGACAGGAGAGATCTTTTTAGTCCAGGAGCAAACAGACACTCTCAGTTCAAACTGTTAGTACAATTCAGAACACCCAGGTTGCTCAGCAGTTTAGTCATGTGGCTAGCTGGTTTGACCATGTCCGTTTGTGTATTTGGCCATCTTAGCAGTCAAGATGAATGCGAACTCGCCCACCTTCAACATCTGGTGATCAAAAGTTCTTTGTGGGTTGAATGAGTTGGGGAAAGGTCCTTTGTCCTTCCAGACACTGTTTGTTAATATGCAAATGTCTTTCCAGCCAAGATCTGGCAATTTTTTTAAAAAGCAAGTCCTTTCTTCACTTCAACAACAGTTTGACATTTAATGTCCATGTGGCGATATTAATATGCCTCATGATTGGTGGGTGAGGGCCTGCATGACACTAGTGACAGCAAAAATAAACTAGGTTCACACACAAAAATTCCGAAATGTTTTCAATATAAGCTTGTAAACTCAGATTCGTTGTCCATATGATTTTTGATGGGACTTTGCAGATATAAATTAGCATTCTAGATTTAGATTTTAGATTTAGAGATACAGCACTGAAACAGGCCCTTCGGCCCACCGAGTCTGTGCCGACCATTAACCACCCATTTATACTAATCCTACACTAATCCCATATTCCTACCACATCCCCACCTGTCCCTATATTCCCCTACCACCTACCTATACTAGGGGCAATTTATAATGGCCAATTTACCTATCAACCTGCAAGTCTTTTGGCTGTGGGAGGAAACCGGAGCACCAGGAGGAAACCCATGCAGACACAGGGAGAACTTGCAAACTCCACACAGGCAATACCCAGAATTGAACCCGGGTCGCTGGAGCTGTGAGGCTGCGGTGCTAACCACTGCGCCACTATGCCGCCCTACTTCAATTCTACTTCAATCGGTACTTCAGGTTAATGAATAGTGCGTTTTAAAGGCTAATTGTTAAAATTGCCACGCTTTCCATTTCACAGATTTTGAACCACATGGGAATCTAGGCTTGTTTATTGGGCATTCTGTGTTTCAAATATTGCAAAACAGTAGTTGATGCAATTAAAAAAATCTCACTTCATTGGCGTGAATTTTACAGACCCCCGCCTGCCAACAATGTCAGGGGTTGTGGTGGGGGGGGGAGGCTGAGATTGTCTCCGGGAGGGGCCTGAACACCAGGAAGGCCCAGCCCCATGTTGCCCGCGGCGGCAAGGCCTAGTGGCGGCCCTACCCCTCCCTCCCCGCCACTTGGCATCAGGACCAACATTACCATAGTCAAATAATACTAATCAATGAATTAAATACTTACTTGCTCCTGCCGCCCGTTCCTGTGCCATATTGGTAGCAGCAGCCGACACTGCCATGCCTTCGAATCTCTGCGGAGATCCGATGTGGGACACTGGTGGGGAGGGGGGAGCATGTAAGTATTTCAGTGCGGGGCAGGGGGGGCAAAACTATTCTGATTGGTGGAGGGGATGGTGGGAAGAGGTTAGAGGTAAAAGTTACTGAACTTTGTGGTGGGGGGCGGGGGGTCAGGTACACAAGGTAAGTATTATGGGGGGGGTGACAGGGCAAGGAATGAACTAAATAGATATGGGGGGGGGGTTGTGGGAGAGAGGATGGAAACATTAGATTTAATGTAAAAAAAATTTTTTAAAAGTGTATATTCCTTTGAAAATTTATATTAAATGTAAGGGCTGGACACCCTTGAAAAATGGGATCTACGCCTGCGCAGTGGCACTGGACAACGTTACCGGGGATGGACCCCCTGCCCTCCTCCACCTTATCGGGGGGGCGGTCCGCCCCAGCCATGTAAATGAGCCGCTACATTTAATATCGGGGCTGCTCTGCAGAGTTAAACCCGCCCGTGCGTGCCACCATCTTTAAAGCTCCGCAGATCAGCGGTGAGCTTGTAAAATGCAGCCCATTGATTCCTTTCATTATCACAATTCTTCATGTCAGCTGCAGCTCAGTTGGCCGGACTCTTGCCTCGTAGTCACAAGACTCTGGATTCAGGTCCCACATCAGGGCTTGAACACAAAAATCAAGGCTGACACTCCAGTGCGGTACAGAGGGAGTGCTGTGCTGTTGGATAAAACGTTAAACTGAGAGTCTGGTTAGGTGGATGTAAGTGATCCCACGGCCTATTGTGAAGAGCAGTGACGTTCTCCCCAACGTCCTGGCTAATATTTATCTCTCAAATCAACCTTTAAAAAAAAAACAGATTATCTGGTCATTATCACATTGCATAATTGTGGGAGCTTGCTGTGCACAAATTGGCTGCCACATTTCCTACAACAGTAACTACACTTCAAAAATGCTCCACACTGCGTGCCCCACTGACGATCTTAAATCAGTTGTCAGCGTAATTCTTTGCACACTGAGGATTATTTAGCAAATGTTGTCCAATCGCAGAATTACATCTAGTGTTGGATACTGTGTTTTGAGTTTTGCAAGCACGGGCTGGTTGGTTGCGGCCTGTACCTTGCCCATTGTGAACAGCGGAAGGGACATGTTGTTTGATATGAGACGCCAGTCTTTGGGATGTACGGCCTAAATACCAAGCATCACACTGACACTGAAATTCATATCAATTGTGCATGCCGGAAGCTACATATATTAGTACATAGGGCCCTGTTCTTTGCAGACAGAAAGAACATGTACAAACATTGAGCCTGTATCAGCTAAACAAAATAAGTGACAGCCATTCGCTGGTTCATTCTTCAGGGCAATGCCTTGACCAGAGTCAAGCTACCTGGTTTAAATTTCAAACAAAGCTTTGCAGTTAACTGTCAGTCACTGTAAACTGGTGCATTCTCCATGGCAACACCTCTACCAATCAGCACTCTCTTCTCATGCAGTATAAGTTGTTGTTTTCCCTTACATTGGTTATTCTTGCGGATTATCCTGATGAGTGCAAGATGAAAGCTTCAACAACATGTCTCTATTTTCAGCAATATTCAAGTTCTGTACGATTACCTTTAACATTGTTAAACATCCCAAAGTGCTTCACAGGAACACTTTTTCAGACAAAATTTGATACTGAGCCACATAATGAGATATTAGGACAGGAGACCAAAAGCTTGGTCAAAGAAGCTTTAAAGGAAGAGAGAGAGGAGGAAAGGTTTAGGGAGGGAATTCCAGAGTTTAGGGATCAGACAGCTGAAGGCATGGCTGCCAATGGTAAAACAACTAAAACTGGACAGCACAAGCGGGCAGAATTGAAGCAGGACAGGAGATTGCAGAGGGTTGTGGGGCTGGGAGAGATTACAGAGCTAGGGAGGGGCGAGGCCATGGAGCGATTTGAAAACAAGGGTGAGATTTTTTTTTCAACAGAGAGGCATTGCTTAACTAGGAGCCAATGTAGGTCAGCAAGCAGAGTGGGTGATCGATGAACAGGACTCCGTGCCAGTTAGGATATGAGCTTTGAATGAGCTCAAATTTCTGAAGGGTGTAAGGTGAGAGGCTGGCCAGGAGAGCATTGGAATAGTAATGAATATAGTGAGCAATGATGGAGGTGATCCACCATGTACCCTGGAGAAGCACTAGGAGCCATAAGGTACTCAAAAATCAGCAGCAATTCAGTGGCAGCATGTAGACTATACATCCAGAAGCACTATGCCCACAGGAATTCAAAGAAAAAAGCAAAATTATATAGATGCAAACACATTAACATAAAGCAAGCTTCTAAATCCCACACAGCCTCACTTAGTAGGTGATTTGAAAAAGAAAACTCAAGGAAGTTCATGACACAACGTGTGGTAAATGCATCAGAAATTGAACACGAGAGCAGACACTTTTTTTTTTGATGAGCTGTTATGGTCAAGTGAGGAGGGGTTGAAGGGATTCCCTCTTTTCTCTCTCCTGGTTTGACCACGACAGGATTAATTATTTCTTAAAGTGAATGTACTGGCCAATTCAGTAGGTGTTTGATTACTTACTTGCTATGATCATAACAAGAAGCAATTGGAAAGGTTTTCTTGAGTTAACAAAGAAAGAGGTTACCTCTATTGTACCTAAACCGAACTAAATAAAAATAATAAACAATGCATCAACTTGCACACATGCACGCACGCACACATGGCTGAATTTTACCAGCTGCTCGATGCCGCGGGTCACGGTAAAATGCTGCGACCCCGCGACGTCGTGACAGACCCAGGCAGCGGCGGAACCTCGGTGCGGCCCCCCCCACCCCTGCCACACGGTGGCAGCACCACAATTAGCATATGGGAACGGTTACTTACCGATGCTGATTATGCAGCCCAGCGCCTCTCCACCAACACTGCCGGATTTTTCGTTGAACGGCTGGCCGTCACGTGCTGTCCCATTCACAATCTGAAAAGCCGGCGGGTCCTCACTCTGCATTCTGAAAGGGAGGGGGTCTGGGATTACTGGAGGGAAAGCTGTGCTGGCATGAAGGGAGGTACCATGTACCATCCCTCCGTTAACAGTGTACGTTCTGTGTTTGTGAGGGGGCAATGGCACACTAGGCACCCTGTGTGTAGGGAGGGTGCCAGAAAGGACAGGAGTATTAAGGTGTTATGGATGGTGGGGGCAATCGATTCAGCTGGTCGGATCTTGATGTGGTCATGCTGTGCCACTGAGTGTTGACCAAGATGGGCAATGCCATGGCACGCCACATAGTTGATCCAGGAAAGCAGCTGATGTACCTGTCAACACCAATCCCTGCCCTGTTAGTAACCTTTGAATACATGCAGGGTTCAACTTTATTTATCACATGGAAATAGGTCTGGCTCATCCTACATTGTGTGATCCTCTGTACGTGAGGATCCGTATGCACCAGAGGCAAAATCAACAGGCAGGTGCGATCCACGTAGAGACCCCCGGTCGTGAGCAGCAGCCCCCAAGGGGAGCCCGCCATTACAGTTGCCGTGCATCTACAGGCCCCACATGATATGCCAACGGATGTTAGAGCACCAGTGTCAGAGGTGATTGCGCAGGTAGAGAGGGTGGTGACACATCTCTGTGCCCTGCTCAAGGATGACCTGCAGCCCATGGGCTCCGGTGGACATCCCATGCCTTTGTTCCTCATAGTGGCAGTGGTTCTCAAGCCTGACACCTCTGCAGCCTTTTAGTGGCCCACCAGAGACCTTTGTGGGGTCACAGTCAGCAGTGCACTGCTGCATCAGGGAGGTCACCAATGCCCTGCACCGGAGGGCCAGTGAGTATGTCCGCTTCAGGACGGACTCTCACAGCCAAGCCCAGAGGGCCATTGGTTCTGGCACCATTGCCGGAGAACCATAGGTTATAATGTTCATAGACTGCACTCATGTGGCCATTAGGCCTTCCACCAGGCTACCACCTGCAGACGTCACCATTAAAGGAGCCTTCTCGATCTCGGTGAAGCCGGTGTGTGAACACTGCAGCTGTTTGCAGAGAATGTGTGACCGCTTCTCAGGCAGCTGCCATGACACCTGGGTCTTGCGCCAGTCCCGGCTGCCACGGCTGTTCACTGAACTGGCTCAGATGGAGGGGTGGCTTCTTGGAGATAAGGGCTATCCTTTGCAGACATGGCTCCCGACACCACTGAGAGACTCCACCACCGCTGCAGAGGAGAGATACAACGCCAGCCACTGAGCTACATGAACCACCATTGAGCAGGAGATCAGCATGCTGAAAGAGCACCTCCAATGTCTGTATGGATAGGGTGATGCCCTGTACTACAGGCTGAAAAGGCCAGCTCCTTTCTTTGCTGCTCTGCACAACTACGCACCCAATAGGCCTGGCATGATGAGGAGAGACGTCAACAGGATTCCTCCTCGGGCTATGAGGATGCTGAGGACCTACAATAAGAAAGACACATGGGAGGGCAGATGGCACCCAGGCTCTGCACGCAGGGGGACAGTGAGCTAGGGATGTACGGCAGTGGCTTATCAGACAAAGGCTGTCTGCTCCATAGGAACCAACATGAGCTCTGCAGGCAACACATCACCCTCGCTCACCTGCTGTGCACCAGTCCACATCTGCAGCATTCCTGTGTAAACCATTAGAGGTAGCAGCTGACTGAGCCAATGTCCATGTCACTGAGTCCATGGAGACGCTCATGTATAATGGTGGCATGGCAATGATATTGCATATGTTGGCTCTTCTGAAGGGCTAACGATGCAAAGGGATGTGACATTGGCGCTACATGATGGGACACATCATTCACCCAGAGAAAAGGACACACATGTTGGTGAGGAACATTTAGTAAAAGACGTATTTACATTGCTGTGACACCCATGCATTCCCATTCATGTCAGTGTGTTCTCTGTAAACCTCTGTAATACCTTTTATGGTCTATTTAAGTCTCACGTCCTGGAATGTGCAAATTTAAGATTATTCACCCAGGTGTGGCACGCCTACAAGAAGGAATGTTACACTTGAGTGGAAGAAGAGGATCACAACCTCACAGGACACTGGGACACAGCAGGGTAAGTAAAGGGGTCACTCAGCAGGTCAGTTAACTCTGCTTCTCTCTCCACAGATGCTGCCTGACCTGCTGGATTTCTGCAGCACTTTCTGCTTTGCTGCCAGATTGACAGCAGCCCCACTCTTCAGCAGTCAGGTCAGTATTTCTTTGTCAGCTGTCAGGAAGCAGGTGTTGGGGCGTTTAAAATAGGGTCCCAGCACCTGCTGCACAGCTGTCAAAAGGCTCCTCACTGCGCCGAATGTCCTGCCTCTCCCCATGTAATATCGGGGAGGCTCGGCACAGTGATGCTAATGAGCCCCCGCACATAATATTGCGGGGGCTCTGCAGCAGCCACTAAATGTGGGCGCCGTGCCGAGTTCAAAGGGCACCACCGCAGACAGCGGCACCCCAATAAAATTCAGCCCTGGAGGTTTACACACACACAAGTAGGTTACAGAGTGGGGAAAGGTAGACTGGTTGAGTTAGAGTCCATAGAAAACGAAAGGGTATACAGTCTGTGGCATCTGATGATTTGGCTGGCTTCTAGCTGAATTCAGTGGTCCTGAGGTTTTTAGTTTGATGAGGTAGATGAGTGGTTCGGTGGGTCTCTTGGAGACAGTGATGAGGATGATTTCCTCCAATGGGGTCTCTGATTGTAACCGGATGATGCAAAGGTGGTCAGTCAACAGGCAGGATTTGCAAGCTTTCAGGCTGGAATAGAGAGAGGGCGAGAGACCCCGACTGAAGGTCTACACGTGTCAGAGTCCAGTTACTTCTCCTTTCTCTGCTGCAGAAAAACACCAGCTTAAAAACACAGATGGGGAGGGGCTTGTCACATGACAGTCACTCAGTCATTCAAACATAACAGTATTTCTCTCTTGCTAAAAAGAACAGGTAGTTCCTTTAAACTTCCTGGGTCTTGGTTTTTGCTGGGGCATAAGCAGACATTTCATCTCCCTCCTCACAAGCAGTATAGGATAAGAGTGTTGCCATCATAAGCTGTCAGCAAAGTCATCCTTTTAGCTGGTCTTTTTAAAAAGGTCTTAAAAAAATAAATTCAGATCTCCAATCAGCAGATTAAAGAAAATTATCATTTAACAAAGCACATTGGCTTCACACGAGGTAACAAAGGTTGATCAGGACAATGCTATTAATGTGGTGTACATGGATTTCCAAAAAGCATTTGATAAAGTGCCACATAACAGACTTGTGAGCAAAGTTAAAGCTCATGGAATAAAGGGACAGTAGCAACATGGATACAAAATTGGATGAGTGATGGAAACAGAGAGTAGTGGTTAATGGTTGTTTTTCAGCCTGGAGGAAGGTTTGTAATTGAGTTCTAGAGGAGTGCAGGAGCAGAGGGACCTGGATGTATATGTGCATAAATCATTGAAAGTGGCAGGACAGGTTGAGAGATCGGTTAATAGAGCATACAGTGTCCTGGGATTTATTAATAGGGGCATAGAGTATAAGAACAAGGAAGTTACGTTGAACTTCTACGGAACACTGGTTCGCCCTCAACTGGAGTACTGTGTCCAATTCTGGGTGCCACACTTTAAGAAAGATGTGAAGGCATTGGAGAGAGTGCAGAAAAGATTCATGAGAATGGTTCCAGGGATGAGGAACTTCAGTACATGGATATACTGGAGAAGTGGAACTGTTTTCCTTGGAGAAGGTTGAGAGGAGATTCGACAGACATTGAAAATCATGAGGGGTCTGGACAGAGTAGATAGGGATAAAGTGTTCTTATTGGTGGAGGGATCGAGAACAAGAGGACACTGATTTAAGGTAATTGGCAAAAGAAGCAATGGTGACATAAGGAAAAACGTTTTCACGCAGTGTGTTTAGGATCTGGAATGCACTGCCTGAGAGTGTGGTGGAGGCAGGTTCAGTGAGTGTTTAGGATCTGGAATGCACTGTCTGAGAGTGTGGTGGAGGCAGGTTCAATACAGGCTTTCAAGAGGGAATTAGAGTGTTAAAGGAAGAATGTGCAGGTCCATGGGCAGAATGCCATGGAGTGGCATTAGGTAAACTGCTCTTTCGGAGAGCCAGCACAGACACGACGGACTGAATGGCCTCTTTCTGTGCTGTAACAATGCTGTGATTCTGCGAAAAAGCCAACATTCTGTTTGCTTTAATATTTGTAGTCTGTGTTTTCTTATTTTTGTAAAAAGAAAAAAAAAGTGTTGGTTGTCTAAAAAGTTATGGCTTTACGCAAATATTTAGTTGCATCTCTGCCAGCAGCGGGCCCGTGACCCCCTCAATCCTGTTGTTCCTGCACCGCGAGATGGTCGATAACAGCACCCACTCTGTGAGATGAAACATCCCCTTCACTAACCAATTCTGCACTAACACACCCAAATCCTTGCTCTTGTTCCCAGTTATTCATAGTCAAAGGGCGAGGAAATGAGTGAATCTCAACCCAAAATTCTTTATTCTTTCATAGAAGTGAGATGAATCTGAAAGTGTGTAAACTTCATAAGAGAATCTCATTAAATATTAACTTCAAATGTTTGGCAGAATAAGCTTTATAAAGCTGTGCCTTTTTATAGTGAGCAGCATCAAGAGAAGCCAGTGTATAAATCCATTCATCACTGACAGTTATAAGGGTACCAAATCAGTTAGACCTGTAACTTGGCAGACAGAGGTCCTTGCTTACAAAGCCTTTTCATTTTGTCTAGCCCCATTCTACCTGGTGCTTTATTCTCTGGGCAATTTCAAAGTAAATGCTCATATGATGCTTTTAGATGCTCCTTGGGTAGAATTTCCATTGTATAATTAATCACCATTCCAAATGCAAGCTCAGGACTCGTGTCCCTCAATCCTGCACATAATTGCACTATTTTAACAAGACCTTCATGAGAAAAGGTTTATTTACTTCCAACCATTTTAGAACCAGCCAAAGACTTGCAGGGTGATAGGTTAATTGGCCATTATAAATTGCCCCTAGTATAGGTAGGTGGTAGGGAAATATAGGAACAGGTGGGGATGTGGTAGGAATATGGAATTAGGGTAGGATTAGTATAAGTGGGTGGTTGATGGTCGGCACAGACTCGGTGGGCCGAAGGGCCTGTTTCAGTGCTGTATCTCTAAAAAAAAAATTAGCACTTTCTACCAATGCTGTTCAACGGTGTCATGTCTATTTCTTAGTCAAACTTAACGCCCGAAGGAAATTATGATCCTAAGGGAACGATTTTAACTCTACAGGTCTGGTGGAAACCAGGCGGATGAGTAGTTAAAATCACCCAGGTTACTTAGCTGCCCTGGACCACTGGGAACTGACTTTTCCAGATTTTAACCTGCTCTACTTCACAGACAGCAAGTCCGCCTTCCCGAAAACAGCCGGGTCCTTTTTCACATATGTATGGTGGATTCCAATATCATCATCAGAAGCTGGCTGCAATTTTAACTTGACGGCCTATCATTTATTTACCTCGTGTCAGCCGTGGCTGACTTGGTAGCACTCTCACCTCAGGTCAGTTGTTTGTGGATTCAAGTTACACTTGAATGTCTTGAGCACAATAATCCAGGCTGATACTCCAGTGCAGTACTGAGGGAGTGCTGCACTGCCGGAGGTGGCACCTTTAGGATGAGACGTTAAACCTAGGCCCTGTGTGCCACTTCAGGTGCATGTAAAATATCACACGGCACTAATTTTGAAGAGCAGGGGAGTTCCCGCTGGTGTCCTGCCCACTACTTATCCCTCAACCAACACTTAAAAATATCACATTGCTGTCTGTGGGATCTTGCTGTCTGCAAATTGGCTGCTGTGTCTCCTACACTACAATGGTGACTACACTTTAAAAGTACTTAAGTACTTCATTGGCTGTCAAGCACTTTGGGACATCCAAAATAGTGAAAGGTGCTACATAAAGGCAAGTCAGTCTTTTCCAGAATCCTTTACAATCTAGATCTCTATTGGGCCCAATTTAAACATTAATTTTGATGGAAAAAATCCTAAGCTCAACTGGGAATACCTCACCTCTGCTCACATCCCAGTGATTCAATATTGCATGTTTTTTATTGCTTTTAAGCTCTTCTAATGAGATGAGTAAAGCTGTGCACAATGTGCCAACTGTACAAGTACAACACTAACTCCTTACTTTTATACGCTGTGCCTCTTCACATAAAATCTTTGTTCTGGCCTTATCTAGTGGTGATCGTTTAGCTTTGAACGTTTATCATGCACGGTTACAGAGCAGAAAGATACAGATTGAAACTACAACATATAAATGAAACATTGTAGTCACACTGAAACTTTAAAACAAAACTTTACACAGCAAACAGCAAACTCTGGAACTTAACCAAGCTGTATGAAGCAAATTGACGTGTTCACACATGATGACCATCTGTGACTAACTGTCAGGTAGAGGTTCCACCCTGGCATGGTGCTGGTGGGATCACAGCACTGAGTGTAGGTTGTGCACATTTTCCATGCAGAGCTGACCTTGGGTGATTTCTCCGATTGTGGCATCAAGTATCGAGGGAAACAGCAGCGCGTTAAAAAGAAATTGCTGATTACAGTTAAAGGGAAGCTGCATTGAAAAGAAACTTCTTTACCCAGAGAGTGGTGAGAATGTGGAACTCACAACCACAGGGAGTGGCTGAGGCAAATTCTTTTTTTTCTTTTGGGCCTCCTTATCTCGAGAGACAATGGATACGCGCCTGGAGGTGGTCAGTGGTTTGTGAAGCAGCGCCTGGAGTGGCTATAAAGGCCAATTCTAGAGTGACAGGCTCTTCCACAGGTGCTGCAGAGAAATTTGTTTGTCGGGGCTGTTACGCAGTTGGCTCTCCCCTTGCGCCTCTGTCTTTTTTCCTGCCAACTACTAAGACTCTTCGACTCGCCACAATTTAGCCCTGTCTTTATGGCTGCCCGCCAGCTCTGGCGAATGCTGGCAACTGACTCCCACGACTTGTGATCAATGTCACACGATTTCATGTCGCGTTTGCAGACGTCTTTATAGCGGAGACATGGACGGCCGGTGGGTCTGATACCAGTGGCGAGCTCGCTGTACAATGTGTCTTTGGGGATCCTGCCATCTTCCATGCGGCTCACATGGCCAAGCCATCTCAAGCGCCGCTGACTCAGTAGTGTGTATAAGCTGGGGGTGTTGGCCGCTTCAAGGACTTCTGTGTTGGAGATATAGTCCTGCCACCTGATGCCAAGTATTCTCCAAAGGCAGCGAAGATGGAATGAGTTGAGACGTCGCTCTTGGCTGACATACGTTGTCCAGGCCTCGCTGCCGTAGAGCAAGGTACTGAGGACACAGGCCTGATACACTCGGACTTTTGTGTTCCGTGTCAGTGCGCCATTTTCCCACACTCTCTTGGCCAGTCTGGACATAGCAGTGGAAGCCTTACCCATGCGCTTGTTGATTTCTGCATCTAGAGACAGGTTACTGGTGATAGTTGAGCCTAGGTAGGTGAACTCTTGAACCACTTCCAGAGCGTGGTCGCCAATATTGATGGATGGAGCATTTCTGACGTCCTGCCCCATGATGTTCGTTTTCTTGAGGCTGATGGTTAGGCCAAATTCATTGCAGGCAGACGCAAACCTGTCGATGAGACTCTGCAGGCACTCTTCAATGTGAGATGTTAAAGCAGCATCGTCAGCAATAGTATAGATATATTTAAGGGGAGGCTAGATTGGAGTATGAGGGAGAGAGGAATAGAGAGTTCTACTGACAGTTAGATGAGGAAGGATGAGAGGAGGCTGAGAGGAGCTTAAACGCCAGCATGGACAGGTTGGGCTGAATGACCTGTTTCTGTGCTGCATTTTCTATATAAAATACTAAAAATCTATTGGTACACAATGAAGAGCAGAAAAGCAATTCAGCAAGACAATTCCATTCGAGGTGCTGGTTTCATGGTGCTCCAGGTTGCGTAGCATACGAACATATGAATTAGGAGCAGGAGTAGGCCACTCGGCCCCTCGAGCCTGCTTCACCATTCAATAAGTTCATGGCTGAACTGATTACTCCACATTACCACCTACCCCCGATAATTTTTCACCCCCTTGCTTACGAAGAATCTATCTACCTCTGCCTTAAAAATATTCAAAGACTCTGTTTCCACTGCCTTTTGAGGAAGAGAATTCCAAAGACTCACAACCCTCAGAGAAAAAAATTCTCCTCATCTCTGTCTTAAATGGATGACTCCTTATTTTTAAATAGTGACCCCTAGTTCGAGATTCTCCCACAGGGGGAAACATCCTTTCCACATCCACCCTGTCAAGACCCCTCAGGATCTTATATGTTTCAATCAAGTCGCCTCTTACTCTTCTAAATTCCAGTGCATACAAGCCTAGCCTGTCCAGTCTTTCCTCGTAAGACAGCCCGCCCATTCCAGGTATTAGTCTAGTAAACCTTCTCTGAACAACCTCCAATGCATTTACATTTTTCCTTAAGGAGACCAGTACTGTACACAGTACTCCAGATGTGGTCTCACCAATGCCCTGTATAGCTGAAGCATAACCTCCCTACTTTTGTATTCAATCCCCCTCGCAATAAACGATAACATTCTATTAGCTTTCCTAATTATGTGCTGTACCTGCATACTAACCTTTTGTGATCCCTCTGCATCGCAGAGCTTTTTTATTCTTCCTGCCAACGTGGATAATTTCACACTTTCCCACATTATACTCCATTTTCCAGGTCTTTGCCCACTCACTTAACTGATCTCTAACCCATGTCCTCTTCACAACCTACTTTCCTACCTAACTTTGTGCCATCAGCAACTATACCTTCGGTCCCTTCATCTAAGTCATTTATATAAATTGTAAAAAGTTGAGGCCCCAGCACTGATCCCTGTGGCACTCCACTCGTTACATCTTGCCAACCAGAAAATGACCCATTTATGCCTACTCAGTTTCCTGTTAGCCAGCCAATTTTCTATCCATGACAATATGTTACCCCTACACCATGAGCTTTTATTTTCTGCAATAACCTTTGATGTGGCACCTTATCAAATGCCTTCCGGAAATCCAAGTACAATACATCCACTGGTTCCTCTTTATCCACAGCACATGTCATTCTCTCAAAGAACTCCAATAAATTGGTTAAACGTGATTTCCATTTCACATGTTGACTCTGCCTGATTACCTTGAATTTTTCTAAATGCCCTGCTATAACGTCTTTAATAATAGCTTCTAACATTTTCCCTAAGACAGATGTTAAGCTAACAGGCCTGTAGTTTCCTGCTTTGTCTCCCTCCACTTTTGAATAAAGGAGTTACATTTGCTATTTTCCAATCTAACAGAACCTTCCCCAAATCTAGGGAATTTTGGAAAATTAAAACCAATGCATCAACTATCTCACTAGCCACTTCTTTTAAGACCCTAGGATGAAGTCCATCAGGACCCGGGGACTTGTCAGCCCGCAGTTCCAACAATTTGTTCAGTACCATTTCCCTAGTGATTGTAGTTCCTCGCGTTCCTCCCTCCCTTCCATTTCCTGACTTACAGCTAATACTGGGATGTTACTTGTATCCTCAACAATTGAAGACCGATGCAAAATACCTGTTCAATTTATCTGCCAATCCTTATTATTCATTATTAATTCCCCAGACTCACTTTCTATAGGACCAATGCTCACTTTAACTCTTCTTTCTAAAATATCTATAGAAACTCTTACTATCTGTCTTTATATTTCTAGCTAGCTTTCTCTCGTACTCTAATTTTACCTTCCTTATCAATCTTTTAGTCATTCTTTGCTGTTTATTATATTCTGTCCAATCTTCTGACCTGCCTCCCATTTTTGTGCAATTATAGGCTTTTTCTTTAAGTTTGATACTATCTTTAACTGTTTTAGTTAACCACGGATGGTGGGTCCCACCCTTGGAATTTTTCTTTGTCATTGGAATGTATCTATTCTGTGTATTCTGAAATATCCCCTTAAATGTCTGCCACTGCATCTCTATTGACCTATCCCTTAACCTGATTTGCCAGTTCACTTTAGCTAGTTCTGCTTTCATGCCCTCATAATTGCCCTTATTTAAGTTTAAAATACTAGTCTTGGACCCACTCTTCTCTCCCTCGAACGGAATGAAAAATTCAATCATATTATGATTGCTGCTACCAAAGGGTGCCTTAACTATGAGGTCATTAATTAATCCTATCTTGTTGTACAACACCAGGTCTAGTAGAGCCTGCTCTCTGGTTGGCTCCAGAACATATTGTTCCAAGAAATTATCCCGAAAACATTCTATGTACTCCTCATCTAGGCTACCTCTGCCCATTTAATTTTTCCAGTCTATATGTAGGTTAAAATCCCCCATAATTATCACTGTACCTTTCTGACAAGCTGCCATTATTTCTTCCTTCATACCCTGTCCTACAGTGTGGTTAATGTTAGGTGGCCTGTACATCACTCCCACAAGTGACTTCTTGCCTTTATCATTTCTCATCTCCACCCAAACTGCTTCTACATCCTGGTCTCCTGAACTTAGGTCATCCCTCTCTATTGCGCTAATACCATCATTAATTAACAGAGCTACCCCTCTACCTTTTCCTAGCTTCCTGTCTTTTCTAAATGCAAGAGGAAGGTTGCCCTCTTTAGGGGGGTGATGTGTGGGGGGGGGGGGAGTGGGTGGTGCTCACCCTCTATCAGACGCACTGTGGAAGAAATGCCTGGGAGGAAGCGGCAGAATGAATGAACAGCAGCTTCCCTGTCTTGACATCATGGCAGCAAATGAGGGAGATGTTTTTAAGAGTAAGGAAGATTGCTAAAGTACGCCATCTCAGAGTTTACCCCTTCAAACACAACCAGGACACGGCCCCCACACTTATTATCCAGTGTGGCTTCATGTAAGCAGAATGCAAAGCATTTGGGCAACCTTTTACGCCTTTCGCCCATAAACATGCAAGCCCATGTTGTGACAGGGCAGACTCTGTTGGGACTGAAATATTCTTTCAATGTTGCATACAAATCTTGCCAGTTGTGGCCACAAATCACTGCCAACAGAAACTACTTGCATGGTGAATGGTCATACCCTGGGCTCTGGAATGCTAAATTGGATATCAACGTTTCTGTTCCCACAAACACCAGCTTCTGTACTTTGTAGGCTCCGACAGGAAAACGTGGACCACAAAGTAGATCAGAGGTGGCCATTTCATCTACTGGTCATTAACATGAGGAATGTACCTTAAAATTCAGGAGATAGAGGCCATAGATAGACTCAGAAGGCAAGCAGTCTGAAGCCTCTCACAAGCTCATGGGTGTTACTATTCTTTGCTTATTATCTCACTTACTAACATACACAGCATGATATCACATAATGGGGGTTATTTTGACGTTGGTGTACACATTATATTTTCATTTCAAAATATCCAATCCCTCTCTGCCCATCTTTGCCATTTTTTAAAGATTTCTGAATGCTTTGAATATATGCAGCTCTCTACATTCCCACATAACCACATTAGCCAATTGTTCTCTAATATCAACAATAGCCCCACCAACAGTTCTCTCAATACTTCCCATTCTTCGTAACTGATCTCTCAACCATTGTTGCACTTCAGTTGTTGACCGTTAAACCATATCCCTCATTGTCTTGTCTTGTCTTTTAAAGTTCAATATTTTAGTTATCCAGATATTGTTCTGGCAATGCCTCATTAAGTGTTGCACAAACTGTTCTGTAAAATTGCTTTTTGCATTGGTACAGATGCAAGCACAGACTCGAGAATAGAATTATGAAGCATTTCATCTTACTATCCTAGAATTTACTTTGAAAGCATCTGCAGTGGTCAATTCCTTCTGAACTCTTTCTGCCACCAGTTAAGCTACTCCCACATCAAATTCAATAGCCCAAAAAATATATCTAACCTGGCTTGCGTGATAATTTGTAATCAAATTCAGCCTCGATTTACATGGTAACCAGGCTTCTAAAGCCAATAACTCCACGATAATAAAAAAATATCATGGCACCAAATTGCCCAAAGTTTCACACAAAGTAGGGGCTGTCCAGGTGCATTCAACATTACAGCTCAGTACACACAGGCAGCGAAGCTGGTATGCTCCATCACAATTGCAGCAAGACTGACCCACCACATTAAGAGAAGAGCAAATAGACACCCTGAAAAAGACAGCCTCAATCTGCTTCACCTGCGAGCCATCAGCCCTTCATTTCCAACTTACACGCCCAACATATCTTGGGCAACAAGCCTAGACCACTCCACGACAACATTACACTCACAAACATACTACTAGAAAGAGAAAGCAAGGCTGACTGTTGTGGAAAAGCGAAAATTCTCACTACTGCAATTAGGGGGTGTTTTTCAAAGATAGATGGTCAAGCACATTGTGGGAATTTTAGCCAGTACTTCAGTTGTAGTATCACTTCTTCTCAAATGTGGTTTCTGCTGTTTATTGATGAAAACCTCATGTATAACTCCAGAACCAGAGCTCTGCTTTGACTCCGCGCCACACTAAAGTCACTACCGAGGGAACACGTGCTGTCAGAGGCGCAGTACTGAGGGAGTGCCACGTTGTTGGAGAGACAGTCTTTCAAATGAGACTATACACCGAGGCGCTGTCTGCCCCCTCAGGTAGATGCAAAATATTCCACGGCTACTATTTCGAAGACGACCAGGGGAGTTCTCCCCGGTGTCCTGGTCAATATTTATCTCTTAATTAACTTCACAAAAACAGATTATCTGGTCATTATCACTTTGTTGTTTGTGGGAGCTTGCTGTCCATAAATTGTCTGCCACGTTTCCCACATTACAACAGTGACTACACTTCAAAAGCACTTCATTGGCTGTAAAAGGCTTTGGGATGTCTTATGGTTGTGAAAGGCGCTATATAAATGCAAGCTTTTTTCCCCTTTTTTCAAACTTGCTTTCCTGTTAGCAGGCAGCAGTATAACTGTCTCCTGGAGTTCAGATATAATTACAGGGTGCTGATAAATGAAAATACTGCAGGTCAGCAACGAATTATGTTGTAAACTCTGCATTTTTATCTCTACAGTTCCTTCCTCATCTTTACATTCTTACTTTCAACCCATTCTTTGGTGTGACGTACATATGAATGAGTCTGTATTATGTTGACATCCATAGACTGCACACACCCAGGAGTCTGGAAGCAGGCTTGGCAGTTGCTGAGAGTCAGGGAATTTGGACGGCAGTATAACTCCAGTCTGTGGGCTCATACAGGAACTGCGCACAGCTGGTACATGCAGTATAACTGCACACAGCTGGTACATGCAGTATAACTGCACCGTTATCTTGCTTATCCAGACCTGACTGTGTGTTGCTGCTGTGACGAGGTAGGAATATTGGAAGCTTTTTACTCCTCCCACACCAACATCCCTCATCTTTGTGAGGACAAACACTATTAAATAAAACAACCAGTTGAAAAATGAGGCCAGGTAGAGCTTTGTGATGCAAGTGCCAGTTTTCCAATGTTTGAACCAAGTAGACCAACTCATTTTGGTTTGACTAATTTTACAGTGATTTTAACCCATTTCTGACTCGCTTGCTGCCCTGGCCAAGGTCACTTAGCAGGAAACTATAGATTCATTTTGTTTAGCCTAAAATCAATAAGCTAGTCGTGGGAGTACTAATGATATTACTGTAATAGCTTCCTTACACAGGGACAAACTACACTGACCAGGCAATTCATTTGCTGACCAAGTAATTAGTTTAGCAATTCCTTGCAAACAATTCTGCAGCAGCCAGATAGAATTCTACAGCACATACAAAACTGCTACAAAATTTAACACTTTCCCCTCAACGGTGAGCCCAGCGCTCGTTAAAAATGTTTTCTGGCCACTTGAAAATATGAGATATTTTCTCTCTTAATTTCATACTTTTACTCCTTAAAATGATGACAATACAAAATAAGTCACTTTTCTAATTCTTTAAACTTTTTTTTTTGGAAAAGATCGGTTTGTGTTGGCTTGAAGGTTCTGTGGAAAGCTTACACAGAGCTGATATATTCAGCACACGAGCTTAGATGGCAATATTTATACAGACTTCAAAAGATTTATTGTCTCAATGTGCTGTCAGAGAAGCTTTCACTATTGTTCCCTAACATGGATATTTAATTTTAGTGGTTCCAAGAAAATGTACTTGCCCTCTACACAAATGTAAACACACACACAGAGCAGAGTATGGCAACTGCTTTTACTGAAGTTCTCGTCTTTAGATGTGTTTTGTCTGTGAGCCTTTATTTCATTAACTATTTCAAACACGCACAGCACAGGAGGTCCCCAAAGACAGTTATATGCAAATGAGAAACTAATAGCAGTTTAAGAATGCCTCTCCTCATTCCTTTATTTCACTGTTATATAAAACTACTGCCTCAAACAGTCATCTTTATGGGTGCAATTAATACAGGGAAGCAATCGGATAACAAAAGAGAAAGGCATCACTGTTTTTGCCACAACACATATGATCAGTGCAGTTGTCACACAACTCCTCCAATTAACCTAACTGTACCAGGAGTGCTTTCACAGATAGAGCATTGCTTACAACAGGGGGCTGTAACACAAGCTGCCAAAAGCAGCGTTAGTGCCAATGACTGCAGATCCTTCTCCCTTAGATTAACAAGGCACTTGCAGAAACAAATCTCAGAACCTTTCACTGCACGCTGAAAAAAAACACTCTCATCAAGATTCACTAGATCAGACAATTCCTCAGAAATCAGCTCCGTGTGTATATATACATATACAAATGTAATTAACTCCCAACAGTTTGACTGGTGTGCTATATAATAATGCATTCAAATGCACAGATTTGAAACACAAACAGTACAACAACTGTTTTATGCTGCAAGAGCACTGCCACTTTTATCAAGTCCAAATATCTCTTACCAGCCAGTCCCCTTACCTCCTGCCTGGGAAATGAGCCTGATATTTTACACCATTCCCATTCCTTGTTCCTGCACAAGAGCAAGGAAAAATTCTACAATTCATTTGCATTCCAATATGCATCACATGACAAGAGATTTTCCAATAGCCATGGAGCAATATACCAAAGACACACCCCTGTACATTTGGGTCAGGTCAATACTAACAGGGCTGTACCACTGTGCATTACAACAAGGGGTGACTGTGGGTGAAATGTAATGCCTTTTATTTGCTTATTATGCCAGCCACATAAACAGCAACTTACAAAACTGAAACACCATACATTCAAGCTGACTTAGGTGATCACAGAATTGGGTCATTTTGATCACAGCTTGTCACTGGCTCCATTCACCCAATGCAATAATTGAAAAGACACAAAGGGAATACTATCCTGCATTGTATTTTTATTCCACTTAGATAGAATGATATTTTCTTGGCCAAGCATCACTGGATGTGTTTTTAGTCAATGTGTTGCCAGCAGTAGGTAGTTTATTTGCTGCAGCCTCTGTTGCCAGGCAACAGGCTACTGACATTCTCTATAGAAGCAAATGCCAGATATTCTTCATGCCTTCTCGGAGCCTGGCGGTGATGCCAAACTGATACAGCATTACTTATTCTCAATTAATGCAAATTTATTGCATATTCACATATACACACACTCACACATCCCCATCATTAGGAATGCAGAGCACGAGGCTATTCTCCAATGACACAAACCAAGCAGTGCTCTGAAATATATACAATATATATCCTAAACAGAACCCAACCTGGAATATAAACACTGCACACATGGAAATCTCTCACAGCTTGCCATTATTTCAGGCTCAGAGCCTTTTTATACCACACTGAGAAGTGCAATGATTTTAAAAGTTTCGCTATTTGGTACAGCAGTTTAGGAACAAATATTCAAATGTTTTCACTTGCTCATTTATTATAGCAGTTTTTTTGTGCAACAACAATAAGTTGCATTTATTTAGTACCTTTTACATAGTAAAGAGTCCCAAGGTGCTTCACAGGAGCATTATCAAACAAAATTTGGCACTGAGCCATATAAGGATATATTAGGGCAGATGATCAAAAATGTGGTCAAACAGGTAGGTTTTAAAGAATATCTGAAAGGAGAGAGGTAGAGAGACGGAGAGATTCAGAGAGGAATCCCACAGCTTAGGGCCTTGGCAACTGAAGGCACGGACACCAGTGGTAGATTGATTAAAGTCAGAGATGCTCAAGAGGCCCGAATTGGAAAAATGCAGATATCTGAGGTTGTGGGGCTGGAGGATTTTACAGAGATAGGGAGGGGGTGTGAGGAGGCCATGGAGGGACTTGAAAAGAAGGATAAGAATTTTAAATTTGCGGCATTGCTTAACCAGGAGTCATTGCAGGTTAGCGAACATAGAAGTAAAGGGGTGAATGAGACTTGGTGCAAATTGAGGACAGGGGCTTCAGACTTTTGCATGACCTCAAGTTTACAGAGGGTAGAATGTGGGAGACCAACCAGGGGTGCATTAGAATAGTCAAGTCTGGAGGTAACAAAGGCATGGATGAGAATTTCAGCAGCAGATGAGCTGAGGCAGGAGTAGAAACGGGCAATGTTACAAAGGTGAAAATAGGCAGTATTAGTGATGGCGTGGTTATGCAGTTGGAAGCTCCTCTTCAAATATGACACCAAGATTGCAAACAAACTGGTTCAGCCTCAGACAGCTACCAGGGAGAGGGATGGAGTTGGTGCTAGGGAACAGAGATCGTGGCGGGGACCAAAGACAATGACTTAAGTCTTTTCAATATATATTCGGAGGAAGTTTCTGCTCATCCAGTACTGGATGTTGGGCAAATTAGTGATGATGGAGAGATTGTGAGAGATGGTGGTGAGGTAGATTGGGTGTCGTCAGCATACTTGTGGAAACGGATGTGTTTCGGACCAGTGATATTCTGACAATGTCCTGTGGAGTTATGAAGGATATCATTCTTGGTACATCTGTTCTCATGAACATGTTTTTCAATGTGTAATGTCATTGTCTGCTTTCTCAACAAACAGAGATGAAGAAGCTGGAAATATGGCAAGTACACAGCAGGATCTGGGTATCTGCAAAGGGAAAAGCTGTATTAACATTTCAGGTGCAGACACTTCAGACTTCTGTCTTTTCAAATACTGATTGAACGGGATTAGAGCCTCTGTTTAAATACTGGGCAGAGGAATATTATACAAACACATTGATTGCTTGTGTGCTGTTAACATAGTTAAACAGGTAATGTAGGCTGGAAATTGCTGTGAATGCTAAGAGGATTTTATTTTACTTTACTGGAAATAAAGATCATTGCACACTGAAGTCATTTTTAAAAACTGCAAAAGTCATGATCCGAAAACACAGTGTCAGTTTCAACATGTACACTGGCAATACTCAGCTCTACCCCAGCACCACCACTCCCAAACCCTCCACTGTCCCGATATTGGCAGACTGCTTCTCAGGACGAGATGAACAGAAATTTCCTCCAACTAAATATTGGGAAGACCGAAGCCATTGTCTTCATTCCCCACTACAAACTGACTGCCTCAGTCTTGGGTTTGCAATTTATTAGAGTCTTAACGTGTATTGATGTTGCTCCTCACGTTTCCTTGGCAAATAGATAGTGCAGGCTCTTTTCTGATTAACACAGCGTAACACAGGATCACATCCGCCAGTATAGAAACAAACTGAAAGTAACACAAAACATGCAAGGACTGTGATTGACATACAAACAAGTAAATGGTTCACAACACACATTAGAGTCGTTTGGTAGTACAGAACTTGAGTATTGCTGAAACAGAGAGATTTTGTCGAAGCTTTTCGTCTTGCACTCATCAGAACAATTCGCAAGAATACCAATGTAAGGGAAGCAACAAATTTATACTGGATGAGAGAGAGTGCTGATTGGTTGGCAAGTGGACTTTGATTGATAGAGGCGTTGCCATGGAGAATGCACCAGTTTATGATGACTGACAGTTAACTGCCAAGCTTTGTTTGAAATTTAAACCAGGCAGCTTGACTCTGATTGGTCAAGGCATTGTCCTGAGGAATGAACTAGCCAATGGTGGTCACTTATTTTGTTTAGCTGCAAGAGGCGCAATGTGTATACATGTTCTTTCTATCTGCACAGAACAGGGCCCTGTGTATTAATATATGTAGCTTCCAGTACATGCAAATGTGCCACACTGCGAGCCCCACTGACAATCTTAAATTGGTTGTCAGCGTAATTCCTAGCACACTGAGGATTATTTAGCAAATGTTGTCCAATCGCGGAATCACATCTAATGTTGGACACTCTTTTTTAAGTTTTGCAAGCATGGGCTGGTTGGGTACAGCCTGTACTTTGCCTGTTGTGAACAGCGGAAGGGACAAGTTGTTTGATACGATCCGCCAGTCTTTGGGATGTACGGCCTATATACCAAGCATCACACTGCCATTGAAATTCATATATCACATTACTCTTTTGTGTCATAGGCAGAATGTCTTTTTTGCTTGATGGCAGCATCCTGTTAGTGGTGAATGCCACACATACTGGAAGCTACATATATTAATACACAGGGCCCTGTTCTGTGCAGACAGAAAGAATATGTACAAACATTGCGCCTGTTTCAGCTAAACAAAATAAGTGACAGCCATTTGCTGGTTCATTCCTCAGAGCAATGCCTTGACCAATCAGAGTCAAGCTGCCTGGTTTAAATTTCAAACAAAGCTTGGCAGTTAACTGTCAGTCACAATAAACTGGTGCATTCTCCATGGCAATGCCTCTACCAATCAGAGTCCACCTGCCAACCAATCAACACTCTTTTCTCATGCAGTATAAATTTGTTGCTTCCGTTACATTGGTATTCTTGCGAATTGTCCTGATGACTGCAAGACGAAAAGCTTCGACAAAATCTCTCTGTTTTCAGCAATACATATTAGAGTTGGATATCATAGTAAAGGTCTTAAATATGGTAATCTCATTGTAATTTTTAAAATTAAGCCCAGTTCCTTACACTCCAGACCGACTCTCTATTTTATTTCTGAATTCTGACAGTTCTCTAGGTATAGTGACAGGGATACCCAATAAAATCAGTTAATACATTTACACCAGGCCATAATCCTCTATATCGCAAAAGAAAAGTGGCTACAATCAGTCTTGAAGAAAATAAACTTTCACATAAGATCTTTTAACAGACAAAACAGGGAGGTTCCTTTGATGACAGAAAAGGTTTTAGAAGTTGCGATTTATCAACTTGTTATATGCAACTTCTTTGGGTGAGACGTCAAACCAAGGCCCCATCTACCCTCTCAGCTGGATGTAAAAGATCTCATGGCCATGATTTGGAAGAAGAGCAGGAGAGTTCTCCCCGGTGTCCTGGTCAATGTTTATCCCTCAATCAACATCACTAAAAACAGATTGTCACATTGCTTCTCCAGGACCTTACTATGCACAAATTGTAGATTACATTTCTGACCTTAACACATTACAATAATAACAACACTGCAAATGTATATAATTGACACTACATGGAATAGAAACCAAACATAGGGCCTTACTGATATGGAAGATCCATTTACTCAGTGAACCAATGGGAGATCACTCCTTTACAAAACCTACTTTACAGTCAGTAAGATCTTCTCGTGGGCTTGCCATTTAAATAGATACTGCTAAAACAACGTACTTTGGGAAAATGATAAATGGTATGATTATTTGCTGAGCTATCTGATGTGATTTTGGGCTTGATTTTGAATGTGCTGCAAATCCAACTGGATCTAATTACTGTTGTTTACCAATTTGACAATCTACCTTAAAACAAGGCACAAATTATGAAATAGACTCAAGTTGCCATTTTACAACTTTACTCAAAATGGCAGTTACACAGCAAAGGAAGCCCATGTTTTTCACATTTAGAAGGAAATATGAGAAGCACCATTCACACAAACATTTCTGTTTTAACAGCCTCAGTTCCAAGTTAAGTGAAGACGCACAGACAGACAGATGTTCAGTTGCAGTACAATGCATAGTGATGTTTTTAAGAGAACATCTGGTGATTGTAAATTGTTTGGATCAAACAGGATAGTATTGCTGCTTTCAGCGTCATTCTTTTAACGTCTACTTGTGGGTGTCATCTACATGGAGAAACTGTGATCCGTGTCCTGCTCATATATGTACCTGACCTCTTATTTTGACCTGTTATCTAGTTAATTTTGTTTATCAATTAGAGAACATAGTAAACAAATCTAACAGAATGTGCAGGCTTTTCCAATTTGCTTTCACAGCCCATGTGGTTTTCAGGTATATTGCTGCTCGTTCTAACCAGAAGCAGCTTAATGATAGCAACCAAACCTTATTTATTGTGGCAATGAAAAGGCAGACCCTGCTGAGCCTAAAAAGCTGCTGTAACCTTTAATGCAGCTGTTGTACAGCTAATCAGAGATAATATTAAATTACAAATTAGGTTAGGGTTAACCTAATTCTGCCCCAACATAAAACAAGATATTACATCCGTTATATTTTATAACCACATGCAGATTGGACATATAATAGCATAGTAAATACACAAATAGAATCATGACTGGGTTTGAAATTAAGCTTGTTCACCTATTAGATGACATTGCAAGTGAGGGATACGTACCCTCAGTTTGCAGCAAAACTGGAGTCAATGGGAATCAGGGGAAAACTCTCCGCTGGTTGGACTCATACATAGCACAAAGGAAGATGGTTGTGGTTGTTGGAGGCCAATGACCTTAGCCCCAGGACATCACTGTCAGGAGTTCCTCAGGGTAGTGTCCTAGGCCAGACCATCTTCAGCTGCTTCATCAATGACCTTCCCTCCAGCATCAGGTCAGAAGTGGGGATATTCGCTGATGATTGCATAGTGTTCAGCGCCATTCATGACTCCTCAGATACTGAAGCACTCTGTGTCCACATGCTGCAAGACCTGGGCAATATTCAAACTTGGGCTGATAAGTGGAAAGTGACATTCATGCCACACAAGTGCCAGGCAATGACCATCTCAAACAGGAGAGAATTTAACCATCTCCCCTGGACATTAAACAGCATTACCATCGCTGAACCCCCCCACCAGCAATATCCTGGGGGTTACCATTGACCAGAAACTTAACTGGAGCAGCCACATAAATACTGTGACTACAAAAGCAGCTCAGAGGCTGGGAATTCTGTGACAAGAAACCCACTTCCTGACTCCCCAAAGTCTGTCCACCATCTACGATGCACAAGTCAGGAGTGTGATGCAATGCTCTCCACTTGCCTGGATGACTACAGTTCCAACAACACTCAAGAAGCTCGACACCCTCCAACAAAGCAGCCCACTTGATTGGCACCCCATCCACCACCTTAAACATTCACTGCCTCCACCACTGATGCACAGTTGCAGCAGTGTGTACCATCTACAAGATGCACTGCAGCAACTTGCCAAGTCTCCTTCGACAACACCTTCCAAACCCGCGACCTCTACCACCTCAAAGGACAAGAGCAGCAGATGCATGGGAACACCACCACCTGCAAGTTCCCCTCCAAGTCACACACCATCCTGACTTGGAACTATATCGCCGTTCCTTCACTGTTGCTGGGTCAAAATCCTGGAACTCTCTTCCTATCAGCACTGTGGGTGTACTGACATTACATGGACTGCAGCGGTTCAAGAAGGCAGCTCACCACCACCTTCTCAAGGGCAATTAGGGATGGGCAATAAATGCTGGCCTTGCCAGTGACGCCCACATCCCATGAATGAATAAAAAACAAACAAGCCAGTGAATCACCAACAATTAAGAAATCACTAACGGCTATGTTCTTGTATTTGATAATTCATTCATTTATGTGGTGAAAAATCAAATCAACCAAGAATTTGAAGTAAGCAGAGTAAAGACAACACAGTGTTATTGCTGGAAAATATTCAGAAAATCTGAAATAAGTAATGTTGAATTAAAAGAAATAAGCTTTTTATTGAGGATGGTGTGTGACTTGAAGGGGAACTTGCAGGTGGTGGTGTTCCCATGCATCTACTGCCCTTGTTCTTCTAGGTGGTAGATCTCGTGGGTTTGGAAGGTGCTGTCGAAGGAGCCTTGATGATTTGCTGCAGTGCATCTTGTAGATGGTACACACTGCTGCCACTGTGCATCAGTGGTGGAGGGTAGAGGCCTGTTTTAGGTCGGGAAAAAGAACCCGACCATAACCTGACTGAACCACAGTGGGCCCGAGCCCGAGCCGGCCCGAGTCCCTCCGATTTTGCACCAAGCCCGACCTGACCCGACCCGACCCGACCATCCGATTACTTACCTTCCTGACACTGAACCTGCAAGAAGCTGCAGCGCATGCGCAAGACGTCATAGTGACTTCACTCACTCACTGCACAGACTCCGTTTCGTCCCGGACTCCCAGCTCAGGTAAGTTTTTTTATTTTTAATACTAACCAGCAGAGCACTTACCGTGTGTGTTTGGTCTGACCCGACCCGACACGACTTGGACTCGGCCCGACCCGACCCGACCCGAGCCCAAATGTTGTACCCTGAAGCTGGGCCCAACCCGACCCGAACCCGACACATGTCAGGTAGCGGGCCTCTAGCTGGAGGGAATGAATGTTTAACTGTATTATGTTTCTGAAGATTGGTGGTGTTGTAAATTGATGGTGTTGTAAGTAATGAGGAGGAAATCCTTAGATTACAGGGAGATATAGATGGGCTGGTAAGATGGGCAGAGCAGTGGCAAATGGAATTTAATCCTGAAAAGTGTGAGGTGATGCATTTTGGGAGGACTAACAAGGCAATGGAATACACAATGGATGGTAGAACCCTAGGAAGTACAGAGGGTCAGAAGGACCTTGGTGTACTTTTCCATAGATCACTGAAGGCAGCAGCACAGGTAGATAAGGTGGTTAGGAAGGCATATGGGATATTTGCCTTTATTAGCCGAGGCATAGAATATAAGAGCAGGGAGGTTATGATGGAGCTGTATAAAACGCTAGTTAGGCCACAGCTGGAGTACTCTGCACAGTTCTGGTCACCACACTATAGGAAGAATGTGATTGCACTGGAGAGGGTGCAGAGGAGATTCACCAGGATGTTGCCTGGGCTGGAGCATTTCAACTATGAAGAGAGACTGAAAAGGCTAGGGTTGTTTTCCTTGGAGCAGAGAAGGCTGAGGGGGGACATGATTGCAGTATACAAGATTATGAGGGGCATTGATAGGCTAGATAGGAAGAAACTTTTTCCCTTAGTGGAGGGGTCAAGAACCAGGGGGCATAGATTTCGGGTAAGGGACAGGAGGTTTAGGGGTGATTTGGGGAAACATTTTTTCACCCAGAGGGAATCTGGAACGCACTGCCTGAAGAGGAGGTAGAGGCAGGAACCCTCACAACATTTAAGAAGTATTTAGATGAGCACTTGAAACGCCATAGCATACAGGGCTACGGGCCAAGTGCAGGAATATGGGATTAGAATAGTTGGGTGCTGTATGGCCGGCACGTACACAATGGGCCGAAGAGCCTGTTTCTGTGCTCTGTAACTCTATGACTCTATAAGATTCGGGCCAGTGCAAATGAGGAACAGGGAGTGATCCCTGAGCCTGAATGGGTAGCCAATCAGGATAGGGGTGGGGTGAAATGTGAGGCGATGCCAAGACCCAAATTTGCAAAGAGAGCCTGAAACAAACATTAGGGCTCTTATTTGCATAAATAAAGGTTGTATTTCAGGCCTTGGCCTGCTTTTTATTACCTTAAAAAAGGCAGGTGGTGCATTTTTGGATTGTGATGAACACACCCTAGCTGTCTGCCATATCAAAGGCTTAGCCGCCCGTTTAGCCCCCAAAGAATAGGCTCAGTGCCAGTGAATGTTTAGGCCATTCATTATCAAGACACATACAGTACTGCTATTTGATTCCACTGTAAGCATTCCAAACCCTCTTCTTTCACCTCAAAAATGTACAACCTTTACCTAAAACATGACCCCGAATGATGCTGCCAATTCTCTCCCTCTCATTTAGTCAGGTTGGTTTCAGTGTGCATTCAATCTGTCCTCAATCGCTGGCATCACTAACAAGATTCTCACAATATACTGGGAAGCCAAGCTTTGTTCTGCACCAGCTTACAGGCACTCCAAGCACAGGAGCACAGTCAAGAGTTCAGTGACACTTGTGGATCCACCACGCAGACTTGCTGTGGTCACTTTGCTGTACGACTGGGGCGGCACAGTGGCGCAGTGGTTAGCACCGCAGCCTCACAGCTCCAGCGACCTGGGTTCAATTCTGGGTACTGCCTGTGTGGAGTTTGCAAGTTCTCCCTGTGTCTGTGTGGGTTTCCTCCGGGTGCTCCGGTTTCCTCCCACAAGCCAAAAAGACTTGCAGGTTGGTAGGTAAATTGGCCATTACAAATTGCCCCTAGTATAGGTAGGTGGTAGGGAAATATAGGGACAGGTGGGGATGTGGTAGGAATATGGGATTAGTGTAGGATTAGTATAAATGGGTGGTTGATGGTCGGCACAGACTCGAAGGGCCTGTTTCAGTGCTGTATCTCTAAACTAAACTAGACTGCTCCAATTTGAGATAAACAGCTGGTGCAGATTATTGGACCTGCTTTGATTTTCAGATCCACATGACTTTGAAATGATTCTGAACCTACGTCATTGATGATCCTGAGCACCAATCCACAGCCACTTCTTGTCCTCTGCAGAATATAATGCAAGATTTTACTCTGAAAAGAATGAAAACGAGAAAAGGGAAATCAAGTTAACAGCAACTTCTCTGCGTGTGTGGAGGATTAATTTGCAATAAGTTATCTCTTTGGTATTGTTAAATAAACAGACCCACAGCTGTACTCTGCAGGTTGAAGTTGCAACTATAACCATTTTGTTCTTTAAATTAAAGGGAGATGGTGTTAACTGAGAACGTCTGGTCAACCTTGTTTGTTTGGTGAGGGTAAAATACAAAAGCCTTGGCCAGTCATTTTCTTGACAACAGATACAAGGGACTCTGTGAGGTACTTTGATACTACTTAAGCCATTGTGTAGTGTGCTTATAAATCAGTCGGGTTTCTGCAAAATTTTCATGAAGGCTTTCCTTTCAAAGGGTAGATCTTTGACAAAAATGGCCGAGTGGAGCAGCAGATCATGTGGTGGAACACTGCAGCAGCTGGAAGCACGGCAGGCTCTTCACACTGCTCTTTGTGGCTTTTCAAGGAATGCCCCAGTTCCCTTAGTGATGCTGTCATACTTGAGCCAGCTGTTTGCAGACCATTAAATTAAAAAATTTGAGTAGAAATCACTGTAAACACAGCCTGTTACACACAATCTGCAGGCACTTTAAGGAACCATCTCCGAGCAGCCTGATACATCAGTAATGATTGAAAACCATTTTATTAGCTTGTCATTTATGACCCTCACTGTCCAACATATTCCTGTTTGCTGTACCTCATCACCCAGGGTAGGCATGAATAGAATATCACATAGAGGGTGACAAGTTAGGAAGAGAGGGCTGAAAATTTCTCTTGGGTCAGATTACAATTGCTTCTGGCTACACCAAGTGTGTCTTCACCCACCAGGCTAAAGGAATACCAAAGAGAAACACCGTCGGAGATTTCTGAGTCTTTTCTCATGTCAGATGTTGTGATTGTCCATGGGATCAACCCCTGTTTTCTATTTGTGTTTTCATCAACTCTCGGTTCCAGTCGGATAAGGTCTAAGTTGCCGTATTCATATTGCATAAGTAGATCATTAGAAGTTGTTGTTCCAGTTTCTAATATGCCATTAATATTCTAAGCAATGGAAGGATGCTTTGTTAAATCAGGAAAATGTATTTGTAATGTTTTAAACATACCTAAAAGTGAAAAGGGTTTCAATCTTTAGCAATCATAAAAACCTTCAGGTTATCCCTGTGTGTAGATTTTACTTTGGAAGCAGATATTTTCACAAAGAAGACAGTCTCATCAACCAAATGAACTGGCCCCTGGACAGTCATCTGGGATCTTTCACTTACAGAGGAATACAACCCTAATTAAATCATCACCGCACTGAAATGCCCAATTACAGTCTGTATTAGATAGTGTAAGTCTTCTGGAACCAGAAATTTAGCAGTCCTTTCTGATTTATTGTTGCTCTTCAGGCTTGGGTACACCGACCTCCCATAGCAACGGAAATAATTCAGCCTTCAAATTTCAGCTGCTAGATTGCGGGTTCAATTCCCCCTTCAGAGGCTCCAGCACGTAACATAGGCTGACACTCCAGTGCAGTACTGAGGGAGTCCTGCACTGTCAGAGGTGCTGTCTTTCAGAAGAGACTTTAAACCAAGGCTCCGTCTTCCCTCTCAGGGGGATGTAAAAGATCCCATACCACTATTTTGAAGAAGAACAGGGAGTTCTCCCCAATATCCTGGCCAATATTTAACCCTCAAACAACATCACTAAAAATGGATTATCTGGTCATTGTCACGTTGCTGTTTGTGGGAGCTTGCTGTGCACAATTGGCTGCCATGTTTCCTATATTACAAAAATGACTACACTTCAAAAATACTTAATTGGCTTTAAAGAGCTTAGGGACGCCCTGAGATCATGAAAGGCGCTATATAGATGCAAGCCTTTCTTTTCATCACCATTTCTACCACAAATTCCTAGCCATCTCACCTAACCTGACCCCCCCCAAAGCCCCAACCCCAGCCTGGGCAGAAATTACGCTTTGCCCTCTCAAGACCAGCAATTCCATGTTTATGGACTTTGAGTTCCTTCCACAAAGTTGCCACTTTATTGCTGCTCTTTTCCCTGTTAGTTTGCCCCCCTGCTGACCCCAATGGACCTGCTCCAATTGTAGAGAAAGCCACTGTATTTAACATTGAGATCAGGGTGCTAGTTTGTTCTCTTGTTATATGTGCTTCCTTTCACTACTTTAAATTTTAATTTAGGAACACGTAAATATTTGACGGATTTCTCTCATCTTCCTGTTCCTTTCCCTGCTTCCCCCTTCTCCCCACAACAAAAATAACTGCTCCAGACACCATTTTAGCCAATTAACTGATTACCAAGTGCTCACTTACTTAATTCCTGTCTGTTCTTACTCTTTTTTGAACACTCCCTTACAGAAGCATAAAGCTTTAGCTCAGCAGTAAAGAGGCTTTGGGGATTCTTCTCGCTCTCCGAGCCTGTTCCATTTCATGCAGAGTTGGAGAGTGTTTTATTTCATGAACTAATTGATGAAAAAACTCCTTTCAGGAATCAGTACTTCTTTTGTCAAATGTGTCTGATTTTAATGAATTAATTCCGGACCAACCCATTGTACTTGATAACACCTGTTGTTAATAAGCATTTTCTTGCAAAAGACAAACATTTAGTAAATTTCTCTTGTGAACTGTGTGGCTTATTATTTGATTAAACTTTGATTGCTGAAATGCTTTCCCCAATTAATTGGAGACCTGATATTCTATATGAAATACATATATTAATAAAGTCACTCCTTTATTTACTTTTTAAAATTCATTCATGGGATTTGAGCATCACAAGAAAGGCCAGCATTTATTGCTTTCCCTAATTGCCCTTCAGAAAGTGGTGGTGAGCTGCCTTCTTGAAAAACTGCATTCCATGTGGTGTAGGTACACCCACAGTGCTGTTAGGGAGGGCGGTTCGCATTTCTGATCCAGCGACAGCGAAGGAATGGCGATATATTTCCAAGTCAGGATGGTGAGTGACTTAGAGCGGATCTTGCAGGTGGCGGTGTTCCCACGTGTCTGCTATCCTTGTTCTTCTAGGTGGTAGAGGTCGCGGGTTTTGAAGATGCTGTAGAAGGAACCTTGGTGAGTTGCTGCAGTGCATCTTGTAGATGGTACACACTGCTGCCACTGTGCGCCGGTGGTGGAGGGAGTGAATGTTGAAGGTGTGGATGGGGTGCCAATCAAGCGGGCTGCTTTGTCCTGGATGGTGTTGAGCTTCCTGAGTATTGTTGGAGCTGCACCCATCCAGGCAAGTGGAGAGTATTCCATCACACTCCTGACTTGTGCCTTGTAGATGGTGGACAGGCTTTGGGGAGACAGGAGGTGAGTTACTTGCCACAGGATTCCTAGTCTCTGACCTGCTCTTGTAGCCACGGTATTTATATGGCTGGTCCAGTTAAGTTTCTGGTCAATAGTAATCTCCAGGATGTTGATAGTGGGGGATTCAGCAATGGTAATGCCATTGAGTGTCCAGGGGAGATGGTTAGATTCTCTCTTGTTGGAGATGATCATTGCCTGGCACTTGTGTGGCATGAATGTTGCTTGCCACTTATCAGCCCAAGCCAGAATGTTGTCCAGATTTTGCTGCAGGAGGGCACGGACTGCTTCAGTATCTGAGGAGTTACAAATGGTGCTGAACATTGTGCAATCATCAGCAAACATCCCCACTTCTAACTTATGATGGAGGGAAGGTCATTGTTGAAGCAGCTGAAGATGGTTGGGCCTAGGACGCTACCCTGAGGAACTCCTGCAGTGATGTCTTGGAGCTGAGATGATTGACCTCCAACAAACACAACCATCTTCCTTTGTGCTAGGTATGACTCCAACCAGAGGAGAGTTTTCCTCCTACTACTTTTCACAGAATAATCAGCAGTCTCCTGGAATTAATCCTTAAAGTACTGGTGTGAATGTCATAATGCCATACAATAAAGTGGAACTTCACTTATTCAGACATTGTAAATCAGTGACCCTGATGTTATGCCCTTAAATGCTATAAAACCCCTATTCTTATGAAACAATGCATCCTCCAATTCACTTTGATCAACACCATGGGAGATTGCTAAATGAAAAACTTGCATTTGTATCCTCAGGATGTCGCAAACACTTCACAGCCAATCAATTACATTTTGAAAAGTAGCCATTGCTGTTTTGTAGGACACACAGCAGTCGATTTATGCACAGCAAGATTCCACAAACAGTATAACAGAAAACAGCTAACTAATAAGCTTTGATGATCGAAATAGCAACACATGGGGCTGAATTTTGTTCTGCTCTTGGAGGTGAGTACAGAGATGGAGGGGCAAACAAAATGGCAGGGGACACTGTTCCTGACATTGCCTGAACAACCTAAGGGCCTCTTCCCCCCTCCATCTCAATTTTACCAAATGTGGAGGGGCCCGCCGCTGGGGTCAGGGGTGTCTGACCTTTGGGAGCAATCCGAGACTCCCAGAGGACCCCCCCCCCCACCACACACCGGTGGCAATAGCTGCACCCACCCTCACTAACCCCACCTCCCACCCTGTCGCCAGAGTCCGTGATGTTTTATATCTAGCAGAGCAAGACCTCGGTCTAATGTCTCATCTGAAAGACAGCACTTTTGACACTGCAGCTCTGCCTTAGTACTATGCTGAAGTGTTTGTCTACATTATGTGCCCCAGTACTGGAGCATTCTTGAACAACAGTCTCTGACACAGAGACTAACTAAGAACATAAGAACATAAGAAATGCAAACAGATGGAGATCATTCAGCCCCTCGAGCCTGCTCTGCCATTCAATAAGATCATGGCTGATCTTCTACATCAACTCCACCTTCCCACATTATCCCCATATAGATTCCCTGAGTGCCCAAAAATCTATCGCTCTCAGTCTTGAATAGACTCAGTAACTGAGCATCCACAACTTTATGGGGTAGAGAATTCTAAAGATTCACAACTCTTTGAGGGAAGAAATTCCTACTCATCTCTGTCCTAAATGGCTGACCCTAAGCTCAGTTGACACTTAATAAGTTACATAATATATTAAAAGTTTTGTATTTAGTGTCCATGTCCTGTGTCACACTGACTTCCGATAATGCTTGTCGCTTTATTGATAATATCACTATTGCCATAAATTAGCATATCTTCCAACCCAGCTATTTATTTAAATGCATAAAAAAAATTGCATCTAGCACACATTTTCTCCATCACAAGCAGGTCCTAGTGATGAGAAACTTTGTGACTGTGACTGATTCCAGTCCCGGATCCCAGCCCCGGACCTCTCAGCACAATGAAGAGGGAGGGAGGGTTGGTGCCATGTTCTGGGTAAGCACACCTTTTGAGCTCCATGGTGCCAATTCTCTTCATGTGTTTTAGTTTGGTTGCCCTCTTTGTTATGCAGCTGTCAGATGCTTTGTTGGGTCTGTTACTCTGGTGCTTGTGCAGGTTTTGAGATCAAATGTCAGCAAATGTCTTTTCTTGACAAGCTGCTGCTCTGGCTCGTGATTTCACCGGTAATCCCATTGATGCATTTTACACATGCTTGCAGGTGTACAACTCCAATTTATATTTGCACATGGTAGGCTGCCTAGTTCATCAGTATGCTATTAATCCATAATCACAGGTTGATGGCCAGGGCTAGATTCTCCTCTATGCAGCAATATAGGAAGACTGTCCGCCCTCTGTCCCAACACAGAGCCCATTTTCCTGAGGTGAGGCTGTTCACTTGTTGCAGGGCCGCCTCCCAGGAAGATTCCTGCCACCAAGTCAGAGCCAAGGAGGCTGCAAAGTCCTGGCAGTGCTGCAGTGCGATCACCGCTGTAGAAGCAGAGAGGGTGGTCATCTATTTTACAAAGGGATGGAGAAGGATTCCAAAACACCTTTGCTGAGTTTGTGCCTGTTGTGACCTGCTGGCCAATTTCTACCCAAAATTAGTCATTTTTTAATGATATGGTATTCTGAAAATATTTCTGGTGGTTTGGTTTCCTCAATTTTGTGACTCTTCCCATTTTCCTATAAAAAATTCATAAATTAGCGGCCTTGAGTAAATGTTTAGGTCCACAGTGTTCTGGTTAGACCACACCTTGAGGACTATATCCAGTTCTGGTCATTGAGACACAAAGGAGATGTTCAGGCTAGTGTTACTTGCAGGATGTGGCAGTGGTAAGGGAGGAACCTGACCAGTAGCCAAACAATAGAGCCTCCAAAAAACAGGAGCATGGAAATAAAGGGTTAAAAGATAATTTGCAAAAGCAAAATGGTGAGCTACCTTTGCTGAGGTTTGAGAGGCAATGATCCAACATCAGGATCCAGCTGGCAGACTGACTTCTCAAACTCCACTCCTGATTTTTATGGCAGTAATTGACTGGAATAATGTCTTAGAGTTCACTGTCAATCACTCTGAATTTCCCATCTAATATGCAAACATTAAACTACAGGAAAAGACTGGTCTTGCACAATATGTTAATTAATTGTGTTTGTAGAATTCTATGGCTCGGTCAAAGTGCTTTCATTATGTAACAGACTATGCATGTGAATAATTCATATTCTTACAAAGTGCATATGAATATGTTAGCATCAGATAAAGCCTTTATATATTGATGTTGGTCTAGTACTTAGTATCATGGAAGTTATTAATGCTTTAACCATTATTGCTTGCACATTACTGTTACAGTAATGCTCAAGTCTAATTTTTGTGATTATTTGAATAAAATTGTGCGAGAAGATTACTCATTCTCAGCACCTGTTCTAATTGTGAATACCTACGGACAAATCCCAAGTACCTGGGAGGGGCAACCCCTCTCCACAGTTCTCATGAAAACTGGGATACAGAACTGTCATTGTACAAAAAAGCAAACATGGCAGGATTAAATAATCGAGGTTGAAAGGTTAAATATATATTCTGGCATTTTACACAATTATCTTTGGGGGTCTGGGAGAAATTTTGCACAATTTTCCCTCAGGATATCAGATAAATTCAAATTTAGAAAGTCCACAATAGCTTAGATTGTCTCTAGGCTTGAGAAACCAGATGGCTTTTCTTCTCTCCATGTTCTCGTATGCATTTAATTAAGGCAAAACCATCAAGGAGAGACATAGAATTTTATTTCTAGAAGTTCAAGTCCCCATAATCTCCCTGAAGCCCTCGGCGTCGATTTTCATCTCGACTGGTAAAGTCATTTTTAAAAGTTGCACCTTGAATTATTCTGTATGTAGTTACATAATTGTACATTTACTATTCAGTCATATAATTCCTTTAGCAGTGCTGCTATTTTTAGCATAACTTCCATAATAATGAAATTAAATCCAGAGGCAATGGATTTTACACTAAATATTATGTGACTGAAATATTAATTCAACCCATTCTTAGCAATCTACCTTACTGAAACAGGTTGCCTGCCTTTTCCAAATTTATTATCTGCTAAAGGTTATTTTTGAAGGGAAATTAATTCCTCACATGCTGTTTGTTGGGCAGAAATGTCACTTGTTATCAACTGAATATGAATCTATTGTGATTTATACTGTATAGAGAATCAGTTACATTTACTGTGATTCAACCTGAGAATGGTTTGAAGATGTTGAAAGCAATGTAGATATTTTAAAATGAATGCACAATTGAGACATCATGTTATTGCATTGACAAATATTACATCAATGGAAGCTTTTGTAGCTATTTTATCAATAATTTAGCATAAGCCGAGGCCATTCTACATGCATATATTCAGAAAATGAAAACCTAGGGGATTCTTGGATATATGCTTGCAGTGCCACGGCCTGCAGGCGACAGGCCAAGACCAAGAAGATGGCATTAGGGTGGATAGCTCATTTTCAACTGTCACAGACAGGATGGGCCAAATGATCTCCTTCATACCATAGATTTTAGATGTAATTCTATCTATCTATTAAAGCAGCCCAGTCTCTGCCAGTCATGGATGAGTTGGACGAACAGCCAACAAAATCGGAACTCAGTGATGCCATTGATTCTCTAGCCAGTGGAAAAGCCCCTGGGAAGGATGGCATTACCACTGAAATAATCAAGAGTGCCAAGCCTGCTATACTCTCAGCACTCCATGATCTGCTTTGCCTGTGCTGGGATGAGGGAGCAGTACCACATGCGCGATGCCAATATCATCACCCTCTATAAGAACAAGGGTGACCGCCGTGACTGCAACAACTACCGTGGAATCTCCCTGCTCAGCACAATGGGGAAATTCTTCGCTCAAGTCATTTTAAACAGGCTCCAGAAGCTGGCTGAGTGCGTCTACCCTGAGGCACAGTGTGGCTTTCGAGCAGAGATCCACCATTGACATGCTGTTCTCCCTTCACCAGCTACAGGAGAAATGCTGCGAACAACAGATGCCCCTCTACGTTGCTTTCATTGATCTCACTAAAGCCCTTGACCTCGTCAGCAGACGTGGTCTCTTCAGACTACTAGCAAAGATCGGATGTTCACCAAAGCTACTAAGTATCATCACCTCATTCCATGACAATATGAAAGGCACAATTCAGCATAGCGGCGCCTCATCAGACCCCTTTCCCATCCTGAGTGGCGTGAAACAGGGCTGTGTTCTCGCACCTACACTGTTTGGGATCTTCTTTTCCCTGCTGCTCTCACATGCTTTCAAGTCTTCAGAAGAAGGAATTTTCCTCCACACAAAATCAGATGGCAGGTTGTTCAACCTTGCCCGTCTAAGAGCGAAGACCAAAGTACGGAAGGTCCTCATCAGGGAACTCCTCTTTGCTGATGATGCTGCATTAACATCCCACACTGAAGAGTGTCTGCAGAGTCTCATTGACAAGATTGCGGCTGCCTGCAACGAATTTGGCCTAACCATCAGCCTCAAGGCAGAAATGCCCCATCCATCAATATCGGCGACCACGCTCTGGAAGTGGTTCAAGAGTTCACCTGCCAAGGCTCAACTATCGCCAGTAACCTGTCTCTCGATGCAGAAATCAACAAGCACATGGGAAAGGCATCCGCTGCTATGTCCAGACTGGCCAAGAGAGTGTAGGAAAATGGAGCACTGACACAGAACACAAAAGTCTAAGCGTATCAAGCCTGTGTCCTCAGTACCTTGCTCTACGGCAGTGAGGCCTGGACAACGTATGTCAGCCAAGAGCGACGTCTCAATTCATTCCATCTTTGCTGCATCCGGAGAATCCTTGGCATCAGGTGGCAGGACCATATCTCCAATGCAGAAGTCCTCGAGGCGGCCAACATCCCCAGCTTATACACACTACTGAGTCAGCGGCGCTTGAGATGGCTTGGCCATGTGAGCTGCATGGAAGATGGCAGGATCCCCAAGGACACATTGTACAGTGAGCTCGACACTGGTATCAGACCCACCGGCCGTCCATGTCTCCTCTTTAAAGAGTCTGCAAACGTGACATGAAGTCCTGTGACATTGACCCCAAGTCATGGGAGTCAGTTGCCAGCGTTCGCCAGAGCTGGCGGGCAGCCATAAAGGCGGGGCTAAAGAGTGGCGAGTCGAAGAGACTTAGCAGTTGGCAGGATAAAAGACAGAAGCGCAAGGGGAGAGCCAATTGTGTAACAACCAAATTTCTCTGCAGCACCTGTGGAAGAGCCTGTCACTCTAGAATTGGCCTTTATAGCCACTCCAGGCACTGCTCCACGAACCACTGACCACCTCCAGGCGCTTACCCATTGTCTCTCGAGACAAGGAGGCCAAAGAAAAAGGAAAGAATAAGAAGAAGAAGAAGGAGATATGCTTGAAGATATTGGATGTTGTCTTTTCCTCAGGGTGTTTAAGTGTGACTATCTATGCTGCAACAATACATTGTTTTCTCAAATACTGTATCTCCACCCTTTCCTTACATTACAACAGTGACTACACTTGTGAAACACTTACAGAAGTCCTGAGGTCAGAAAAGGTGCCATATAAATGCAATTTCTTTCCTCTTTGTTTCCTTTCTCAGACTCTTTTATATGATTTTTTAAAGTACTGTTCTTTGGAACTCACACAGATGTTTTGAGTGACTTTTGATTTGATGTTCTTATTAATTTGTAAATTTTGGAATTAGTCTAGGAGTTGCCTAGTTTTGATAGGTCATTTTTGGGGAGCCTGTTAAATCCCCTTTTCTTTGCAGTATCTACAGTTTATTCCCAGTTTGCAGTAAAGCCACCTTCATATTCATAAAGGTCACGCAGATTAGTTCCAGTTGTTAAATTGTGTGGCTCCATGAACGCTTTTATTGGATGATTGAAATGATTCATTGGAACACACTGCCTTAAGGGGTGGTAGAGGCAGGAACCCTCACAACATTTAAGAAGTATTTATATGAGCACTTGAAACACCATAGCATACAAGGCTACGGGCCAAGTGCTGGCAAATGGGATTAGAATAGTTAGGTGCTTGATGGCTGGCACAGGCACGATGGGCCGAAGGGCCTGTTTCTGTGCTGTATAACTCTATGACTCTATGATTGTTCATATCCTGACATGTGAAAGAGCATCAAATGCTACACACAGAACCATGTGATAACTCTGACTAGTTCCTGTAATAATTACTGGCATGAGAGCATTTACATCCACACAATACGATTGAGCCCAATATCTGCTGCACATCTTTAACTGAAAATCATCAAACTAACCAGCCAGATCCAACAAGGGAAACTCTTGGACAATTAAAGTGATACAATGTACAATGAACTCCTCCATTTCACTATTTACATTTATAACTGAACTCTTTGATTGTGCCCTACCTCCTATGCCAAAGGCAGCTGTAATATTCTTTAATATATTGTATTTACAATTAGTTTATAAAGCATTCGGACAAGTTAGTACTTTAATATATAATTATATTGTCAAGTACATGCCAGACTGCAGTCGACAGTAAACTGCCAAGTATCAGGCCATCCTTGTGAAACTCCATTATGGCAATTATTTTTATAAAAGGCCAACATGAGGAAAAAAAAGTTAGTTTTCATTGATGCTCATCAGAATTAGCTTCTCTTTTATCATCTGTACATTTACCTGTCTCTGGTTTTAGTTATAGTTACTGCAGCACAGGCCCAGCCTCAAGTTTCAGTTTGATGGATGTATCTCTGCATTAAGGAAATTTCTGCTTCCTGTCTAATTCTACAAAGTAACAGTTTATATAAAACATGGCTGCTTTAATATAAATGTGTGGAGATGAGACAATTCATAATTTGAGCATAATTTTCTCCAGTTTATGTATTGGTGAAGGATATGTCCAGCATTCAAATGTACATCACTTTGGTAAACTGTTGGCAAATGTAATGAACAAGTTGGCCTCACATTGGATTCTTGAACTGCGTTGATCAACTGACCACAGGTGGGTGTTGAAACCAACATTGAAATTAGCCTTACTGCTTCTGGGGAGGGGAGGAAAAATCAGCCAGTGTTCCTCCTCTTGATATGAAATGGCAGCAGGCCAAACTGTCCTTGCCCAAGGTGCCAACATTGGACAAGGACAGTTTGCTGGTACTAATTGCCTAGACATATGATAAATGGGTAGCTCGGGGAGGTGACAAAGAATATATCAGGAAAGCAGGAGTCAGTGTCTTTATAAAGAACATCAAAAATTTCAATGAAACAATGATAGTTATATTAGCACAATTAACTACCCCACACACGCTCCCCCCCAACCCCCCTCTGCAATTACAAGGTAGGGATGATTTCCTGATGGGTGATCTTTTAGTGTGAGCATAAGAAGGTAAGAGCATAGGAGCAGGAGTAGGCCATACAGCCCTTGAGCCTGGGCTATGAGATTCAATAAGATCAGGGCTGGGAAAGAGACCAAAACTGTACACAGTCCACAAGGTGCAGCCTCACTCATGCCCTTTACAGTTGTAGCAAGGACACCGATTAAATGTGATTGGTGAAAGAGCCAAAGGTGATATGAGAGGTGAGTGTGGTGGAGGCAGATTCAATCATGGCTTTCAAAAGGAAATTGGATAAACACCTGAAGGGAATATATTTGCAGGACTACAGGAAATGTAGGCGGCACAGTGGTGCAGTGGTTAGCACTGCAGCCTCACAGCTCCAGGGGCCCAGGTTCAGTTCTGGGTACTGCCTATGCGGAGTTTGCAAGTTCTCCCTGTGACCACGTGGGTTTTCGCCGGGTGCTCCGGTTTCCTCCCACTGCCAAAGACTTGCAGGTGATAGGTAAATTGGCCATTGTAAATTGCCCCTAATGTAGGTAGGTGGTAGGGAATATGGGATGACTGTAAGGTGAGTATAAATGGGTGGTTCTTGGTTGGCACAGACTCGGTGGGTTGAAGGGCCTGTTTCAGTGCTGTATCTCTAAATAAAATAAAATGAGCAGAGGAGTGGAACTAGCTGAGTTGCTCTTGCAGAGAGCTGGCATGGACATGATGGACTGAATGGCCTCCTTCTGTGCTGTAACCATGTTTTCTATGAACAGACAAGTGCTAAATTTACCAAAAGTGACCTCCTTAATCTTGATTAAAATTCTTTCCCTAACACAGAGGAATATAGAGATGATATCATCCCATCAGTGAAATATCTGCCCTTGAAATACACATTATAATCACTTCATGTTTTGTGCATTGGTCACTGTAGCAACCTCATTAATTTGTTTTTTATCTTGCATATATTTCGCCACGAGAAAGCATTTGTGCCCAGGTTCTTGCCTATGAATGTTCTTACTTAAACTGATAGTCCTAAAGTTGTAATTTTATAATCAAACAGATTATTAAAAAGTTGCTCATTTCTTAACAGGTTTGGGAGTGATTCCTGTAACAGAACCATGCTCATTTGACATAAGAACAAAGAACAAAGAACAAAGAAAATTACAGCACAGGAACAGGCCCTTCGGCCCTCCAAGCCTACGCCGATCCAAATCCTCTATCTAAACCTGTCGCCTATTTTCTAAGGGTCTGTATCTCTTTACTTCCTGCCCATTCATGTATCTGTCTAGATACATCTTAAAAGACGCTATCGTGCCCGCGTCTACCACCTCCGCTGGCAAAGCGTTCCATGCACCCACCACCCTCTGCGTAAAGAAATTTCCATGCATATCCCCCCTAAACTTTTCCCCTTTCACTTTGAACTCGTGTCCCCTTGTAATTGAATCCCCTACTCTGGGAAAAAGCCTCTTGCTATCCACTCTGTCTATACCTCTCATGATTTTGTACACCTCAATCAGGTCCCCCCTCAACCTCCGTCTTTCTAATGAAAATAATCCTAATCTACTCAACCTCTCTTCACAGCTAGCGCCCTCCATACCAGGCAACATCCTGGTGAATCTCCTCTGCACCCTCTCCAAAGCATCCACATCCTTTTGGTAATGTGGCGACCAGAACTGCACGCAGTATTCCAAATGTGGCCGAACCAAAGTCCTATACAACTGTAACATGACCTGCCAACTCTTGTACTCAATACCCCGTCCGATGAAGGAAAGCATGCTGTATGCCTTCTTGACCACTCTATTGACCTGCGTTGCCACCTTCAGGGAACAATGGACCTGAACACCCAAATCTCTCTGTACATCAATTTTCCCCAGGACTTTTCAATTTACTGTATAGTTCACTCTTGAATTGGATCTTCCAAAATGCATCACCTCGCATTTGCCCTGATTGAACTCCATCTGCCATTTTTCTGCCCAACTCTCCAGTCTATCTATATTCTGCTGTATTCTCTGACAGTCCCCTTCAGTATCTGCTACTCCACCAATCTTAGTGTCGTCTGCAAACTTGCTAATCAGACCACCTATACTTTCCTCCAAATCATTTATGTATATCACAAACAACAGTGGTCCCAGCACGGATCCCTGTGGAACACCACTGGTCACACGTCTCCATTTTGAGAAACTCCCTTCCACTGCTACTCTCTGTCTCCTGTTGCCCAGCCAGTTCTTTATCCATCTAGCTAGTACACCTTGGTCCCCATGCGCCTTCACTTTCTCCAGCAGCCTACCATGGGGAACCTTATCAAACGCCTTACTGAAGTCCATGTATATGACATCTACAGCCCTTCCCTCATCAATCAACTTTGTCACTTCCTCAAAGAATTCTATTAAGTTGGTAAGACATGACCTATCACTGCCGTTCACTGATAAGCCCATTTCCTTCCAGATGGGAATAGATCCTATCCCTCAGTATCTTCTCCAGCAGCTTCCCTACCACTGACATCAGGCTCACCGGTCTATAATTACCTGGATTATCCCTGCTACCCTTCTTAAACAAGGGGACAACATTAGCAATTTTCCAGTCCTCCGGGACCTCACCCGTGTTTAAGGATGTTGCAAAGATATCTGTTAAGGCCCCAACTATTTCCTCTCTCGCTTCCCACAGTAACCTGGGATAGATTCCATCCGGACCTGGGGACTTGTCCACCTTAATGCCTTTTAGAATACCCAACACTTTCTCCCTCCTTATGCCGACTTGACCTAGAGTAATCAAACATCTGTCCCTAACCTCAACATCCGTCATGTCCCTCTCCTCGGTGAATACCGATGCAAAGTACTTGTTTAGAATCTCACCCATTTTCTCTGACTCCACGCATAACTTTCCTCCTTTGTCCTTGAGTGGCCCAATCCTTTCTCTAGTTACTCTCTTACTCCTTATATATGAATAAAAGGCTTTGGGATTTTCCTTAACCCTGTTTGCTAAACATATTTCATGACCCCTTTTAGCCCTCTTAATTCCTCGTTTCAGATTGTGCCTACAATCCCGATATTCTTTCAAAGCTTCGTCTTTCTGCAGCCGCCTAGACCTTATGTATGCTTCCTTTTTCCTCTTAGCTAGTCTCACAATTTCACCTGTCATCCATGGTTCCCTAATCTTGCCATTTCTATCCCTCATTTTCACAGGAACATGTCTCTCCTGCACGCTAATCAACCTCTCTTTAAAAGCCTCCCACATATCAAATGTGGATTTACCTTCAAACAGCTGCTCCCAATCTACATTCCCCAGCTCCTGCCGAATTTTGGTATAGTTGGCCTTCCCCCAATTTAGCACTCTTCCTTTAGGACCACTCTCGTCTTTGTCCATGAGTATTCTAAAACTTACGGAATTGTGATCACTATTCCCAAAGTAGTCCCCACCTGGCCAGGCTCATTTCCCAACACCAGGTCCAGTATGGCCCCTTCCCGAGTTGGACTATTTACATACTGCTCTGGAAAACCCTCCTGGATGCTCCTTACAAATTCTGCTCCATCTGGACCTCTAACACTAAGTGAATCCCAGTCAATGTTGGGAAAATTAAAATCTCCTATCACCACCACCCTGTTGCTCCCACAGCTTTCCATAATCTGTTTACATATTTGTACCTCTATCTCACGCTCGCTGTTGGGAGGCCTGTAGTACAGCCCCAACATTGATACCGCACCCTTCCTATTTCTGAGTTCTGCCCATATTGCCTCACAGCTCGCGTCCTCCATAGTTCCTTCCTTCAGCACAGCTGTGATATCCTCTTTGACCAGTAATGCAACTCCTCCACCCCTTTTACCTCCCTCTCTATCCCGCCTGAAGCATCGGTATCCTGGGATATTTAGTTGCCAATCATGCCCTTCCCTTAACCAAGTCTCAGTAATAGCAATAACATCATACTCCCAGGTACTAATCCAAGCCCTAAGTTCATCTGACTTACCTACTACACTTCTTGCATTAAAACAAATACACCTCAGACCACCAGTCCCTTTGCTTTCATCATCTTCTCCCTGCCTACTCTTTCCCTTAGTCACGCTGACTTCATTATCTAGTTCCTTACAGGCTTTAGTTACTACATCCTTACTCTCTACTGACCTCTTTTGGTTCCCATCCCCCTGCCACATTAGTTTAAACCCTCCCCAACAGCGTTAGCAAAAGCACCCCCAAGGACATTGGTTCCAGTCCGGCCCAGGTGTAGACCGTCCAATTTGTAATAGTCCCACCTCCCCCAGAACCGGTCCCAATGTCCCAAAAATCTGAACCCCTCCCTCCTGCACCATCTCTCAAGCCACGCATTCATCCTGACTATTCTTTCATTTCTACTCTGACTATCACGTGGCACTGGTAGCAATCCGGAGATTATTACCTCTGAGGTCCTACTTTTTAACTTGGCTCCTAATTCCCTAAATTCTGCTTTTAGGACCTCATCCCGTTTTTTACCTATATCATTGGTGCCTATGTGCACAACGACAACTGGCTGTTCACCCTCCCCCTTCAGAATGTTCTGCAGCCGATCTGAGACATCCCTGACCCGTGCACCTGGGAGGCAACATACCATTCGGGAGTCTCGTTTTCGACCACAGAACTGCCTATCTACTCCCCTTGCAATCGAATCCCCTATGACTATAGCCCTTCCACTCTTTTTCCCGCCCTTCTGAACAGCAGAGCCAGCCACGGTGCCATGAACCTGGCTACTGCTGCCTTCCCCTGGTGAGCCATCTCCCTCAACAGTATCCAAAACGGTATACCTGTTGTGGAGGGAGATGACCGCAGGGGACACCTGCGCTGCCTTCCTGCTCTTTCTCTGCCTTTTGGTCACCCATTCCCTTTCTCCCTCAGCAATCCTGATCTGCGGTGTGACCAATTCGCTAAACGTGCTATCCACGACCTCCTCAGCATCGCGGATGCTCCAAAGTGAGTCCATCCGCAGCTCCAGAGCCGTCATGCGGTCTAACAAGAGCTGCAGCTGGATACACTTCCTGCACGTGAAGGAGTCAGGGACATCAGCCATGTCCCTGAGCTCCCACATTGAGCAAGAGGAGCATGTCACGGGTCTGAGATCTCCTGCCATTTTTAATCTTAAGCTTAAACTAAGTTAAATGAAAAAGGAACGAAAAGTTTTTAACTAATCACACGATAAAACAAAAAGAGGAATAGAAAAAGCCTTACCTTATCTACACACCACCGAGTCCTTTTTTTTTGGTTAGAGGAGGAGGGCGGGTGGGAGACACTACAAGTGTAGTGTCTCGGGTTCAGAAACGGCCCAAATATATAAGGTTTTACTTACCCAGCAGCCCCCTGGTCTCCGCCGAAAACAAAAGGAAATTAAGTTTACTTTAAACTGACCTTCCCAGCTGCTCACTCGCTCGCACTCTCTGCTCCCGAAAAAGCTGCTGCAGTGAAAGCAAAGAAGAAGCCAAATGTATTCAACAGTGGATCAGACCCACTCTGCAACTCAGGAAATGAGCAGTTTTATTCAGAACATTACAATTTTCAGTCTTTAAACTCATGGGATGACAAGCAAGGTCCAAATACAGAACCTGAATCAAACCTCCGCAGGCAATGCTTTTAAAATTTAACAACTGGCTGCCTTTATATTCTACACAAATAACCACTGCATGTGAAGGTGGTGCCGAGTTGCTGCACTTTAAAAGCAAAATTTGAAATGCAGTTGTCTAAATGTGTACTCCTGCACAGTAGGAATTCCAAACAGCTTTTGCATCATTTGTTATTAATTAGTTTTCTACACAATGATGTAGAAGGGACGTTATTCAGTTGTTACGGCCAGGTGAGGAAGGGGTTTCAGGCTCCCCCTTTTGCCTCTTTTCTGGTTTAACTGCAACAGGGTTTATCCTTTTTAACCTAGTGATTAAACTTACCACCTCAGTGAGCGTGGCTCCTGTTCCTCTAATATAATTGCCAAAGAACCAATCAGACAGGTTTTCTTGAGTTTAAGCAAGAAAGATGTATATTTATTATTCTTAACACTCTAAACTGGTTAAAATTACTAAAAATGCTCTACACATTCACACAAGAGTCACACACACACAAATAGATTACAGAAGGATAAGCAGTTTTGGTGGTTGGAGTAGAGTCTGGAATAAATGGAATTTAAATACGGTATGTCTGTCCCAGAGTTCTTCTGTTGAAATTGTAGTCCTGAAGTCCTTGCTGGGCCACGTGCACAGTTGCGGGCTTGCTTCTCAGGGCTCCTGAAGGCAGACGAGGGGGGTCGATCCTTGTCCCCTGGTTGTTGCCAGTGGCGGTCTGACTGGAGAGAGAATGAGAGAGAGAGAGCTGCCTCTTTGATTGTTACTGTTCTCTGCTTTCTGTCTGAAAAAGCTTACAGTCTCTCCAGAGCTGCACAAGCAGTCACATGACATTACCAAACCTCTTTGTGTTTAATGAGGTCCTTCTGGAAGCTTCTCTGAGATTCAAGGCTCTACCCCTCAAGTTGTCCAGCCACACTTGGTGGGGGGTTTGGCTCTTTCAAAGTCAATGGGTGCCGATGGCCCTTGTCGACCGTACTGATAAGACCACTTCAAGTAATTTAATCAGAGAGCACCCCATTGTTCTGGTGTTTCAAATGTAAACTGCAATGGCCATCTTGGCTGCCAGTGTACTTTTAAAAAAGTTATTTATAAGAATTTCCAATAGAAGTCTCAGGCAACATTCCAACCAATGAAATTAATATTTCCCATTTGGCATGTCGGGTTTTCATGACACTGTCAATACTTGATATTTTCAGCTCACCTGACCCCAAAGCCTACCTTCCTCCTTCTAAAGCTACTTATTCATAGGAGGCTCTGGTTCTATTGGAAATGCTTACTCTCCACTAACTCCATTGTGCATGCCTGGACTGTGAATGTTGACCGACTACACGGCGGACGAGGGCTGGAGTGGAAGTCATAGCCAACACTAGTCCTGTGCACATCTGGCACCTGTGCCATGCGTACGTTTGAGTAAGGGTCACTGTGTACTTATCAGGAATGGGAATCGTGGCTGATTTGGTCCTCCTGCCTAGCCAAGGGAGTGGAGGCTGTTTGTCACAGCTGTATGGCTGCCTCATATTGTGATTCAGTGGGTCACACTCTTGCCTTTCTGTTAGAAGGTTGTGGGTTCAAGTTGCCTCCAGATGCTTCGCACAAAAATCAAGGCTGACGCTCCAGTGCAGTGCTGAGGAAGGGCTGAACTGTCGGCGGTGCTGTCTTTTGAATGAGATGTTAAACTGAGGCCTCATCTGCTCTCTCAGATGGATGTGAAAGGTCCTGTGGTGCTATTTTGAAGGTGAGCCAGGAGAGTTCTCCCCGGTGTCCTGGCCAATATTTACCCCTCAACCAGCATCATTAAAAACAGATAATCTGGTAATTATCACATTGCTGTTTGTGGCAGTTTTCTGTGTACAAATTGGCTGCTGCTTTTTGTACATTACAATGCTGATTACTCTTCAAAAGTACTTCATTGGCTTTAAAGTTCTTTGGGATGTCCTGTTGGCATGAAAGGTGCTATATAAATGCAAGTTTTTCTTTCCCTTTTTTGTTGAGGTTAGCGTAAATACGGTTCAAACCTGGGATCTTTCTGAACTCCATAAGTCAGTCCTGCACTGGGTTGCACATTTTCTTACTATGACATCATGTGTACATTATGCTTGCAACAGTGAAAAAGCACTTCCAAAATATTTGTCCAGAGCCACTAAAATCTTCTTCACAGTTGCAAATAAAATGAATGTTTCATATCATGGATCTCCGGGTGAAACTGCAGTGATATGGAGATCTTGGGAAGATCATTTTAAAAGTAGAAGCAGAAGACTTCAAAAGGGGGATAGGTGGATCTTGACATTTAAGCTCCCTCAGGTCAAACAAACATTCTGCTTTATTGTCTATTTATGCTCGACTTTGATACAAGACATTCATTGATTGTATTCACCAGTGAGGAGATGATAGTGAAATATTTGTAAGAGTTTTCCTGTGAATGGTTCCGTCAGGAATTTTAAACTCCATGGGCGATGTTGTAAAATGTAAGCTATTATTTTGTTGCCTCATTTTCTCCCACCCTATCGACTTATGTTGGGACCAGCAGTTTTATCATTTCTGTTTCTTGTGTGAGTCTGTGCAAGGAGTGGTGGCAGGTGAATTAATCGATTGGGATTCAGAGCCAAGCCTGATCCTGTCCTCAACTGATATTAATATAAGGGAGACTCCATTTCCCCTGGCAGGAGAACAAGGTGAATCCAACAGTAAACATCAGCTCTTAACTGTTCACCATCACTCCAAGCAGGTACATGCCTCAACCTGAAGAACAATTACACTCTACCACTGGTGAAGTAATGCAAATACAACATGACCAACAATATGATTCTGCATGTCCAACATATGTGACACTTGACTTTATTTAGTTACCATATTCTAAATAAACGTACCTCTGCGCACATTTCCTGCATACAAAACTTTCCTTCTTCTTGTCATGTTTGTGTCACACTTTAGTGTTAACTTTTTCTGTTATAAATTTCTATGTCCATATTTAGGATGAAAATGGCCTGTGGAAACTTGTCAGGCTGTTATTGTACCCTCCTGTCAGTTGTACCACTGTAGCCTCTCAGTTTTATGATTCCCAGCTACTCAACTGTGTAGAGATACCTATGCAACAACCAACACTAGGTATGACTTCCCAAATTACTGCATGTATGGTGTTTGACTATAAATAATAATATAAAATAAGATTATTTTTGAAAGTAAGGACAGAATGTATGACTTTGAAATGGGGAGTAAATTATGTCCACACCCCCAATCCAATAATCCCCCCAATCCTTGAATAACCAATGTAAGGGAAAACAACAACTTATACTGCATGAGAAGACAGTGCTGATTGGTTGGCAAGTGAACTCTGATTGGTAGAGGTGTTGCCATGGAGAATGCACCAGTTTACAGTGACTGATAGTTAAATGCCGAGTTTTGTTTGAAACTTAAACCAGGCAGCTTGATTCTGATTGGTCAAGGCATTGCCCTGAGGAATGAACCAACAAATGGCTGTCACTTATTTTGTTTAGCTGAAACAGGCGCAATGTGAGTACATGTTCTTTCTGTCTGCAAAGAACAGGGCCCTGTATATTAATATATTTGGCTTCCAGTACACATAAATGCGCCACACTGTGAGCCCTACTGACAATCTAAATTGGTTGTCAGTGTAATTCTTAGCACACTGAGGATTATTTAGAAAATGTTGTCCAATCGCGGAATCATATCTAATGTTGGACACTGTGTTTTGCGTTTTGCAAGCACAGGCTGGTTGGGTACGGCCCGTACCTTGCCCATTGCGAACAGCAGAAGGGACATGTTGTTTGATCTGCCAGTCTTTGGGATTAAGGCCTAAGGCTGTCATTTTCAGCCCTGGAAAGTGCCCAGTCTACCTCAAATTACCCTGGAAGGGTAATGTATCCCAAAAACTTGAGCAACAGATAAAGCTAGCTGCAGTAGCAACATGTGTGGTGTTTGCCACTCACAGGATGCTGCCGTCAAGTCAAAACGATGCCCTGCCTATGACACAAATGAGTAATGTGATAGATGAATTTCAGTGTCAGTGTGATGCTAGGTATATAGGCCGTACGTCCCAAACACTGGCGGATCATATCAAACAACATGTCCCTTCCGCTGTTCACAACGGGCAAGGTACAGACTGTACCCAACCAGCCTGTGCTTGCAAAACTCAAAACACAGTGTCCAACATTAGATGTGATTCTGCGATTGGACAACATTTTCTAAATAATCCTCAGTGTGCGAAGAATTACACTGACAACCAATTTAAGATTGTCAGTCGGGCTCGCATTGTGGCGCATTTGCATGTACTGGAAGCTACATATATTAATACACAGGGCCCTGTTCTTTGCAGACAGAAAGAACATGTACACACATTGTGCCTGTTTCAGCTGAACAAATAAGTGACAGCCATTCGCTAATTCATTCCTCAGGGCAATGTCTTGACCAATCAGTGTCAAGCTGCCTGGTTTAAATTTCAAACAAAGCTTGGCATTTAACTGTCAGTCAACATAAACTGGTGCATTCTTCATGGCAATGTCTCTACCAATCAGTGTACAGTTGCCAGCCAATCAGCACTCTCTTCTCATGCAGTGTAAGTTGTTGTTTTCCCTTACATTGGTTATTCTTGCGGATTGTCCTGATGAGTGCAAGACGAAAAGCTTCAATAACATGTCTCTATTTTCAGCAATACTCAAATTGTTTTGTTTTTATTTTCACTGGATTTCTCTTTCCAATTTCTCCTGAAGGCATCGACTGTTCCTGTGGCCTGATTTATAATAAAACCTACATAAATAAATGTGCCACGCTCTTATTGTGCCTTCCTGTCAAGCTCCACAAGTGTCAGCTGCACTCCAGTACCTTGCCCTGTTAGCCATTTTTCACAAGTGACTCTAAACCTCTTCACCTCTCTATACCTTCCTCTCCTCCTTTAAGATGCTCCTTAAAACCTAACTCTTTGACAAGATTTTGGTCACCTTTCCTAAGATCTCATAGCTTAGTGTCCAATGTTGTCTGATTTATGCTGCTATGAAGCACTTTGGGACGTGTTACAACATTAAGGGTGCTAAATAAATGCAAGTTGTTATTGTTTAGCTCAGCTAACCTGTCACCTTTGTGGTTCAGCTGTTTGCTGATTGGATAAACTTGCTGAGCCTTTGAGCTGCTTCTCACCCTCGTTCAGACCAGTTATTGCAATCTGAAATATTTATAGGTTAGAAAACTCTGAAAATGATGGTAGCATGTTTAACTGTCGCTGCACTGCCAGCTTCTCTGTTTACATTGACTTAAATTTCCTCATAATTTCTCACACGAAAGTGATATGTTAGAACGTTACAAAGGCTGAATTTTAGCATATTTTAAATACTTCTGCGGTCCAGCACAGGTCTGACCATTATACTCCTGCGACAGTGAAATCATTTAAAGTGCTGCATTGAAATTAACCATGTCTCAATACATCTTTGTGGATTTTGAGGCTGTGAAATGACCTTAGAATGCCATTAATTTAAATTACCCCATTTTTCCTCAACGCCATTTTAACCTTAGACCAAACTCATTTGCTATTTGAAATTGCATATACTTCCAAATTAATAAAACTCCAAACCTCCTGAGCTCCATTTTCACTAAAGGGAGCCTGAATAATCAAAGATGTTTGAGTCATTTCAAATTCTGTTGCCATTCAAGTTCAAATTTGTTACTGGCAAAATTATTATTGTACATCATTGACTGCTTTTCATTCCGATGCTCAGTCACAAAACCAATCATCCTTAACCCTTCTACTGCTGTTTTATAAATTTGCCAATATTTCCGTTGCATGTGTAGTGTCGTGTACCAAAACTTGCTCCATATACAATAAGGCATAATCTAAATTAATAGACACTTCGAAATCCTGGCCTAGAAATTGGATTGAGCTGCAAGTGGGGCCTTAGTGCATAGAAACATGGAAAATCTGACCCATCATGTCTGAAGGAGCCATCCATAATTATCCACCTTCCATCTCTTGGTCCGTTGCTCTGTAGGTTATGGCACTTCAAGTGCATATCCAAGTGTTTTTTAAATGCATTGAGGGTTTCTGTCTCGACCATCCTTTCAGACAGTGAGTTCCAGACCCCCATCACCCCGAGTGAAAAAATTACTGCTCAACTTCCCTCTAATCTTTCTGCCAATTACTTTAAATCTATGCCCCAGTGCAGCACTCTGTGCCAGCACATAATGAAACCGGAGATTAGACCACGGCAAATATGGTCTCTTTCAGTGATTACCGGAAAGCTGCAGGCACCAGTCACGGCCCACCACCCGCAAGGCAACTTGCCGGTCTTGGGGGTTCAGCAAGTGGGGCAATTGGGAGGAACAGAAGTGGGGCAATTGGGAGGAACAGAAGTGGGGTGCCTTTCTTGCTTCTCCCAGCTCCATAATAAGGTGACTAAAACATTTACAATAATAAAAAAACATATAAAACATTTGCATGCTTTTCCGTGAAGGGGGCCTCAAACAAGGTTGAGGGCCTACTGCAAGTTTCAGGCCTGCATCCTGGATGCCTATAAAGGAGCCCTAACTAATATGGTGGAGAAGCACGTCTGCTGTGGAATGAGTGCCTGCATGGCAGCTGCTATTGTGGACCTACAGCTGCCCAATTTCCGTCTGTTAGATGGTCAGAGCAAGATCCAATTTAGTCATACAGTCATAGGGCTGAATTTAATGTTTTGAACACTGTCCCACCATGGGGCGCGTTGTCGGGCGCAAAGCATGCCAGGGGATGGAGTGGCTAACCACATGTGGTCATTTAAGACTGATGAGCCATAAACTCATTGAACTCTGTATTGGGAAGGCCTGGAAGAGGAGGAGGTGACATCACATGTTTAGAAATGGTTGACAGGAGACCCCGTATGGCCCCACACTTTCCTGATGCCTTCCTCCAGATGCTCATACAGGCTGTCAGAGAGAGGAGGGACATCTTGTTCCCAAGGGATGGGAGGGGGAAACCGGCGAGCCCAACCAAGGAGGTCTGGTTCCAGATCACTGAGGATGTCAGCAGCCATGGCGTAACCCCGCGCACATTGACACAGTGCTGCAAGCGGCTCAATGACCTCATCTGGGCTGCGAAAGAGAGTATCATTTAATCCCTTCATCATCTTGAGCCTTGCATCTTATGAAGTATAACATTGCATTGGCATGAGAGCAATCAACCGCACCCCCACCCCCAGACATGGGAAAAGGCACAGGGGATACAATATGTCTGTCAGCGGCCAGTCACGGTGGCACTGAAATCAGACCCCCTGTCATATTTGAATCTTGCAAGATCCCTGGGAAGGGAACACATGCAGGAGTCATCTGTGTGCCCCCATCAGTGGCACTGCACTGCCAGCAGCCTATGTGTTGGGATTGATGTCACTAAGGGTCTAATATCTTGCTTCCCTCTATCTGCAGGTGAAGATAGCACATAATCATAGGGACTGGGCGAAGACCAGTGGTGGTCTGCCATTACTACATGTCCTTACACCAATGGAGGAGTGGGTCATGGAGCCTGCTGGACCGCAGGATAGAAGGACCGTTGTGGATGAAGAGACAGGGGCACCCTCCCAAGATAGTAAGTAGGGTCTACATGGCGCACAACATTATATCTGCAACGATGGAACCATGCTGCTCCTCAGGCATCCTGTGCACACAGGGGTCTGCATTGTGGGGGTGTTCTCAATGGAGGGAGGGCAGACACGACCCTTACATGTCTTTGTTCTGTCATGCAGGTCACGCTGTGCCAAATCGGACACCAGTTGAATGTGCTGCAAATCCTGCCACCTCTGAGGGGGAGGAAGGAACCTCATATTACTCAACCCTCCACCAGCACAAATACATGCACCTCGGTGGGTTTGTGCATGAGTTTAGATCTGAACACAATCTGGTGAGGACAGCTCCAATGCCCAAGCAGCTGACAGAGGTGGTGACAGCCCAGGCCTCTGACAGTCGGAGGACTGTGGGAGGCCAGGCCCATGCTGAGCCCCAGGCTCATGACATGCCTCTGGTTTCGGCAGCAACAAGGGAAATGCTGGAGCTGCAGCGAGAGAGGTGGCAGCATCTGGCAGATGCCAGAGGCTATCTGTGTCCGAGCGCAGTCAAGGGAGGAGTCCATCCAAGCCTTGACCTCGACATTGTCTCTGACTGGTGGCCTCCTCCATTGAGAGGTTGGCAGATCTGATGGAGAGCCACATCCAGCAGGGCATTCAATTTTGCTGGATATTCATGCAGATCTCCCTACCCTCATCCTGACCATGGGTGCAAAGCAGCAGTGGCAAGGCGAGAGGGGGATGGGAGCCTCGAGTCGTCACCTGGTCCTCTGTCCTCTCAGGGTACTCCTGGTGTGGGCAGCAGCTCCTCTGCCAGTGTGGCCAGTTCATCCAACATTCCATCTGAAAGGGGACAGTACAGATGCTGGAGTTTTCCAGGCCCAAGGCATCCTGAGGATGACCGCCAAGGTCATCCATGACCATGGGGCAACAAGGTCAGCAGGCAGCCTCCACCTCAGCTGACATGCAGGGGCAACACCAGGTAGGAGATCATGTAAGTGAATCAAGAAGCACACTTAGAATCACTGGGTTTTCATGGATGAGCATTTAGAACATAGGAACATAGGAAATAGGAGCAGGATTAGGCCATTCGGCCCATCGAGCCTGCTCTACCGTTCAAACAGATCATGGCTGATCATCTACCTCCATGTCATTTGTCTCCACTATCCCCATCTCCTTTGATGTCATTAGTTTGTCTATCATTACACTGTCCGCCTCCATTATGACAGTGAATAAATCTTTACTACCAGTCACAGACTCCCTCCCTTTTTCCTCTATCAAGGGTTTGGCCCTTCACTGCATCCCAGCCTCTAATAAGAAGCTGGAGGCGATCGCTGATGCTGCGAGGACTCAACTCTATAAGACAATGTGTCAATAAGGAAGGAATGGTGAATGTATAAAGGAAGGTCTTTATTGGATAAGGTACAAGGGCCATAAAGGATCAAATGAAACGCGAAAGCTGGAGGGAGGGCAGAATAGCTCAGGAACTTGTGATTGCTTCAAAACCTAGGCATCGTGACAACGTCCTGGGAAGTATGCAGACTGCAGGATCCACCTACAGTGGTTGTACACCAGTTGTACATTATGTATCATTGCACATAGGTCAGTGACAACCTCCCTGGAGCAGAGTAGTCTTCGTTGGCACTGCCTCTCGAACATCGACAGGTAGTTGAACATCAACCTGCACACTCTTTCTGGAGGGTACCTCTTCTGTGCCAGCCACCTCCCTCCCTTTCTCTTTCCTCTTTGCCCTTTGCCATGTCCAGAGGCTGCTGCGGACCCTCCTGTGGGCTCATAGTCCATTGTGGTGCCCCTGAATGTGCCTGACCCTCCGTCCCGCACAGGTGCACTTCAGCTTTGACAGGGTCCCTGAAGCCTGGGTGATTGAGGCCCATGATAAATGGCCTCTCCCTTAAAGGTAGTCTTCCTCTGCCAATGTCCTCCTTTAGATGCCCACACTTGTAACCCTTGCGCTGGTGTGACTTGCCAGTTGCCCTCTTGTATTGGCTCCCCTGCAGCGCAGCCAACCTTCCCCTCACTCCTGACACACTAAGCTCAGCCCTCCTTTCGTGGCCCTTCCTGGTCCTCAATGTTTGCCCTTCCGTAGCCTCCCTTCCAGGCAGGCATGATCTGCCACCTCGATGCCACCTGCTTGAAGAAGGCGAGAATCTGAAGCCCCTTAAGTCTCATGCACCATTTACAAGATTGCACCTGACACATGAAATTGCTTTCTATTGGCCATTTAACTAGCTTAATTACCTGCCCGCTGCATCGATGTTGGACCTCCGCCCACCATGATTACCACCATGGACAAAATCAGGATGGGATGTCATGACGTCAGGGTTCCTGTCCGATGTGTCCTGTCCCGAATTTCTGTCCCCCCACAAGTCCATACCAGTCCACATCAATCCCTTAAAATTCAACCCATAGTCATTACACCACAGAATAAGACCATTTGGCCCATCAAATCCATGCCGGCTGCCTGCAGAGCAATCCAACCAGTCCCATTCCACCCGCTCTATCCCTGTAGTCCTGCGTGTTTATTTCCCTCACGTGCCCATCCAATTTCCTTTTGAAAACATTCATCATCTCTGCTTCCAACTCCTTCATGGTCAGCGAGTTCCAGGTCATTACCACTCACTGAATAAAAAAGTTCCTCCTCACATTCCCCCTGCATCTCTTGCCCAAAACCTTCAATCTGTGTCCCCTTGCACTTGTACCATCAGTTAATGGACCTTGTCGAAACCTGTCAGAATCTTGTACACCTCTATCAAATCTCCCCTCAATCTCCTTTGCTCCAAGAAGAACAATCCCAATGGTCCCAACACTGACCCTTGGGAACATCATTGTCTACCGTCCTCCATTCTGAAAAACAACCATTTACAATGACTTGCTGTTTTCTGTCCTTAAGCCAAATTTTTTGTCCAAGCTGACACTGACCCTCCTATTCCATGAACTTCAATTTTTTTAACCAGCCTTTTATATGGTACTTTATCAAATGTTTTCTTAAAATCCATACAGACAACATCCATTGCATTCCTCTGTTACTTCATCAAACAATTAAGTTAGATTAGTCAAACATGATCTGCCTTTTACAAATCCGTGCTGGCTCTGTTGATTTTTACCCTGATTATTGTTTCTAAAACCTTACCCACCACTGATGATAAACTGACTGGCCTATAGTTACTGGAATGTCCTTTCACCCATTTTTTGCCAATCTCCAATCCTCTGGCACCTCCCTCGTATCCAGGGAAGATTGGAAGATTATGGAAAACCATTCCACTATCTTCATTCCAAATTCCTTTAGCAAGCTGGAATGCAAGCTATCCAGACCAGGTGACTTATCCACTCTGAGCAATGTCAGGTGAGGACCGAATTGGCCCTTGGTTGATGATATGGGGGGAAAGTTAGGAATAAAGATAGATGACAACCCGGAGAATTGGCAAAAAATGACCAACAGCTTCAAAAAAGCTCACAACTCAGAAATGCCCCTCCCTATACACAGGGTTATGGGGTAAAGCTTGTTCAAAACAAAAGCTGGCTTTGCGGATGATACAAAACTTGGAAACATTGTGAACTGTGAGGAGGATAGTGTAGAACTCCAAAAGGACATAGACAAGTTGGTGGAATGGGCGGACAGGTGGCAGATAAAGTTTAATGCTGAGAAATGTGAAGTGATTCATTTTGGTAGGAAGAACATGGAGAGACAATATAAAATAAAGGGTACAATTCTAAAGGGGGTGCAGGAGCAGAGGGACCTGGGTGTATATGTGCATAAGTCATTGAAGGTGGCAGGACAGGTTGAGAGAGTGGTTAATAGAGTATACAGTATCCTGGGCTTTATTAATAGACTTAGGGCTTAGAGTACAAGAGCAAGGAGGTTATGTTGAACTTGTATAAGACACTAGATCAGCCTCAGATGGAGTATAGCGTTCAGTTCTGGGCGCCGCACTTTAGGAATGACGTGAGGGCATTGGAGAGAGTACAGAAGATATTCACGAGAATGGTTCCAGGGATGAGGAATTTCAGTTTTGAAGATAGATTGGAGAAGTTAGGACTGTTGTCCATGAAGAGAAGGCTGAGAGGTGATTTGATAGAGGTATTCAAAATCATGAGGGGTCTGGACAGAGTAGATAGAGAGAAACTGTTCCCACTCCTGAAAGGATCGAGAATGAGAGGGCACAGATTTAAAATATTTGGTAAGAGAAGCAAAAGTGACATGAGGAAAAACATTTTCATGCAGCGAGTGGTTCAGGTCTGGAATGTCCTGCCTGAGAGTGTGGTGGAGGCAGGTTCAATTGAAGCATTCAAAAGGGAATTAGAGAGTTATATGAAAAGGAAGAATGTGCAGTGTTACGGGGAGAAGGCAGGGGAACGGGACAGAGAGAATTGCTCTTTCAGAGAGCCGGTGCGGACACGATGGGCCGAATGGCCTCCTTCTGCGCTGTAACAATTCTGTGATTCTGTGAAAAAGCCGACACAGGCACAATGGGCCAAATGGCCTCTTCTATGCTGAATGATTGTATGATTTTATTCTAACTGTAAGGATGACAAATTCACAGGCAAATAGATTTTGTGTGGCTCTGAAATAGGAGCTGAAAATCAATCAATTCAGGGACAGGAATGCTGGAGCGGAAATAATTAGTTGACAGGAAGTTTCTATCATGGGGAATAATATATAAAATACTGAATTTCAGTTTTGAGCAATCACTTCCTTTTCCAAAAACATCATTAGGAGTTCAAGTAACTGATCCCACCCTAATATACCATCTGCAATGAATTCCAAGATTTAAAAAAAATTAGGTCATTGCATTTATTTGTGTCAGTTTAAAATAAAGTTCAGATGGTGTCCTTTGCCTTGAATTGCTGATGCCTTCATGGTTCTATACAGCAGGATTTCCTCTAGAATAACTGGGCTAATAGTTTATCCATCGTAAATGGATAATTGGGCCATTTTCATTAGTACATTGGCATGGGGCAACACCTGCAAAATATGAAAGCTTCCACTAACATATTATTGTTTGGGCACTGCCATGGCATCTGGAAACTGAAAGGACTTTCATTTACTAATGTAGCGATGAGCCTGATGTAACATGTTAGTACCCACCATTTATACATGCTTCACCGATCCAGTAATACCAAGCTTTTCTGAAGAGATGGAAGGCTCAATGATTGGCTGCTGGGAGAACTGGCCTCGATTCGCAATTCCTGATTTTCCACCTAGCCCATGTACCAGGGCTGTGTACAGTGTGGGTGACAGCCAGATCACAATGATGATTGATCAGGTCTTTGAAGTTCTCTAAGAGTTGGTCAGGTGCCTGGAGTGCTCAGACACTGGCTTCTACGTGTTCTTGAAAAGGTAGTTCAAATAATGATGAAGTGCTGCACTCACTGGCAATCAGCAGGCGCTATTGCAGTTTACACTTTTCCCCAACCTCTTCATTGACAAAAAGGGCTAGACAACAACTTTCATAATAAGACCAAGTCTCAGATTAACTGAAATCTGTAACTTTATTTACTGCCATGTTAGGGTTAGCATCCTCAACTCGAACAATTAACCTTCAATCACAATGAACACTCACTCGATAATACCTGGTCTGCTCATTGTGTTCTTCAGTCACATTAATGGTGGAAAATATGTCACTATTAGGTCTCTGTGTATGTTAAAGAGCACAATATTTAGATAGGTGTATTAGAATTGATCCATAAAGAGATTAATAGACCCATTCAGAAAGCTATATTTTACAGTCAATTGATATGTAATTTTTATTCATTCCTGGGATGTGGCATTGCATTTATCGCCAGCATTTATTACCCTTCCCTCATTGCCCTCCAGAAGGTGGTGGTGAGACACCACCTTGAACCGCTGCAGTCCTTGTGGTGTAGGTACACCCACAGTGCTGGTAGGAAGGGAGTTTCAGGATTTTGACCCAGTGACAGTGAAATAGTTCCCAAGTCAGGATGGTGTGTGGCTTGGAGTTGGTGGTGTTCCCACGCACCTGCTGTCCTTTGTTCTTCTAGGTGGTAGAGTTCATGGGTTTGGGGGAAGCCATCGAAAAAACCTTAGCGTAGTGCTGCAGTGCAGCGTGTGAATTGTACAAACTGCTGCCACTGTGCACTGGTTGGGGAGGGAGTGAACAGTTCTTTCAGATGAAATGCCTTAGCTTCTCCTTCCTTCTCCGTGGATGTTTCAGAAGAGGTGGAGCCTGATTATCTTTGTATCTCCAACAGGAGAGCCAGAAGCCGCTTGGACCAATGATGGAAAGGGTGTCTATAGGCCTCATAGTTGTTAGCCAGAGGCCTACTGTTGACCAAACAGCCTTACAGAAGGACTCAACTAATGTTGTTGTTGGGGCCCACTGTGGCCCAGAGTGAAACCCATGCCTGTACTCAGCCAATGTATCTTCCACTGGGCCTTTCAGGGCACATCTTCCAAGGTTCCTGGGATAGCCCCAAAACCCTCCTAGACATGGGTGGCAAATGGGACAGGCAGAAGAAGCACACACTCCCTTTCCTGGGTTGCAATTTGCTGATTATTTATAAATGGAGTGGAAATCCAGTGAATCCAGATTCTGCCCTTTATTGTGATTATCTGGTCATTATCACACTCCTGTTTGGAGGAGCTTGCTGTGCATAAATTGACTGCCATTACTGCTTCCTACATTACAACAGTGTCTCGACTGCAAAAAGCTTCATACCTCTTGGTGCTTCGTGAATGGCCATCACAGAATCATAGAAAGGGTAGCATTATGTTTACGTAAGCAGCATTTGATATCATATTCCTGCTAGATGATGTTTTCCCTGGTTGGGGAGTCTAGAAGCAGGGGACACAATTTCAAGATAAGGGGGAAGCCACTTAAGACCGAGATGAGGAGAAATTTATTTGCTCAGAGGGTTGTGAATTTTTGGAATTCTCTACCCCAGAGGGTTGTGGAAGCTCAGTCATTGAGTATGTTTAAAACAGAGATCGACAGATTTCTAAATACCAATGGCATAAGGGGATATGGGGATAGTGTGGGAAAAAGGCATTGAAGTGGATGATCAGTCATGATCATATTGAATAGCAGAGCAGGCTCGATGGGCTGAATGGCCTATTTCTGCTCCTATGTTCCTAGATGCCCATGGAGTAGGACATAGACTTTCTACTAAATCACAAAGCAATCAGGTCATACTAAGTCATTGGGAAACTGCATTTAGAACCATAGAAAAGTTACGGCACAGAAGCAGGCCATTCAGCCCATCGTGTCTACTCTGGCTGAAAGAAAAAACAAGCTACCCAATCTAATCCCATCTTCCAACACCTGGTCTTTCAGGTTACAGCACTTCAGGTGCAGGTCCAGGTACCTTTGAAATGAGTTGAAGGTTTCTGCTTCCACCACCGATCCAGGCAGTGAATTCCAGACACCGACCACCCTCTGGGTGAAAAAGTTTTTCCTCATGTCCCCTCTAATCCTTCTACCAATCACCTTAAATCTGTGTCCCCTGGTAATTGACCTCTCCGCTAGGGGAAACAGGTCCTTCCCGTCTACGCCTCAATTAAGTCACCCCTCAGCCTCCTCTGTTCCAAGGAAAACAGCCCTGGCCTATCCAATCTTTCCTCATAGCTGCAATTTTCAAGCCCTGACAACATTCTTGTAAATCTCCTCTGTACTCTCTCCAGAACAATTATGTCCTTCCTGTAATGTGGCGACCAGAACTGTATGCAATACTCCAGCTGTGGCCTAACCAGCGTTTTATACAGTTCCAGCATTACATCCCTGCTTTTGTATTCTATACCTCGGCCAATAAAGGAAAGCATTCCATATGCCTTCTTCACCACTCTGTCTACCTGTCCTACCACCTTCAGGGACCTGTGGACCTGCAATCCAAGGTCTCTCATTTCTTCTTCTTCTTCTTTGGCCTCCTTGTCTCGAGAGACAATGGGTAAGCGCCTGGAGGTGGTCAGTGGTTTGTGAAGCAGCGCCTGGAGTGGCTATAAAGGCCAATTCTAGAGTGACAGACTCTTCCACAGGCGCTGCTCATAAAATTGGTTGTTGGGGCTGTTACACAGTTGGACTTCTGTCTTTTTTCCTGCCAACTGCTAAGTCTCTTCAACTCGCCACACAGCCCCGCCTTTATGGCTGTCCGCCAGCTCTGGCGATCACTGGCAACTGACTCCCACAACTTGTGGTCAATGTCACAGGACTTCATATCGCATTTGCAGGTGTCTTTAAAGCGGAGACATGGACGGCCGGTGGGTCTGATACCAGTGACGAACTCACTGTACAATGTGTCCTTGGGGATCCTGCCAACTTCCATGTGGCTCACATGGCCAAGCCATCTCAAGCGTCGCTGGCTCAGTAGGGTGTATATGCTGGGGATGTTGGCCACCTCGAGGACTTCTGTGTTGGAGATACGGTCCTGCCACCTGATGCCAAGGATTCTCTGGATGCAGCAAAGATGGAATGAATTGAGACGTCGCTCTTGGCTGACATACGTTGTCCAGGCCTCACTGCCGTCGAGCAAGGTACTGAGGACACAGGCTTGATACGCTCAGACTTTTGTGTTCTGTGTCAGTGCTCCATTTTCCTACACTCTCTTGGCCAGTCTGGACATAGCAGCAGATGCCTTTCCCATGTGCTTGTTGATTTCTGCATCGAGAGACAGGTTACTGGTGATAGTTGAGCCTTGGCAGGTGAACTCTTGAACCACTTCCAGAGCATGGTCGTCGATATTGATGGATGGGGCATTTCTGCCTTGAGGCTGATGGTTAGGCCAAATTCATTGCAGGCAGCCGCAATCCTGTCGATGAGTCTCTGCAGACACTCTTCAGTGTGGGATGTTAATGCAGCATCATCAGCAAAGAGGAGTTCCCTGATGAGGACCTTCCGTACTTTGGTCTTCGCTCTAAGACGGGCAACGTTGAACAACCTGCCACCTGATCTTGTGTGGAGAAAAATTCCTTCTTCTGAAGATTTGAACGCATGTGAGAGCAGCAGTGAGAAGAAGATCCCAAACAGTGTGGGTACGAGAACACAGCCCTGTTTCACGCCACTCAGGATAGGAAAGGGGTCTGATGAGGCACCACTATGCTGAATTGTGCCTTTCGTATTGTCATGGAATGAGGTGATGATACTTAGTAGCTTTGGTGAACATCCGATCTTTGCTCGTAGGCTGAAGAGACCACGTCTGCTGACGAGGTCAAAGGCTTTGGTGAGACCTATGAAAGCAACGTAGAGGGGCATCTGTTGTTCGCGACATTTCACCTGTAGCTGGCGAAGGGAGAACAGCATGTCAATGGTAAATGGTGAAAGCATTCCATATGCCTTCATCACTACTCTATCCACTTGTCCTGCCACCTTCAGGAACCTGTGGACATCCACTCCAAGGTCTCTCACTTCTTCTACCTCTCTCAATATCCTCCCGTTTATTGTGTATTCCCTCGCTTTGTTTGCCCTCCCCAAATGCATTACCTCACACCTCATTTCTGATGCCGAGCAGAATTCTAGACAAATAGGTGAAGACCTCCTGCAAGACTGCTGATGAATTGGATGTCAGAATACTACTAATACCTAGGGAATTGGACATGAGACCCCAACAAGATAGTCAAGAGATTGTACGAAGGCTCCAAGTAGATATCAAGGAATTGGTTGAGTCTCCACAACATGTCAGATGTTGATTGGATACTGAGCAACAGACGTTTGATGTCCACAGGACTTCTTATCAGTTGAAAAACTGGCAGACAAAGGAAAATCTGATTGTTTCCAAAACCAAAATTACATCCTGCAGGTTCAGCTATTGAGAATGAGCATAACTCACAGATTAAAGAATGGTGGGAAATCTTTAAAGATAGCTGAAAGACAATAGAGGTATGTTGTTACAATATTTCCCCTTCTCAACATGAATCAACATTTTTGAATGTTTTTTTTTCTGTCTGACTGCTTATCGTCTTTCAGGTCTCTGGGATCAGAGTGTCGTTATCACTGTGTCAGTCAATGAGTGGGAGATGGGGTGAGACTTATGGCAGGACTCACAACAGTCTATCCTACACCCAATAAAATCTATTTACTGTATAGAGAGTCTATTTAAAAAGAATCCGAAGCAAACTGTACTAATGAAGAAAACTGCAGCATCTGCTCGCAATAAAAGCAGGGTGATTTTTCCAGCAAGGTGCAGTGAATTTGGGATAGTTATGTGGTACAAATTACATATGTAAAACTAATCCAAGTTATTTATAGCAGTGCAGTCTCCGGGTGTGATTGACTAGAAATGATCCAATCGTCTCCAGTCTGGCTGGGAATAGTGGTGTTGCTGTCTGCAATCCTCTGAGAATGAATTTCTGCATCGATCTCAGACGGAGACTGAAGTGTCTGTTTTGCATACTGAGGTTCAGCTATTGTTCTCAAACAATCTCCACATAGTTCATTTTCAAATGTCCAGTTTTCTTCCCTGCTACCCTGAAAATGCTGACTCATGCTGCGATATGTCGCCACGGGGACCAACAGCTCTTGGATACCATACCCAAGTACTTGGTTACCTCACGTCAGCCTTGATGTACCATTTGACATGGGCAGGAGCATCACAGCCAAGCCCAGTGCTGTTCTGAGCCAAGTCTGGTGCTGTCCTGAACCAAGCCTGGTGCTGTCCTGAGCCAAGCCCAGTGCTGTCCTGAACCAAGCCTGGTGCTGTCCTGAGCCAAGCCCAGTGCTGTCCTGAACCAAATCTTTTGCTGTCCTGAGCCAAGTCCAGTGCTGTCCTGAACCAAGTCCAGTGCTGTCCTGAACCAAGCCTGGTGCTGTCCTGAACCAAGTCCAGTGCTGTCCTGAGCCAAGTCCAGTGCTGTCCTGAACCAAGCCTGGTGCTGTCCTGAGCCAAGTCCAGTGCTGTCCTGAGCCAAGTCCAGTGCTGTCCTGAGCCAAGTCCAGTGCTGTCCTGAACCAGGTCTGGTGCTGTCCTGAACCAAGCCCAGTGCTGTCCTGAACCAAGTCCAGTGCTGTCCTGAGCCAAGTCCAGTGCTGTCCTGAACCAAGCCTGGTGCTGTCCTGAGCCAAGTCCAGTGCTGTCCTGAGCCAAGTCCAGTGCTGTCCTGAGCCAAGTCCAGTGCTGTCCTGAACCAGGTCTGGTGCTGTCCTGAACCAAGCCCAGTGCTGTCCTGAACCAGGTCTGGTGCTGTCCTGAACCAAGCCCAGTGCTGTCCTGAACCAAGTCTTTTGCTGTCCTGAACCAAGTCTTTTGCTGTCCTGAACCAAGTCTTTTGCTGTCCTGAGCCAAGCCCAGTGCTGTCCTGAACCAAGTCCGGTGCTGTCCTGAGCCAAGTCCAGTGCTGTCCTGAACCAAGCTTGGTGCTGTCCTGAACCAAGCCCAGTGCTGTCCTGAACCAGGTCTGGTGCTGTCCTGAACCAAGCCCAGTGCTGTCCTGAACCAAGTCTTTTGCTGTCCTGAACCAAGTCTTTTGCTGTCCTGAACCAAGTCTTTTGCTGTCCTGAACCAAGTCTTTTGCTGTCCTGAGCCAAGCCCAGTGCTGTCCTGAACCAAGTCCGGTGCTGTCCTGAGCCAAGTCCAGTGCTGTCCTGAACCAAGCCCAGTGCTGTCCTGAACCAAGTCTTTTGCTGTCCTGAACCAAGTCTTTTGCTGTCCTGAGCCAAGTCTGGTGCTGTCCTGAACCAAGTCCGGTGCTGTCCTGAACCAAGTCCAGTGCTGTCCTGAACCAAGTCTTTTGCTGTCCTGAACCAAGTCTTTTGCTGTCCTGAGCCAAGTCTGGTGCTGTCCTGAACCAAGTCTGGTGCTGTCCTGAACCAAGCCCAGTGCTGTCCTGAACCAAGTCCGGTGCTGTCCTGAGCCAAGTCCAGTGCTGTCCTGAACCAAGTCTTTTGCTGTCCTGAACCAAGTCTTTTGCTGTCCTGAGCCAAGTCTGGTGCTGTCCTGAACCAAGCCCAGTGCTGTCCTGAGCCAAGTCTGGTGCTGTCCTGAACCAAGCCCAGTGCTGTCCTGAGCCAAGTCTGGTGCTGTCCTGAGCCAAGTCTGGTGCTGTCCTGAACCAAGCCCAGTGCTGTCCTGAGCCAAGTCTGGTGCTGTCCTGAGCCAAGTCCAGTGCTGTCCTGAGCCAAGCCCGGTGCTGTCCTGAACCAAGCCCAGTGCTGTCCTGAGCCAAGTCTGGTGCTGTCCTGAACCAAGCCCAGTGCTGTCCTGAGCCAAGTCTGGTGCTGTCCTGAGCCAAGTCTGGTGCTGTCCTGAACCAAGCCCAGTGCTGTCCTGAGCCAAGTCCAGTGCTGTCCTGAGCCAAGCCCGGTGCTGTCCTCAGTCAGCATCGCCGAGCTCACACATTGCAGCACAGGGTACTGGATAATACTCCAGGAGCAGCAACTTACTGACGTCTCCTCTCTCGAGGCCAAATGTGCTTTGTAGGCAATCGTTGTCCCCTAACTCCTGTCCTAGATGGGATCAGATAACCCAGCACAGACTCATGATTAAACCTGAGGCCTTTTCTATTACTGTGTAACCCTGTAATATGCACATCAATACGCTGGGTCAGTCAATTAACAGGTGATGCCACTTTCTCCAGTAAGCTGCTTCTTAATATTTTAGGATTCTGGGAACCATATAATTAAGAAAAAAAGGGTTCATACTGTGATGCTACTTCACAATCATTTTAGGCTCCTTGGAATGACCAATACAAGGGGTCAGATTCAATCATAAACTGATTGTCTTTACCAGCAATACAGGCACTTCTTCAAAAGAGAAACACATGTAAGTCCTGAATAAGCCTTGCACTGTGGTAATAAAGCACTAACAGTGCTTTATCATTACCAGGGCAACAGAAACAATAGGCACATGGCAGGGGAAGAATCTCTCCACAGCATTGCAGGCAATATTTGTAGCAGGCATGGCCAAGTTTCTGTCGCCACTGTGGCTTCACACAGAGACTATTCTTAAAGATTTCGACAAAGCAGCAAGTAAAATTTTTATCATGCTGTACAAACAGCAGCACCTATGGGGAGGGTGGTGCCCAGTCTAAGATTAAAGAGAAGCCTGAACATTATTGACTCATGTGTCACAGCAGGCTGCCCAGTAATAAATGATACTCCGCCTCACTCGGACATCACAGCATTTTTTCTCTCCACATGTACATTTAAATCAGAGAAGTTAATTGCCCCCCTTTTCCCACCATCGCATGATGGTGTCAGCAAAGTCAGCTTGGCAGGCAGCCACATAGACAGAATTTTTATATTAATCAAATGCAGGTAAACCACTAAATTATCATCATTAGCTAATTAGGCAAAGGCTACATAGAGAATGCGACAAGTCCATAGAAACTGAGGGGGAGAACTAGCAGGAAGATTCAGCAGTGAAATACCGTAGTCTGTTTTCACTAATTGGAGCTAACATTTTATTTCCTGGTTTACAAGGGTAACTTGAAAAACAAAAAAAAGCCTTATTCTTTGACCCTGTTACGACCAGGTGAGGAAGAGGTCTAGGGTTCCCTTTCAGCCTTCACCTGGTCTTACTGTAACGGGGTTTTATTTTTAAACACACCGTGTTTTTTTAGCTCCCCCTTGGTGAATCCTTTCAAATTATAAGGCAAAGAAAACAGCACAAACAGGCTTTCTTAGGTTTAAAGAAGAAAAGAGGAAATTTATTAAACTTAAACTTAAACTCTAACTCGGTTGATGCCGACCGATACACGATGCGCCCACGCTAGCATGCACACGCGATACACATATTAGGATAGAGACAGAAAAGAGCAGAAGAAAAATAAAGTGGAAAAATTTGAGGCAAATATCGGAAGATTTTTTGATACGGTTCTTCGAGCTCACTGTAAAGTCCTTGATTGTAGGTAGATCTTGCTTTTCGTTGGGGCCCAGTATTCTTCTTAAACTTTTTTTGCTGTAGGAGACTTTTCTCTCTTGGGGGTTCATGTGTCTTCAGTGGATTCAGAGGCTTGTGAGAAAGAGATGGGAGCAGACAGGAGAGAGATCTTCTCAGTCCAGGAGCAAACAGACTTTCTGCCCAAACTGTTTGTACAAATTCAAAAAACTCAGGTTGCCCAGCAGGTTAGTCATGTGACCAGCTGGTTTGACCATGTCAGTTTGTGTTTTTGGCCATCTTAGCAGTCAACCTGGAATGCGAGCTCCCCCACCTTCAAAGTCTGGTGATCCAAAGTCCATTGTGGGTTGAATGTCAGGGAATGGCTGCTTTCTCCTTCCAAACACCGTCTGCCAATGTGCAAAAGTCCCTTCCAGCCACGGCCGATCTGTTCAACAAGTCCTCCCCTCACTCCGGTAACTGTTTAAAATCAATGTGCATGACAAAATTAATGTGCCTCATTCTTGGCAGGTGGGGGCCTAGCATGACAACCCTTTGAACCATTGAGGGAATCTTTAAAATTTATTTTACTTTTGTTCAGAGAACATAATTACAGGAATTTCAAACAAAGTCAAACTAAAAATAATCCAAAGCTGCTGTCACTGTACAGAGAGGATTGTAGTTAAACAGCATTATTCCTTATTTGTGGTTCTGACAGCCTGATCATCATTTACATACGTATTCCATAATTATTTCATACAATTTGTGTTACTGAATATGAAAAGATAACACGTGGGCTAAATTTGATTTCTAAACTTTGTACTGCTGTATTTGCATTAATCATTTAAATTGTATCAGGGTATTATGTTTTCATAGGACCCTGCTTTGCACGTAATAATATTTCCAGCTATTGCTGGAATGGGAGTGGGGGTGGGGGGAGTTGTGGGGGGCAGTAGCTGGGGGTTCAGGGGGCCGGGTGGGGTGTTGGTGGAGAAAGCAGTGAGTTGTCCATTGAGATTTTGGTCTGGTATCACCTTGCTCCTGCTGGAAAACAGATCAAAATTACCCCCGATCCTTTTGTAGGTTGGGGTTGGCTCAATCAGCCCAGCAAGTCTGCACCACTCTTTTTCTGCAGATGAGTTACCCTAGTCTGCTGCTTCTTTAATATTTTCCTTTCTCAAGTAACTATCTAATTCCCTTTTAAATGTGTTTATGTGCTCTTTAACAAGGTTTTGCAGCAGTGAATCCCACTTTCTAAAATCACGCTCTGTGTAAAGAGCACTTCTCTGGTCTCACCTTTCAGTCATTTTGTGATTATCTTAAATTGGTGCCATCTTGTATCATTTCACAATGTGTTACTAATTAACTTCTAGCCCTTTCATAGTCTTCAAGACTCTCAGGCCATTCCTTAAACTCCACCTCTCGTGAAAAAGCCCTAACCTCTCAAATCTTTCAAGATTTTTAGGCTAAATCTTTAGCCCCTTATCCCTTATAACATACTAGTGGGTTTATGTTTTACCTTATCCTTTGCCCTTATAAACTTGCTCAAACCTCCAACTTCAAACTGAGTTCATGATTACCTCCTTGTTTCTGTATTCTATGCTCTAGATAGAAAACTAAGGATTTTTTTCATTTCTAATGGTCTCATCTATTTGTGCTGTCACCTTTAATGACTTGTATAACAACAGACCAAGTCCCTCTGCTCCTCTAGTTCATTAACTTCTTTCTATATAATGCGTCTTTCCCTTCTCTTAATTCCAAAATACTATTTCACATTATTTTATGTGCAACTGCAATTGCCAAGCTTTGGTCTTTCATAATTTTCATCACAATTAGTCATACCCTTCAATTGTTAAAGTCCAAATCATTTGTATCAACAGCAAATACAACAGCAGCCCCAACATGGACTGTTTTAGACTATCATAAATAAAGCAAAATATTGCAGATGCTGGAAATCTAAAATAAAAACAGAAAGTGCCATAAATGCTCAGCAGGTCTGGCAGCATCTGTAGAGAGAGAGAAGCAGAGTTAACAGGGGGAATGTTATGATGTCAGCAGGGGTCTTGACATGGGGGGAATCTGACGCTGAGACCCCACGTCCCCTCATCTGCGGAAGGCCCTCCAAATTTAGTGCCAATCAGGCAATTAAGTGGACAGCGGCGGGCCCTCCATACGATTAAGGACACTGTCGCTGGAAGTCCTGCCCTTGCAGAGCTGCAGGCCAATCAGAGACCGGCATCTGCAGCGACCAGACACCGAGGAGTGGCGCTGGAACCAGACTTAAGGTAAGTCTGGGTGGGAGGGGTCTTGCGGGGTGGGGTTTGCTGGGTTGGGGGGGGGGGGCGAAGTGTGTTAGCAGCAAGGGCAGGGGGTCTCAGCGGGCCTCCCTTTCCCGATGCCGGGTCCTTCATTCAGGCACTAAGTGCCTTTGAACGAGAGACCGCCCCTGGAGCCCGGAAGCAGCCTGCACAGTTTCTTGTGCCATGCTTCCCGTGCAGTGACAGAGCCACCCGCCATACGGGTAATTGTGACTGCGGCGGGAAGAGGCCCTTAATTGGGGGTTAATTATTCAGTTAAAGGCCTCAGTTGGCAGCGGGTGGGAAGTCCGTTCACAGGTCTTCCCACCCCAGACTACATTTCGACGGAGATGGAATGGTGGCGGGGATTTCCCCCTCCCACCCGCTTTTATACTCTCCCCACCATGGGAGAGGGCATAAAATTCCACCCAATGTTTCAGGATGATGACCTTTCATCAGAACTGGCAAAGTTTAGAAATATAACAGGTTTTGAGCAAGTGAAAAGGGGGAGGGGAGAAGAAGAACAAAAGGAAAGGTGTGTGATAGGGCGGAGGGCAGGAGAAATTAAATGACAAAGATGTCATGGAACAAAAGGAAAAAGGAGCAATAATATTTGGAGTAAAAGACAACGCATTTGTTCAGAGAGAGTGTTAATGGCAGAAAAATGAACAGCTCTGTCCAAAAGAAAAAACATGAAGTTTAAGACTGGGTCATGCTCTGAAATTGTTGAACTCAATATTGAGTCCAGAAGGCTGTAAAGTGCCTAATCGGAAGATGAGGTGCTGTTCCTTGAGCTTGCATTGAGTTTCATTGGAACACCGCAACAGGCCGAGGCCAGAAATGTGGGCGTGAGAGCAGGGTGGTGAATTAAAATGGCAAGCAAGCGGAAGCTCCGGATCATGCTTGTGAACTGAGTGGAGGTGTTCCACAAAGCGGTCACCCAATCTGTGTAGAGGATACTACATTGTGAGCAGACACAGTTGGACTTTTTCGGACACCACTCACAATATCTTTTCATTCTGCGAAATTTTCTCTTCCCCCTATCGTTTGCTTTCTATGCAGCTCTGTATCAACATGGCCACACTTCCTATTAATTCCATTTGTCACTCTCTTTGTCTTATGACTCTTATGTAGTAATTGCAAGTACATTAATGCTGCAGAAACTGCTGCCAGTGAGAATGATCCTGCAACGTATTAAATTTGCCTGGTGCTTCGGTTTTAATTATGGGGTGGATTTGAGTATTGTACTAAGCGCAGATCTACAAGACCATCGCCCTAAGTGACGGGTCAGACTAGGTTTATGGTCACATCTTCTATGAGGTTAAAAGAAAAGAAAGAACTTGCATTTACGTAGCACCTTTCATGGCCTCAGGATGTGCCAAAGTGCTTTACAACAAAGTACTTTTGAAGTATGTGTTGGGAGTTGTGGTGGGTGGGGAAGCAGTGTGGGGTGAAGGGAAGGTCTGTACATCTCAACAACGCAAATACTATATTCTTGATCAATGTGAGTTGGCAGAGAGCTGAGATCAGCCTGGGTCGGAAAGGCAGTAGCGTGCAGCAATGCCTGTTTATTTTCATTTCCTGAGGCCTCACCTCGCGAGGCAGGTCTCAGTGCCTCGAGACCAAACATCAGGAACATAACAAACAAGTAACATTCGATCCTGTAGTGGTTGACAGTTCCAAAGTCTAGTGCTGCAGATGGCAGATCATTTCCACGGCACAAAGATCTCATTCTAAACCCAGTTGTTTCACTGTGTAACCATTAGCTCGTGCAGCCTGTAGTCAATGTTTGTATATGTAGCCTTGTAATATTCAGTGATTACTGATGGCAGGCTGCCACATTGTCATTGTACAAATATTTAGCAGTGAGAGGACATGTGATACAGTAAACACTTTGATATGGCTTTTTTATTGGAGAGGTGGATTTTCCTGTACAATTCATAAAATCTGAAACTTTGAAGAGGTACATAATTAAGAATGATAATTGCTGTGATTGATTCCAATTGCCATGAGGGATGTTGTTAAATTTCCTGGTGTTTCTGCCTGCTTTGTGTAATGAGCACAGTTCAGAAAAAAACTGTTACAAATGATATTCTGGACGCCAGTCCCAGCAGGAATATCAATTCTTTCATGGACAAGAATTCAGTACTAATTTCATAGCGAGCCTATCATTTACACCACAGTGCGTAACCTTTCAAACTGGGATACACAGACACTGCAGGCCATCAGATGTGTGTCTGTGTGGGGCTACGCATGTCAAACAACATGAGTGCAGCATCTTCGAGAACATCATTCAATACAATTTCAGTACTTTTTCAGTTGGTAGCTTACTATTTCTGCTACTAATGACCAATCAAAACATTTTCTGCAGTGAAAAGATTGTTTTCCTTTGGCTACTGCCACCATGTTCGAGAAATTGGTTTGTGGTGAAGGAAACAAGCACTGCATCAGAATGAGCAGCCCTGAGATTTACCTGATATTGGGCCTTGGGCCTCCTTTACATCGGACCACCAAGTGGCCATCCCCAAACAGCTCACCAGTGAAGACTATTCCAATTTTGGGCCTCTGTGCCATTGTCAGCCCACCATATTGGAAGCTTTGCACCTGTTTTATATCTGTAAGACATCATCGAGTAGACCGTGAGCCAGCTGGACGGGTGGGCCCAAGGTTTCACCTTGGAGATAAGCAAAGTTAGCACATCTCCATCAGTGTAGTAACAGGCGTCTACAAGAGCCAAGAAGGTGGAAAATATCAGTTATGATTCCCACCCTTGCTTAAGAGCATGTGTGAGACCAGAATAGAGATAAGTTGTAATGCTTCATATTGTTGGATAGGCTAGCAATGCCAATTCAACCTCAGTGCAACAGGAGTCAATGGCCGGAATTTTACACCCTCCCAAAGAGCAGGAAGGTGGCGAAGGGAGGGGGGGGGGGTGGAGAGGAGGGGGTAAAATGGAGGAGGATGCTCGGGGGTCCCTTCCTGACTGCTCCCGCCTCCACTGCCAATTTACGTAGTGCAGCTGCAGCGAAAAACGACCAGACCGCCCCAGGCCAATCGAGATCCTTGTGTCCACTTAGCAGCCACTTTTACCCGTGGCAAGCTGGTGTGCTGGGGATGTGAAAAAACCGCGCTCCGGGGTGGGGGGCATGGCAATCAGGCACAGGGTGCCCTATTGCGGGCCACCCCAGCCTTCCAACCCACCCGCGGAACCCAAGACACCCCCCCCCCTCTCCCCAAACGACCATTCCAGCCTCACCAAGGAAGGACCGATCCCCCTGGTGAGGCAACCCCTACTTACCCCCTCCTGGACCCATAGCATCGCTGGGCTGCAGTCCCAGCAGTGGCCACTCCCACCTCAAGTGGGAGGAAGTCCCGCCTCGGGACAATTAAAGCCCGGGGACACATAAAATGTGGGATGGATCCCTGGGCTAGGCGGAAGCGGGTTCCCCACAGACTTTCAAGACGGTGGTGAATTCCCATCCGGCTAAGGTAAAATCCAGCTCACCATCACTGTGCACTGATTTATAATGATTCACTATCACCGTGCACTGATTTATAATGATTCACTATCATGTGCACTGATTTATAATGATTCACCATCACTGAGCACTGATTTATAATGATTCACTATCATGTGCACTGATTTATAATGGCTCACTATCACTGTGCACTGGTTTATAATGATTCACCATCACTGTGCACTGATTTATAATGGCTCACTATTACTGTGCACTGATTTATAATGATTCACCATCACTGAGCACTGATTTCGAATGATTCACCATCACTGTGCACTGATTTCGAATGATTCACCATCACTGTGCACTGGTTTGTAATGATTCACCATCACTGTGCACTGATTTATAATGATTCACCATCACTGGACACTGATTTATAATGATTCACTGTCACTGTGCACTGATTTATAATGATTCACCATCACTGTGCACTGATTTATAATGATTCACCATCACTGGACACTGATTTATAATGATTCACTGTCACTGTGCACTGATTTATAATGATTCACCATCACTGTGCACTGATTTATAATGATTCACCATCACTGTGCACTGATTTATAATGATTCACTATCATGTGCACTGATTTATAATGGCTCACTATCACTGTGCACTGGTTTATAATGATTCACCATCACTGTGCACTGATTTATAATGGCTCACTATTACTGTGCACTGAGTTATAATGATTCACCATCACTGAGCACTGATTTCGAACGATTCACCATCACTGTGCACTGATTTCGAATGATTCACCATCACTGTGCACTGGTTTGTAATGATTCACCATCACTGTGCACTGATTTATAATGATTCACCATCACTGGACACTGATTTATAATGATTCACCATCACTGGACACTGATTTATAATGATTCACCATCACTGTGCACTGATTTATAATGATTCACCATCACTGTGCACTGATTTATAATGATTCACTATCATGTGCACTGATTTATAATGGCTCACTATCACTGTGCACTGATTTATAATGGCTCACTATCACTGTGCACTGATTTCTAATGATTGACCATCACTGAGCACTGATTTCTAATGATTCACTATCACTGTGCACTGATTTATAATGGTTTGCTGCCACTGTGCACTGATTTATAATGATTCACCAACAATGTGTACTGATTTGTAACGATTCACTGTCACTGTGGAATGGTTTATAATGATTCATCATCACTGAGCCCTGATTTATAATGATTCACCATCACTGTGCACTGATTTCTAATGATTCACCATCACTGAGCCCTGATCTCTAATGATTCACCATCACTGTGCACTGATTTATAATGATTCACCATCACTGTGCACTGATTTATAATGATTCACCATCACTGTGTACTGATTTATAATGATTCACAGCCACTGTGCATAATGATTCACCGTCACTGTGCACTGATTTATAATGTTTCACCGTCACTGTGCACTGATTTATAATGATTCACATCACTGTACACTTATTTATAATGATTCACCATCACTGTGCACTGATTTATAATGATTCACCATCACTGTATACTGATTTATAATGATTCACCATCACTGTGCACTGATTTATAATGTTTCACCATCACTGGACACTGATTTATAATGATTCACCATCACTTTGCACTGGTTTATAATGATTCACGATCACTGAGCACTGATTTCTAATGATTTACTATAACTGTGCACTGATTTATAATGTTTTACCATCACTGTGCACTGATTTCTAATGATTCACCATCACTGTGCACTGATTTATAATCTTTCACCATCACTGTACACTGATTTATAATGATTCACCATCACTGTGCACTGATTTATAATGGTTCATTATCACTGTGCACTGATTTATAATGATTCACCATCACTGTACACTGGTTTATAATGATTCACCATCACTGTACACTGGTTTATAATTATTCACCATCACTGTGTACTGATTTATAATAATTCACTGTCACTGTGCACTGACTTATAATGTTTCACCATCACTGTACACTGATTTATAATGGTTCATTATCACTGTGCACTGATTTATAATGATTCACCATCACTGTACACTGGTTTATAATGATTCACCATCACTGTGTACTGATTTATAATAATTCACTGTCACTGTGCACTGACTTATAATGATTCACCATCACTGTGTACTGATTTATAATGATTCACTATCACTGTATACTGATTTATAATGGTTTATTATCACTGTGCACTGATTTATAATGATTAACCATCACTGTACACTGATTTATAATGATTCACCATCACTGTGCACTGATTAATAATGTTTCACCATCACTGGACACTGATTTATAATGATTCACCATCGCTGTGCACTGGTTTATAATGATTCACTATCACTGTGCACTGATTTCTAATGATTCACTATCACTGTGCACTGATTTATAATGTTTCACCATCACTGTGCACTGTTTTATAATGTTTCACCATCACTGTGCATTGATTTCTAATGATTCACTATCACTGTGCACTGATTTATAATGATTCACCATCACTGTGCACTGATTTCTAATGATTCACCATCACTGTGCACTGATTTCTAATGATTCACCATCACTGTGCACTGATTTATAATGTTTCACCATCACTGGACACTGATTTATAATGATTCACCATCACTGTGCACTGATTTATAATGATTCACCATCACTGTGCATTGATTTATAATGTTTCACCATCACTGTGCACTGATTTATAATGATTCACCATCACTGGACACTGATTTATAATGATTCACCATCACTGTGCACTGATTTCTAATGATTCACCATCACTGTGCATTGATTTATAATGTTTCACCATCACTGTGCACTGATTTATAATGATTCACCATCACTGGACACTGATTTATAATGATTCACCATCACTGTGCATTGATTTATAATGTTTCACCATCACTGTGCACTGATTTCTAATGATTCACCATTACTGTGCACTGATTTCTAATGATTCACCATCACTGTGCATTGATTTATAATGTTTCACCATCACTGTGCACTGATTTATAATGATTCACCATCACTGGACACTGATTTATAATGATTCACCATCACTGTGCACTGATTTCTAATGATTCACCATCACTGTGCATTGATTTATAATGTTTCACCATCACTGTGCACTGATTTATAATGATTCACCATCACTGGACACTGATTTATAATGATTCACCATCACTGTGCACTGATTTCTAATGATTCACCATCACTGTGCATTGATTTATAATGTTTCACCATCACTGTGCACTGATTTATAATGATTCACCATCACTGTGCACTAATTTATAATGATTCACCATCACTGGACACTGATTTATAATGATTCACCATCACTGTGCACTGATTTATAATGATTCACCATCACTGTGCACTGATTTATAATGATTCACCATCACTGGACACTGATTTATAATGATTCACCATCGCTGTGCACTGATTTATAATGATTCACCATCACTGTGCACTGATTTATAATGATTCACCATCACTGGACACTGATTTATAATGATTCACCATCACTGTGCACTGATTTATAATGATGCACCATCACTGGACACTGATTTATAATGATTCACCATCGCTGTGCACTGATTTATAATGATTCACCATCACTGGACACTGATTTATAATGATTCACCATCACTGTGCACTGATTTATAATGATTCACCATCACTGTGCACTGAATTATAATGATTCACCATCACTGGACACTGATTTATAATGATTCACCATCACTGTGCACTGATTTATAATGATTCACCATCACTGTATACTGATTTATAATGATTCACCATCACTGTGCACTGATTTATAATGTTTCACCATCACTGGACACTGATTTATAATGATTCACCATCACTTTGCACTGGTTTATAACGATTCACGATCACTGAGCACTGATTTCTAATGATTTTCTATAACTGTGCACTGATTTATAATGTTTTACCATCACTGTGCACTGATTTCTAATGATTCACTATCACTGTGCACTGATTTATAATGTTTCACCATCACTGTACACTGTTTTATAATGTTTCACCATCACTGTGCATTGATTTCTAATGATTCACTATCACTGTGCACTGAGTTATAATGATTCACCATCACTGTGCACTGATTTCTAATGATTCACCATCACTGTGCACTGATTTCTAATGATTCACCATCACTCTGCACTGATTTATAATGTTTCACCATCACTGGACACTGATTTATAATGATTCACCATCACTGTGCACTGATTTATAATGATTCACCATCACTGTGCATTGATTTATAATATTTCACCATCACTGTGCACTGATTTATAATGATTCACCATCACTGGACACTGATTTATAATGATTCACCATCACTGTGCACTGATTTCTAATGACTCACCATCACTGTGCATTGATTTATAATGTTTCACCATCACTGTGCACTGATTTATAATGATTCACCATCACTGGACACTGATTTATAATGATTCACCATCACTGTGCATTGATTTATAATGTTTCACCATCACTGTGCACTGATTTATAATGATTCACCATTACTGTGCACTGATTTCTAATGATTCACCATCACTGTGCATTGATTTATAATGTTTCACCATCACTGTGCACTGATTTATAATGATTCACCATCACTGGACACTGATTTATAATGATTCACCATCACTGTGCACTGATTTCTAATGATTCACCATCACTGTGCATTGATTTATAATGTTTCACCATCACTGTGCACTGATTTATAATGATTCACCATCACTGGACACTGATTTATAATGATTCACCATCACTGTGCACTGATTTCTAATGATTCACCATCACTGTGCATTGATTTATAATGATTCACCATCACTGTGCACTGATTTATAATGATTCACCATCACTGGACACCGATTTATAATGATTCACCATCACTGGACACTGATTTATAATGATTCACCATCACTGTGCACTGATTTATAATGATTCACCATCACTGTGCACTGATTTATAATGATTCACCATCACTGGACACTGATTTATAATGATTCACCATCGCTGTGCACTGATTTATAATGATTCACCATCACTGTGCACTGATTTATAATGATTCACCATCACTGGACACTGATTTATAATGATTCACCATCACTGTGCACTGATTTATAATGATTCACCATCACTGGACACTGATTTATAATGTTTCACCATCACTGTGCACTGATTTATAATGATTCACCATCACTGGACACTGATTTATAATGATTCACCATCACTGTGCACTGATTTCTAATGATTCACCATCACTGTGCATTGATTTATAATGTTTCACCATCACTGTGCACTGATTTATAATGATTCACCATCACTGGACACTGATTTATAATGATTCACCATCACTGTGCACTGATTTCTAATGATTCACCATCACTGTGCATTGATTTATAATGTTTCACCATCACTGTGCACTGATTTATAATGATTCACCATCACTGTGCACTGATTTATAATGATTCACCATCACTGGACACTGATTTATAATGATTCACCATCACTGTGCACTGATTTGTAATGATTCACCATCACTGTGCACTGATTTATAATGATTCACCATCACTGGACACTGATTTATAATGATTCACCATCGCTGTGCACTGATTTATAATGATTCACCATCACTGTGCACTGATTTATAATGATTCACCATCACTGGACACTGATTTATAATGATTCACCATCACTGTGCACTGATTTATAATGATGCACCATCACTGGACACTGATTTATAATGATTCACCATCGCTGTGCACTGATTTATAATGATTCACCATCACTGGACACTGATTTATAATGATTCACCATCACTGTGCACTGATTTATAATGATTCACCATCACTGTGCACTGAATTATAATGATTCACCATCACTGGACACTGATTTATAATGATTCACCATCACTGTGCACTGATTTATAATGATTCACCATCACTGTATACTGATTTATAATGATTCACCATCACTGTGCACTGATTTATAATGTTTCACCATCACTGGACACTGATTTATAATGATTCACCATCACTTTGCACTGGTTTATAACGATTCACGATCACTGAGCACTGATTTCTAATGATTTTCTATAACTGTGCACTGATTTATAATGTTTTACCATCACTGTGCACTGATTTCTAATGATTCACTATCACTGTGCACTGATTTATAATGTTTCACCATCACTGTACACTGTTTTATAATGTTTCACCATCACTGTGCATTGATTTCTAATGATTCACTATCACTGTGCACTGAGTTATAATGATTCACCATCACTGTGCACTGATTTCTAATGATTCACCATCACTGTGCACTGATTTCTAATGATTCACCATCACTCTGCACTGATTTATAATGTTTCACCATCACTGGACACTGATTTATAATGATTCACCATCACTGTGCACTGATTTATAATGATTCACCATCACTGTGCATTGATTTATAATATTTCACCATCACTGTGCACTGATTTATAATGATTCACCATCACTGGACACTGATTTATAATGATTCACCATCACTGTGCACTGATTTCTAATGATTCACCATCACTGTGCATTGATTTATAATGTTTCACCATCACTGTGCACTGATTTATAATGATTCATCATCACTGGACACTGATTTATAATGATTCACCATCACTGTGCATTGATTTATAATGTTTCACCATCACTGTGCACTGATTTATAATGATTCACCATTACTGTGCACTGATTTCTAATGATTCACCATCACTGTGCATTGATTTATAATGTTTCACCATCACTGTGCACTGATTTATAATGATTCACCATCACTGGACACTGATTTATAATGATTCACCATCACTGTGCACTGATTTCTAATGATTCACCATCACTGTGAATTGATTTATAATGTTTCACCATCACTGTGCACTGATTTATAATGATTCACCATCACTGGACACTGATTTATAATGATTCACCATCACTGTGCACTGATTTCTAATGATTCACCATCACTGTGCATTGATTTATAATGATTCACCATCACTGTGCACTGATTTATAATGATTCACCATCACTGGACACCGATTTATAATGATTCACCATCACTGGACACTGATTTATAATGATTCACCATCACTGTGCACTGATTTATAATGATTCACCATCACTGTGCACTGATTTATAATGATTCACCATCACTGGACACTGATTTATAATGATTCACCATCGCTGTGCACTGATTTATAATGATTCACCATCACTGTGCACTGATTTATAATGATTCACCATCACTGGACACTGATTTATAATGATTCACCATCACTGTGCACTGATTTATAATGATTCACCATCACTGGACACTGATTTATAATGATTCACCATCGCTGTGCACTGATTTATAATGATTCACCATCACTGGACACTGATTTATAATGATTCACCATCACTGTGCACTGATTTATAATGATTCACCATCACTGGACACTGATTTATAATGATTCACCATCACTGTGCACTGATTTATAATGATGCACCATCACTGGACACTGATTTATAATGATTCACCATCGCTGTGCACTGATTTATAATGATTCACCATCACTGGACACTGATTTATAATGATTCACCATCACTGTGCACTGATTTATAATGATTCACCATCACTGTGCACTGAATTATAATGATTCACCATCACTGGACACTGATTTATAATGATTCACCATCACTGTGCACTGATTTATAATGATTCACCATCACTGTATACTGATTTATAATGATTCACCATCACTGTGCACTGATTTATAATGTTTCACCATCACTGGACACTGATTTATAATGATTCACCATCACTTTGCACTGGTTTATAACGATTCACGATCACTGAGCACTGATTTCTAATGATTTTCTATAACTGTGCACTGATTTATAATGTTTTACCATCACTGTGCACTGATTTCTAATGATTCACTATCACTGTGCACTGATTTATAATGTTTCACCATCACTGTACACTGTTTTATAATGTTTCACCATCACTGTGCATTGATTTCTAATGATTCACTATCACTGTGCACTGAGTTATAATGATTCACCATCACTGTGCACTGATTTCTAATGATTCACCATCACTGTGCACTGATTTCTAATGATTCACCATCACTCTGCACTGATTTATAATGTTTCACCATCACTGGACACTGATTTATAATGATTCACCATCACTGTGCACTGATTTATAATGATTCACCATCACTGTGCATTGATTTATAATATTTCACCATCACTGTGCACTGATTTATAATGATTCACCATCACTGGACACTGATTTATAATGATTCACCATCACTGTGCACTGATTTCTAATGATTCACCATCACTGTGCATTGATTTATAATGTTTCACCATCACTGTGCACTGATTTATAATGATTCATCATCACTGGACACTGATTTATAATGATTCACCATCACTGTGCATTGATTTATAATGTTTCACCATCACTGTGCACTGATTTATAATGATTCACCATTACTGTGCACTGATTTCTAATGATTCACCATCACTGTGCATTGATTTATAATGTTTCACCATCACTGTGCACTGATTTATAATGATTCACCATCACTGGACACTGATTTATAATGATTCACCATCACTGTGCACTGATTTCTAATGATTCACCATCACTGTGAATTGATTTATAATGTTTCACCATCACTGTGCACTGATTTATAATGATTCACCATCACTGGACACTGATTTATAATGATTCACCATCACTGTGCACTGATTTCTAATGATTCACCATCACTGTGCATTGATTTATAATGATTCACCATCACTGTGCACTGATTTATAATGATTCACCATCACTGGACACCGATTTATAATGATTCACCATCACTGGACACTGATTTATAATGATTCACCATCACTGTGCACTGATTTATAATGATTCACCATCACTGTGCACTGATTTATAATGATTCACCATCACTGGACACTGATTTATAATGATTCACCATCGCTGTGCACTGATTTATAATGATTCACCATCACTGTGCACTGATTTATAATGATTCACCATCACTGGACACTGATTTATAATGATTCACCATCACTGTGCACTGATTTATAATGATTCACCATCACTGGACACTGATTTATAATGATTCACCATCGCTGTGCACTGATTTATAATGATTCACCATCACTGGACACTGATTTATAATGATTCACCATCACTGTGCACTGATTTATAATGATTCACCATCACTGGACACTGATTTATAATGATTCACCATCACTGTGCACTGGTTTATAATGATTCACCATCACTGTGCACTGATTTATAATGATTCACCATCACTGTGCTCTGATTTATAATGATTCACCATTACTGGACACTGATTTATAATGATTCACTCTGAGATTTTTGATATTTGCAATAACGCCGTTAATTATATGAATCATTTCTTAAAAGAAATTTTGTACTTTATGAATGACAAAATAAAAGCTCCCTCCCAAAAGGTTTGCAGTGTTGTGACAATAAATAAATTGCGACCTGAAACAGTGCGGTTTCTACCTCCCCCCACTATTATATGCCATAGAAAATATATTGTTGTTGGTGTGGAGGTCAGTCGCAGACTGACACATTTGTGCACCAGCTTGGAACTGAAACCAGGATCCAAGTCCATCTCTTCTCGGCCTTACATAAAGAGGGTGACTGTCACAAATTGATTGCTGGGTCTGCTGCCATTCTGCTGCTGGCCATACATTGACTAAATCACTTCAAACAATATGAGTGCAGACAAGCAGGCTACTGCTGCAAGGAGCCTGCATATTTACCATTGATGGTCTGGAGAAGAGGAAAGTTGCATTGATTAACAGCTGCTCATGGTCAGCTGGGAGCTCTGGGCAAACTGTGAAACTAAGAGAAGGAAAGCTCACGTCCGGAATAACCTGTGAAGAGAACCAAGATTAAGAAGAACTTCTGGCTGCCACAGAAACTGAAAAGTTTTATGTAATAATATTTTCAGATGATAAAACAATCCACACAGGGCTGGAGTACTCCAGCCTCAGTGCTGAGGGATAAGCTAATAAATTGCTTCAGGATTGGCAGATGCTGTGATAGCAATGGTTTGCTTCCATTGCCCAGCAAGGGCAATAATGGGAGAGTTTACCTGTAAGATAATCACAAAAGGAATTAAAAGTACCGTTAGTTAGAATGTGGAATCTCTGCCACAAATGTTTGCTAGATCAGAACCCATGAATACATTCCAAAGGAAATTTTTTACAATCTTTTTTTGTATTTATTTCAGTTCATCTTAGTTTGTTCAGTTTGCTCACCCACTGTTTTTTTCAGGTTGTTTTTCTTCAGGTTTGCACTTGCTGATGTTCAATATTCAGTATATTCACACCTAATCTGTACTAATGCTTTGTCTTTCAACACACCATTAACATATTGTTTGCCTTTGCTCCGTGACCTTTTGGTCAGCTATGTGGCCTGGTCCAATCTGCACCTTCTCCTTTGTTATCTCTTGCCCAACCCCCACCTCACTTGTTTATAATCTGTGACTTTTCTAATATTTGTCAGTTCCGAAGAAGGGTCACTGATCCGAAACGTTAACTCTGCTTCTCTTTCCACAGATGCTGCCAGACCTGCTGAGTGAATCCAGCATTTCTTGTTTTTGTTTCAGATTTCCAGCATCCGCAGTATTTTGCTTTTATTCCAAAGGAAATTATTTGCTTGGAAAAGAGGAATATTAAAGGGGAATGAAGAACAGAAACAAAAGACAAATGTGCATTTCGAAAGCAGCTGTTATGCCCTCTGGACATCCTAGAACAGTTTCCAGCCAACAAAGTACATTCTGAAGTTTAGTCACTGTTGTAATAAAGGAAACGCTGCAGTCAATTTATGCACTGCAAGATCCCACAAACAACAAGGTAATAATGGCTGGACAATCTATTTTCGTGTTGTTGGTTGAGAGATAAATATTGACCAGAACACTGGGAAGAACTCCCCCTGCTCTTCGAAATGGTGCCATGGGATCTTTTATACCCAGCTGCAAGGGAAGATGTGACCACTGTTTAAAGTCTCAGTCTTAAAGACAGCACCCTCTCAGTACTGCACTGGCTATTCTTTCAATCAGTTGTGCCTAAATATTGGACATATGATAGATGATTGCAAATTCCAGGTTTCTGTCTAGGTGACTGAAAAAAGTAAGTCTCAGGTACAATCCCCAGTTTATGCTAACTTAATTTATGGAGGGGACGGTAGCATAGTGGCAATGTTACTGGACTAGTTATCCAGAGGCCTGGACTAATGCATTGGAGGCATGAGTTCAACTCTCACCAAGGCAGCTGGGGGAATTTAAATTCAATTCGTTAATTAATAAATCCGGAATTAAAAAGCTAGTCTCATACACGAAACTGCTGGGTTGTCATAAAAAGCCATCTGGTTCACTAATGCCCTTTAGGGAAGGAAATCTGCCGTCCCTACCCGGTCTGGCTGTCATGTGACTTCAGACCCACAGCAATGTGGTTGCCCGTTAACTGCTCTCTGAAGTGACTGAGCAAGTCACTCAGTTCAAGGGCTAGAAATGCTTCCCTTGCCAGTGACACTCACATCCCAAGAACAAATAGCTGCTCTCCAAAGAATCCATGTTTGGAGTGCTCCAAGTGGTTGAAGTGACTATGGGTTAGGAAAGGGAGAAAAGACTGGAATACCCACTCCTGACTGGAATGCATAGAAATGCATGTGTTTTGATGCCCTCCACAATGAGATTTTCTCACTGACATTCGTCATCAAGATTCAAACATTAAAAATGGTAACTTGGTTAAGGCACTGGTTTTTGCGAGGCTCCTGTGACATCACACCCACACTAATTGAGACAGAGGAGTGGAAAACGTTGAATTCAAACAAAACAAGGTCCCAATGAAGTGGATTGTTTTTAGAATCAGGAGGGGGGTAATGAGAAAAACGGAGTATAAAGCAAGCTTTAAAATTGCAATACAGTTAACCAAATTGATTACTGGGGGCAGGAGTAGGTCATACCATTCACACCATTCCATTTGTTTGGGTGACCAAAACTAGGTGTCATAAATATTAGAGAGGCACCAATAAATTCAATAGGGAATTCAAGAGAAAATTCTTTACTCAGAGAGTGGTGAGAATGTGGAACTCGCTACCACAGGGTTGAGGTGAATAGTATAGATATATTTACACATGAGGGAGAAAGGAGTGGAAGGAAATGCTGATAGGGTGAGGTGAAGAGCAGTGGGAGGGGGCATGTGTGGAGCATAAACACCAGCATAGACCTGTTGGGCCAAATGGCCTGTTTTTGTGATGTACATTTTATGTAATACCAATCATGCCACTAATTGACTGTGCTATCTAAGCTTAAACATCTTTCAGTATTTAGTTCCTGCAGTTTATACAAGATTTTGATTGGATTGTCAGTAGGCTGGAAACAAAGCAACATCCTCCTGAGATTCTGACTTTCTGACTCTTACAGCCTCAGAGGATACTTTGCCACAACATTTTTGCTGTTAGTGCTTCTTAATGAAGTATAGGAAACAGACATATAATGCGCTGTAACTGGATCCATTCTAGCCCTGAGGCAAATAAAACTTGCTAGTTTTTGGAGGATAGCCAGCCAAAGCTTCAGGGAGATACCCACAAATGCAGGTGGAGAACTCACAACGCCATTATGACCTGCACACTCGAGTAGATGCTGAACAATTGCTTTGACAGAATTGAATACAATTCGCCTTAGTCCCTGAGTTCGGGTTGGGAAGTGATAAATCAGGCAGGGTTCCTGCTCCTGATTGCTGCTCAGTGATCCCTTATGGAGAATGTGGTCTCGGGTAAGGAGAGTACTGGGCCTGGCAGTGATGCCTGCAATGGCGGATGCTCTGTCTGCCAGTTGTCCATCTGAAATTGGCCACTTGTTTGAGGTACTAGAGGGCAGGTGCCAGCTGTCAAAGCCCACGCCAGCATTAATCCCCACTAGTTTATACATTCCATCCCTCCACTGGTCTGTTGGGAAAAGGGGGAGAAAGAGGATAGGCCCTCATCCTGGAGATGCTCTCTTAACTCCACTCAATGTTATGGCTTCTGGGTCATTTAGGTACAAGAATGGGGGCTCCTTGATTTCTTCCAGAGCATTCCGTTGAAAAAGGAAAGTTGAGTTTCACTGTATCCGGTCTTTGAGCAACGAGGAGGAGGAGCTGCAAACATACTGTTTGCCAAAATGACTTTTTAAGACAATGGGTGGATCAGCATGTTGAGCACTTACACAGGTTCAGAATCCAAAAATAGATCCAGGCCCTCAGGATCCAGCACTCAAAGGACATAGCTTGCGGGAAAGACACTGGAGAAAGTGTTTGAGCAATTTATGTTTCATGGGCATATACCTGTTGCTCCCCAACCTGTCCCAGGGACACAACCCTGAACACTTTTCCACCCCCGCACTCCACTGGTCTGCTGATACATTGTGGGCGGGATTGAAGCTGGAGCCACTACCCTCAGGAGAGTTGGTGTGAGGGGAAATCAGAGGAAACCCTGAAGAAGAAGAAAAGCCACATTGTTGTGGGAGAGGATTTCCGTTGTGCATGAGATGTAGTGAAATGGCAAAGGTGCTTACAACAACAATTTCCATTCATTTAGCACCTTTAATACAGTAAAATGCCCTAAAGTGCTTCACACAAGCATTATCACACAAAATTTAACACTAAGTCATATGAGGAAATATTATAAAAGCAAAATACTGCGGATGCTGGAAATCTGAAATAAAAACAAGAAATGCTGGAACCGCTCAGCAGGTCTGGCAGCATCTGTGGAAAGAGAAGCAGAGTTAACGTTTCGGGTCAGTGACCCTTCTTCGGAAATATTAGTTCAGATGACCAAAAACTTGATCAAAGAAGTAGTGTCTCAAAGGAGGAAAGTGAGGTGGAGAGGCAGAGAGGTGTAGGGAGGGAATTCCAGAGCCTGGGGCCCAGGCAACTGAAGGCACGGCCATCAATGATGGAGCGATTAATATCAGGGATGCACAAGAGGACAAAAGTTCAGCAGGACTGAGATCTTGGATGGTTGTGGGGTTTGAGAAAATTACAAACATAGGGAGGGGTGAGTCCATGGAGGGATTAAAAAACAAGTATGAGAATTTTAAAATGGGGGGATTTCCAGACTGGGAGCCAATGTATTTCAGAGAGCACAGAGTGATGAGTGAACGGGACTTGGTGCGAAGCAGGATACGGGAGACGGGCAGCAAAGTTTTGGATGAGCTGATGTTTATGCAGGGTGGAAGATGGGAGGAAGTCAGGAGTGAAGAAATTGTTAAACTGGTTTACAACTTTGCTAACTTATTGCACAGATAAAATATTCCTCAATAATGAGCTTCTGAGGGTATGATCAGGTGATTGAGCAATTTACACGTCCACTCACACATCTGGTAAAATAATGCATCTTTTGAGTTCCATTTATAAAGGTCTCCATCTTGTTAACCACATTTAAAAGCTATACAACTCTTTTGGAAATGCAGTAATACTTGTTAAGCGATGGTTGCAGTTTGGTTGTCTTGCTATCTTCTCATTAGTTGCTTAATGGAATGAATTGCTATTGCAGGTTCCTTCATTTGCAGCTGTTTGTGTAGTCATGAATTTCTGTCTTGTAAGCCTCCCATTGGTACTTGCAGCACTAATGGTCGTTTAACTTACTTGACTGTCACTGATAGCTGTCCTGAGATCAACTGCAGTCATGTCAGGTCAACTAGATGCTGCAGCTGCCTTTGGAAGCATTGAGACCCATTTGAAGATCCTGGTGGTTTTGCCAGTGCCTCTGGATGCAGCAGAGCCTGGCTGGCAATATCAATGTTGCTTCTGGTGGCACTGTGTCATTTTCTCTGGTTGCATTAGGAGCATTCTCATCTCAGAGTTAGAAGGGTGTGTGTTCAAATCCCACCCCAAGGGCTTGAGGACAAATTCTAGGCTGACACTCTGGCACAGTGCTGAGAAAGTGCTGCTCTATCTTTCTGATGAGATGTTAAACTGAGGCATTATCTGCCCTCTCAGGTGGATGTGAAAGATTCCATGGCAATATTTTGAAGACAAGCAGGACAGTTGTCCACAGTGTCCTGGGTAATATTTATCCCTCAGTCAACATCACTAAGAAAATGATTATCAGGTCATTCTAATATTTCAGTTTTGTGGAGGCTTGCTGCTGCTTTACAACAATGGCTACACTTCAAAAGTACTTAACTGGCTGTAAAAGCTGTGGGGATGTCCTGAGGGTTGTGAAGGGTGCTATATAAATACCAATCTTCCTGGCCTGGCAGCACCATCTCGAGATTTCAGGGAATAGCTATCATTCAGAAATAAAATTGCAAATCAGAACTTTTTCGCAAGGTTGCATGTGCACAAATTTGCTTGTTGCTCGTAGGCTGTGGATCCACCCTACAGTCTGAATAAATTGTGTTACCACAGTTGCAAACACTTTAGTGGGGGCTTGGCTGCAGTTGAATTCCCACTTTTTCATTTTTCAGAGTCTGTAAAATCTAAAATCTACAGGTAAAGTGGGAGGAAATAAAACTGCCCCATTCCCACAAAGAAAACTATTGGCCATCAGCTGCTACCAGGTTGGATGTGTAGCTGTGAATGTGGTTTCAGTCACCCATGACCAACGAAATCGGAAGAAGAATATGGTCTCATCTGGTGCCCATTATTGGAGCATTAATAAGTAATGTGACCTTTCTTTCACCAATTTGCACTGTTAATAGAAAAGGTGTTTTCTCTCCATATTCTGTACACGTTCATGCTTGGACAATGTCATTATCATATTTGCCCCATTGAGCAAAATAAGGAAAAGTAGTGGTAGTGTAAGTAAAAAAAAACAAATTAAAAACTGATACTCCATCAAGACAATACAAGATCAAAGTATCTTTTAACCACTTCTTCCACTGTACTCAGTATGAGCACTCTCTAACAATCTGCCTTCACGACCAATAGTAATGCAGATTAGAGACTTCAGGTTAAAGTTCAACACATTTATATTAAACATCCATTGACCTTTTAGATAGCAAGAGTGTGAGTAAAACAATAACAGACCCATCATCAGAGGTGACTTCTTTGCAGGTATAATTCAGGTCGCTGTAGTGGATATTTTTGCTACATTTCCCTTTCATTTGCTCCCTCCTATTCTGAGTTTGCTGATTTAAGCAGTGTTACTGTTCCACAGTGCCTGCAGAACTTCACAAAAGTTGCACTGTTTTCCCTCTGATTTTATCCCATCCCTCGTTCTTCTGATGTCACTGACTCCTCGCTCTGAAAGGGTTCCACAGATAAGGGGCGCATCCCCTGGTTTTGTACCTGAGTGGCCATTAGTCATTATGAGTCATTACAGTGAGTGATAAGTCACAGATGCAATCCTGGTTGAGATCACTCATTTTGAGGCCAGACTGCAGATAAATAGGAGGCCTTCCTGGTGAGTTGCAGCCTAAGCAATACATTCACCGACCGACACATCAGCTAGTGTCTCCCCTTTTTGATATTGCATTACAAGCAATCACAATGGAAAGATAGCACAATAAATATTATTATAATACTATTTGACTCTCTTGGCTCCTGGGTTGAGTGGGGAGTGTCTATATTGTGTTCCACAAGGAATTGCAATTGTGTGGAGCAGGCTGGAAGGGCGAGAGGGTCTTGACCTGTCCATCATTGTTCATATGTTCTTTGAGTGCTTCTGGGCAAAATGTAAGTGATTTCGTGCTCCCTGTGGGTCTCACTCTCTTAAGCCCAGGCCTGGGTAAATGGGAATAAAATTGGAACTTGGGATTCAGTCCCAGCTGCTGCTCATGTTGGAGGTCAGATTCCTCAGGTTCACCATGTCATATCAAACTGTTGACATTGTCTGTTATCACTGAAACCTGCCGTTCTGATATTCCTCTTCTAATAATGTATTCAAACATTTCCTGGGCTGGTGGAGGGTGCGGTGGGTGGGGGGGGGGGGGACGGCAGTGGGTGGTGGGGGTGGTGCGGGGGTCAGCGGAGCCTGAGATCTCAGGGTTCCCCTGCTCCTTTCTAGCCTGGGACTGTGCTCACCTGGTCCCTTTCTGTCTGAGGCCCGTGCACTCTCCCTCCCAGCCACAGCCATTGTCTCCCCTCCTCTCCAGAGTCTTTGCAGTCCTGGTCTCCCTCTCTCCTTAGGCCTCTCACTGCCTCACATGATCTCATGACAGACCTCGCTCTCATGTAGAAAGGAGAGGAATCATTCCGTCACCTCCCTCCCAACCCAGAGGAAAATGACAAAGCTTGAAGTTGAGGGTCGGCTGGTTGGCAGCTGGGAGCCAGAATATTGCTGAGTGAGGGTGAGATAGGGTGGGGGAGGATTTGGGAAGTTTGAGGAGGCAGGATCAGGCAGGAAGGATCTGGGAGGATTGGGGAGGATTGGGGAGAAAGGATTGGGGAGGATTAGGGAAGATTGGGGAGGAAGGATTATGGAGGATGGGAAGTTCTGGGGAGGATTGGGGAGGAACAATTGGGAAGGATTGGAGAGGATTGGGGAGGACTGAGAAAGATTGGGGAGGATTGGGAAGGATTGAGAAAGATTGGTGAGGATTGGGAAGGATTAGGGAGGATTAGGGAGGATTGAGAAGGATTAGGGAGGATTGGGAAGGATTCAGAAGGATTAGGGAGGATTGGGAAGGATTGAGGAGGACTGGGAAGGATTGGGGAGAATTGGGAAGGATTGGGGAGGATTGGGAAAGATTGGGGAGGTTTGGGAAGGATTGGGAAGGATTGAGAAGGATTGGGGAGGATTGGGAAGGATTGGGGAGGATTAGGGAAGATTGGGGAGGATTGGGGAGGATTAGGAAGGATTGGGGATCTTGGGAAGTATTGGAAAGGATTGGGGAGGATTGGGGAGGATTGGGAAGGATTGGGGAGGATTGGGAAGGATTGAGAAGGATTGGGAGGATTGGGTAGGATTGGGAAGGATTGGGAAGGATTGGGAGGATTGGGAAGGATTTGAGAGGGCTAGGGAGGATTGGGAAGGATTGGGGAGGATTAGGAAGGATTGGGGAGCATTGGGAAGTATTGGGGAGGATTGGGAAGGATTGGGGAGGATTAAGGAGGATTTGGAAGGATCGGGGAGGATTGGGAAGGATTGGGGAGGATTAGGAAGGATTGGGGAGCATTGGAAAGTATTGGGAAGGATTAGGGAGGATTGGGGAGGGAGGATTGTGGAGGAATGGTAAGGATTGGGAAGGATTGGAGAGGTTTGGGGAGGATTGGGGAGGATTGGGGAAGATTGCGGAGGATTGGGGAGGATTGGGGAGGAAGGATTGGGAAGGATTGGGGAGGATTGTGGAGGAATGGGAAGGATTGGGGAGGATTGCAAACGATTGGGAAGGATTGGAGAGGATTGGGGAGGATTGGGAGGTTTGGGAAGGATTGGGGAGCAAGAAGTTTTAGCCATCCTTGTCTGGTCTTCATGGTGAGGGGTTGTCCTTACAGACCAGCTGGTCTGTTCCTGCCCATCAATTTCATACCTTTGTATGTTTGTCGACATGTAATGTACTTTTACTTGTATCACCTGAGTTTATGTAAGCTGTTTCCATTAGAATTAGTGCATGTGGCTAAAATGGTGTTGTCTGTACTTAGTGAATTCAATTAGACAATGCTCTGATTCCGGGTTTACCTGCAAATCAACATTTTCTACATTAGCAAAGTGATGCCAATTTAAATTAATATTCTCTGCTTGGTTTCTGCCAGTGTAGCTGACAGCACTAATACACAGGAAGACTGCTGCCGAGGCAAAAATTCAATGTTAAACAAGTACTGTCACGCAAGCATGTCACAGACATATTCCTATGTCCTCCATATAGCTGCTGCCTAGCAACAAGAGGGGTCTCATGGTCACAGCGACCCAAACTAGAAACCACAGGACTTCTGTTCTCAGAGGCTTTAACTCAACAACTCAAAACAGACTTAACATTATTCACGTTATAAAACACCAGTTAGACCTCAGCTAGAGTACTGTGCGCAGTTCTGGTCACCGCATTCAAGGAAGGATGTGATCACATTAGGGAGGGTACAGAGGAGATTTACAATGATATTGCCAGGACTGGAGAATTTTGGCTATGAGAAAAGATTGGAGAAGCTGGACAGGAGGGGAGATTTAATCGAGGTGCAAAAAGTTATAAGGAGCCAAGATTAAGCGGATAGAAAGGGCCTATTTCCTTTCGCAGAGAGGTCATTAACTAGGGGACAAAGATTTAAAGAGGGGAGTTGAGGAGTACTTTTTCACTCAGAGGGTGCTGGGGGTCTGGAACTCACTACTTGAAAGGGTGGTAGAGGCAGAAAACATTTAAAAGCACCTGGGTATGCACTTGAGCTGCTGTAACAGACAAAGAGCTGGCAGGTGGAATTAGCCTGGATGGGTCTTTCTTGGCTGACACAGACGTGATAGGCAGAATGGCCTCCTTCTGTCCTGTGGATAGTCTTTTTCTATTCATTCGTGTTTAATAATTGGTATCTTTAAATATTTTTGACATTTTTATTTTCCCATTAAACTGAACAGTGCATCCTAGAGTTTCTCCAGAGCAGACAGAATTTGGAACAATGTGTGTTTTCAAAGTTGAACCTTCATACATTTGTACAGGGTTCAGGTGCTGTCTGATCTGCTGAATATTTCCAGCATTTTCCGCTCAGATTTCAGATTTCAAGCATCCGCAGTATTTTGCCTCTGGTGCAATGTTCTTATTCCTTCAATTTTGAATACATCAGATCAATACAGGTTACTGTTGTATTCCCACTAATCATATTTAACATGTAAATCAGTTGGCAGGATTCCATCTTATATAATAATATCTTGTTGTACACCATCAGATACACAAATTATTATTTAGTACAGTATGTGTATTTCATGGTGTCATGCAGACCCCCACCTGCCAAGAATGAGGCACATTAATTTCGTCATATAAACATTAATTTTGAACTGTTGCTGGAGTGAAGAAATGTCTTGTTAAAGAGATCACCAGACCTTTGACTGGAGGACATTTGCATACTAAGAGACAGTGCTTGTGGAGACAAAGGACTACTCCCTGGGACAATTAATCCAAATGGTATTTTGATCACCAGACATTGAAGGTGTAAAGAAGCGCATTCCAGGGACTGCTAAAATGATACAATCCACAAACGCAGGAGTGGTTAAGCCAGTTAGTCACATGACTAACCTGCTGGCCAACTTGTTTTTTTGAATTGTGCCACACAGAAAGGAACAGAAGGCTGTTTGCAAATGAAGCTGGAACACGAAAGCCTCTCTCCTGGCTGTCTCTCTCTTGCTTCTTCCCAAGCCACCGGACCCAAAGAAGACACGTAAACCTCAAGAGAGAAAAGACTCCGACATCGTAACAAGCTGAAGTGTGTATTGGGCCCCAATGAATTGCAGAACTGACCAGCAACCAAAGACTCCACATTGAACTCAAAGGACTGTAATTATAATCCCGAAACTTTTCCCCTTTATTCTTGTCTACTTTTTCTGTCTCTATCTACGTGTGTGTTTATCGCGTATGCAGGCTAGTGTGGTCGTGTCGCATATTCGGAGTCGTTAACTGGATTAGAGTTTAAGATTAATAAACTTCCACCTTTCTTGTTTAAATCTAAGGAAATCTGTCTGATTTCTTTGCCTTACAATTGGAGCAATGAACAAGGATTCACTAAGCGGGAGCTAAAAACACGGTGTTTTAAAATTAAACTCTGTTATGGTTAAACCAGGCAAAGGCTGGACTCCTTCTCACCTGGTCAAAACACATGGTCTGTGATCAGGAAGAAAAGAAGACACAACAAATATCATCAAATGAACTGATCGAGTGTTTGTGTGTCTATACTGAGCAGGAGGATGGATGGTCACTTGAAAGTCAAGTTATTCTGATTTTTTTTTTAATTTGAGAACCTCAGTGAAGCCCACATAGCACAGGACATCAGCAAGAGAGGAAAATGAGATAAATCAAGAGATACTGGATAGGTGTCAAGAGAGTGATTATAAGTATGACAGAGTCAATGGAGTGAAAAATGGAAACTCAACCATCTTTTTAGGACTGAACATTGTCTATTGGAGATGGGGCTGGTGATTTATCACCAATATCAGGCTGTCCTGTAATCGCAGCAGCAGTGCCAGTTAGTATATGCCATTACTATTCAAATCCTCTTCCTCTTACAGCAATCAGAGACAGTGTTCATGATTACTCAGGTGAAGAGTCTGACGCTGTATTATACAGAATTACATTGAATTTACAGCAGAGAAAACCCAACTGGTATCAGTGTCTGTGCTTCACACGAGCCTCCTCCCACCCCCTTTTCATCTCACCCTAGCAGCATATCCTTTCATTCCTTTCTCCCTCATGTGTTTATCCAACTTCCCCTTAAATGCATCGATATTATTCATCTCAAGCACTCCCTGTGGTCGCTAGTTCCACATTCTCACCACTCTCTGGGCAAACAGCTTCCTCCTGAATTTCCTATTGCATTTATTAGTGACCCTCTGATATTTATGGCCCATAGATTTTGATTCCCCCAGAAGTGAAAACATCTTCTCTACATCTACCCTATCAAACCTCTTCATCTTTTTAAACCCCTCAATTAAGTCACCCCTCAGTCTTTGCTTTATGATGAGAAGTCTACCTTAATTTTTGTGTTTTAAAGCAATATTTCAGGCAGGGACCAGTACAAGCTGAGTCTCAGTCCATCTCCCAAATGCATCGCAATTAAATTTGAAAGGATGCTTAGGAGACTGGCCGTCAGAACCATGGACTGTCTCCAGATATATCATTGAATCAATAACATTAATACTGACAGTGCTTTTTAAAGGTACAACAAGCAAATACAGAGGAAAGGATTGAATTTTCAATAGGTTATTTATCTTAGTGGCAGGTTTATGGCTGTCACGGATGTGATACATATACTGCATGTATTACAGTACAGTACACAGAGAGTACAAGAAGAATGGTGAAGATAGTTATATTTTGCTTTGTACATTTAAGTCTTATCTGACATCTGCTGGCAGATACAGAAACTGCATCATTAAACAACAACAACAACTTATATTTATATAACAAAAACAAGAAATGCTGGAATCACTCAGCAGGTCTGGCAGCATCTGTGGAAAGAGAAGCAGAGTTAACGTTTCGGGTCAGTGACCCTTCTTCGGAACTCATATATATATTTATATTTATATAATGCCTCTCACATGATAAAACATCCCAAGGAACTTCACAGGAACATTATAAAACAAAGTATAACACTGAGACACAAAAGGAGATATTAGGACAGATGACCAAAGCCTGGTCAAAGAGGTAGATTTTAAGGAGTGTCTTGAAGGAGGAAAGTGAGGTGGAGAGGCAGAGAGGTGTAGGGAGGGTATTCCAGAGCTTGGGGCCAAGACAACTGAATCATTAAAGGACAATCAGGGAGGTTTTCCTTTTCCCTGTGCCTGGGAAATTTTGCATAAGAAAGCAGAAAATGGGACGGGGACACGAGGGTGCACTGCCCCTGTTTGTGTCCAGCAAGGGAAATCTCCCCCTGTATCTCTGAAATTACCGACACTTGTTTAACATGATGGTACAGGGTTCCTCTGCCTGCTATTTTAACACAGGCATTACCTGGTTTGTTTCAAATCAATTATCAGCCCCGATTGTAATTCAGTACACACGAATTGGTCAAACCCTTATGCTGTCGACAACTTGAGGTCCAGGAAATCTTACCTGCTGGCATCATTCTCACGTTGAGCACATTCCTGGTGGGAATCACTGTTTGGTAGGCAGGAGTGGGATTTCAGGCCGGGGATCATCACTGGGGAACTCGAGCGAATGATCCCTGACACTAAGGTAAGTGATTGGGGGGAGGAGGGGAGTTTGCAGGCGATCATTGTTGGGTAAGTGGGAGGAATGCCTGGGGCATGGGAGATTCAAATTCTCCCCATGGAACCCTCAAGGAAAGCAAAAATAAAATGTAAATGACCACCCTATCTTTGCCTTGCCGCCAGGTTGCAATGGCAGGTCCAGCATTGTGCATCACTTGATCCAGAGTTAGAATCGCATCAGGCTCCAAACTGCGACCTGAAGGAGACCCTCACCAGCCTATGGTGGCACCTCCCTGACTTTGCAGGAGTAAAATGGAGGTGATGGGAGAGTGCCAGGAACCCAGTGGGAAATGTGCAACCACCATTTTAACCACCTTTTCCCCTCCACTCCCCGCAGGCAGGCAGCATTTAAACTGGTACATAGTGAACAAAATCAATAAATATTTGTACCACTGGTATCATGCCCGGTACTCTTTAGGCTCATGTCTCAGACCTGCATGGTTATGAACTCATACATGCAGTGGAAGGGTTCACTCCTGCCCAGCTCTGAGCTCCAGGAGCTGAATGTATGGGGGATTTGTGAGAAAAAGGGAAACAATTGCAAGAAGGAAGGGTTCTGGCTTATACGGGCCTGTCACGTAGCTCCCCAGTAGAAAGTGTTTGCATTACAGTGGGCACATCCATTTGCCAATGCCCCCTACATGAGGATTCTGGATTATGCAGTTGGTAACAACAACAATAACAACTTGTATTTTTATAGCATCTTTAACATAATAAAACATCCCAAGGTGCTTCACAGAGGCATTATAAAACAATATATGACACCGAGTCACAAAAGGAGATATTAGGTCAGATGACCAAAAGCTTGGTCAAAGAGGTAGATTTGATGGAGTGTCTTAAAGGAGGAAAGAGAGGTAGAGAGATGGAAAGGTTTAGGGAGGGAATTCCAGAGCTTAGGACCTTGGCAGCTGAAGGCACGGCCACCAATGGTGGAGCAATTAAAATCAGGGATGCTCAAGAGGCCAGAATTAGCTGAACGCAGATATCTCGGAGGATTGTGGCTGGAGGACATTACAGAGATAGGGAGGGGTGAGGCTATGGAGGGATTTGTAAATAAGGATGAGAATTTTAAACTTGAGGCATTGCTTAACTGGGAGTCAAGGTAGGGCAGTGAGCACAGGGGGTGATGGATGATTTGGTGTGAGATAGGACACGGGCAGCAGAGATTTGGACGAGCACAAGCGTTCTGAAGGTAGAATGTTGTTGTTAAGCAGTTGGTAAGAAATAAGGCTAAAACATGACATTGGATTCCGACTATTTCGTACGTGTCAGACAAATCACAAGGTGTTCTCCATGGGTCCCTGCAATGTACTGAAGGCATCAATATGGTGGTCAAAATTCTCTGGGATCACACTGACTTCCCACCATAATAGCAGAAGATGGGGGAACCAGCAGAGAATGGAGGAGAACAAGGCCACCCCAAAACTGCACTGTCACTCTGGTGAAATCAGGTCTTTAAATTCTGCTGCGCTCGACTCGAGAGGCAGCGTAGTGTTAGTAACTGAAGGCACTGGGTTCCCCGGCACAGCTTCTCTCTTAGAATATTCTATCTTGTTTCCTGTCAAGCTCAATTGCTTCACTGAGGCTGTAATGTTGAGGATTAAGATGTTAGTTGTGTGTAGTGAGATCGGTATTTGATGTCAGCTGTGCTTATGGCACGGAGTTTTGGTGAGTGAGTTCTATAGGAGAGTCAAGAGTAGTGGTAGAAAGATTGAGCAGCCTTGATGGTCATCCCTGGAGATGGTTAGGCCTTTGATGAAAGCTCCAGATTTTGGGTTTGAGTGTAGGTGGGTGATCCATTTATTGATGGATTTTTGAAGCCCACTCTCTCTAATAGACCCTCACAAAGTCCACTGCATTCAATGAAATCTATCTCAACACTCAGGCACATGACAAAGCTAGGCTGCTGCTATGAGGGAGTATGTGCAGGAAGTTGAGGAGTTGTGGAACACAGTTGACTGAGGGGGTTATTTAGATGAAACCTGTCTCTCTCTGTGTACCAGGCTGTTTAAACACAATGATGGCAGTTGTGCCAGTGGTTTGCAGCTACTGTTTAATAGCGAGATTGACTTGTAAGATAGACAGCTTTCTGGGTTCTTATCTTCCTTCTAAATGATTAAGATGTTTTCATCAGGTCAAGTGCTTGATATTGTGTCGGTGTTAATTGCATGTTTCCATGCCTTGTACTGAAAGGGGGCAATTTTCCACCCTAGCCCGTGTTCCCTTTCCAAATCACTGTCATCATCAGTCCCTCGAAACGAGGGTGACGTCTGGCAGGGTTCATGATTTGTGTGTCCTCAGGTGACTCAGCAGGCCAATCCTGGAACCACAGGTTTTTGCGTAGAGAGGACAAGTGTTGCCTTGAAGTGGGGTGGGTGGGGGGGGGTTCTCGAGGCAGGATTCTACGCTCTCTCGGCTTTCAAAGCTTCTCTGCAGCAAAGTTTTTGTGGTCGGTTTCTGGCAATGATGTGGCTTGTTGGATGGGATGTCGCCACATGGTGTGGTTAGCGGCAGGTTCCTCCCGTGTACAGATGTCCGTTTATCCCCTTTTCAATTAGGCTTTCAGAGTGTCCTTAAAATATTTTCTCTATCCCCCTTGAGATCGAGTGCCATCCTTAAGTTGTGCAAACAAGATCTGCTTCGGAGGCCGATTATTTGGCATGCGGATGTAATGGCCAGACCATTGGAGCTGGTTTTGCATGATCGTGGTTGCGATGCTGGAGGAATTGGCTTCGGTGAGGATGCTGGTGTTTGTGTGTCTATCTTCCCATTTAACTTTTGGTTATCCTGCGGAGACGCCACTGGTGGAAATTCTCCAGTGACTGGAGGTGCCTCTGGTAGGTGACCCAAGTCTCACTACCATATAGAAAAGTAGTGGCAACAATAGAGTTGTGGACTAAAGCCTTTGTCTTCTTATATGAAGGACTCCTTCCAAATACTCCTCATTAGAATCCTCAAACAGCCTTTGCTAACCTGGATAAGTACTTCGACACATGGATATTCCCACTGCTGATAAATACTTCCTTCTTTTGAACAATTAGATCTCCGTTTAATTTTGGGGGGGGGGTCTAAAGTTATGATTATACACTCATGTGCAATTATCCCATCATGAATAAAGTTGCCCCAAGTGGAAGGAGAGCGACTGAGACACAACAGGAGGCTGATTTGGATCCAGTGGTTGCTCAGCAAACGCAGTTCACCATAGACTTGCTACACAGATGATTCTGCGAGAGGTCCCTTGTGGGGACTGATCCTGCCCCGTGAGGCCCACACATTCTTCCTTACAATTAGATTTCATCCTTTTGAATTAAGTCTCCATTAGGTCCCAACACAGGAACTGTGACACTGGGCAGATGTCTCCAACTCCCTGAAAAGCAACTGCTTGTCACAAGGTGACAGCATTCCATTCCATAGATTTCAGAGAAATAATTATTGATCATCTGTCTGTCTTTATTTGTTATATTTCACAGTTCATTTTCATTGAAAGACTCAAAATGAGAAGCCTTCAGTTATTAAAATGCAGCGACATTGTTATTAAAGAGCTGCTTAAATCCCCTTCAGGGAGAAGATACTGTTTTATTCATATATTTCAGTAATTGAAAACTATTTATTCCAATTTTTTTAGGTTGCGGTCTACTGGTTTACTTTGTTAGTGTAACAGACAGACGGGAGTGAAGGTGAGATAATGGGAGGATTTTAATTTAACCCATCAGTCAAGAACTGACAGGATTGGGTGCTGAGTATTTCCAGCATTTTCTGTTTTTATTTCAGATTTCCAGCATCTGCAGTAGTTTGCGTTTATTTTAGGATCAGGTGCAATGTTGGTTCTAGACTCTGCCTGATTTTACTCTCCATTGAAGTCAACATTGGTCAGGGTGCAGTGGTAGGCAGGTGTGGGGGCAGCATTCCACTTGATCCGCTGGGTTTTCCCACTTGGTGAATTGTATTAAAATTTTCTATTCGTTCGGGGATGTGAGCATCGCTGGCCAGGCCAGCATTTATTGCCCATCCCTAATTGCCCTTGAGAAGGTGGTGGTGAGCTGCCTTCTTGAACCGCTGCAGTCCATGTGGGGTAGGTACACCCACAGTGCTGTTAGGAAGGGAGTTCCAGGATTTTGACCCAGCGACAGTGAAGGAACAGCGATATAGTTCCAAGTCAGGATGGTGTGTGACTTGGAGGGGAACTTGCAGGTGGTGGTGTTCCCATGTATTTGCTGCCCTTGTCCTTCTAGTTGGTAGAGCTCGCGGGTTTGGAAGGTGCTGTTGAAGGAGGCACAGGGGTTGGCACTGTGTCTGTACACGGACACCAGTGTCCACGATAAAAATGTTGATGTCTGTGACTGGTAATTTCAGGGATGAGAAATTTCCCAATGGTTTCAGTCCAGCTTTAAAAATAATCGCAGCCGCCAGTTTGACAGGTGCTCAGAGCAGAGACAATGCTTCCATACTTCGGAAAAGTTTGGGGTTTTCCAGCGGGCTTTTAAAAAAAGCCGAACCTGCCGGGAAACCATGAACTTGTCTGAATTGGAAGTGTTGTTTCTGCTCTGAGTACCTGTGAAACTGACTGACGATGTGATTTAAATAAAACGGACCAACCACAAAGCAGCACTGCGGAGAGTTCCAGAGAGAGGGAGGGAGGGGAAGAGAGAGGGGACAGAGGGGGAACAGATAGAGGGGGGAAACTGGGGAGGAAAGAGGGAGCAGAAAGAGAGGGAGAGAAGAGGGAAGGGAGGAGAGGGTGAAGAGAGAGAGAGGGATGAGAGAGAGGGAGGAGAGGGAAAGAGCGGAGAAGGGGGGAAAGGGAGGAGGTACAGAAGGGGACAGGGAGGGTGGTAGAGAGCAGAGGGAGGGGGAGAGGAGCAGGAGGAGGGAGGGGCCAGGGAGAGGGAGGAGAGAGGGGGATTGGCAGAGGGACGGGAGGGGGAGAGGGGGCAGAGGGAGAGGGGCAGAGGGAGGGGGGAGAGCAGGGCGGGACAAAGGGGGAGAGGCAAGAGAGAGGGGGACAGAGGGGGGAGGGGGGACACAGAAGGGAGAGAGATGGACACAGTGAAGAGAGAGGGAGAGGGGAGAGAGATGGACACAGAGGGGAGAGAGGGAGAGGGGAGAGGGATGGACACAGAGGGGAGAGAGGGAGAGGGGAGAGGGATAGATAGAGAGAGAGAGAAAGAGATCAAGATCACTCCTGACAGATGGACATCTATCCAAATTCTCTGCATCACTACATCGTGTGTGGGCAGATATTGACTACTTATGCAAGCAAAAATAATGCCAGGTATCTGACTAAATAAGGAGAAATTTGTTTTAAATCGGACTGTGTTTTGATGGCATTAGGTTGGTTATACACTTTATATACAGATTGATTGCATCCATGTCAGTGGCTGAGTCAATAATTTTGTTAAATGTCCATGGTGCAACTTGTTGGTGCCAATCCCTAAGGAGTCTTGGTGAGTTGCTGCAGTGCATCTTGTAGATGGTACACACTGCTGCCACTGTGCATCGGTGGTGGAGGGAGTGAATGTTTGTGAATGGGGTTCCATCAAGCGGGCTGCTTTGTCCTGAATGGTGTCGAGCTTCTTGAGTGTTGTTGGAGCTGCACTCATCCAGACAAGTGGAGAGTATTCCATCACACTCCTGACTTGTGCCTTGTAGATGGTGGACAGGCTTTGGGGAATCAGGAGGTGAGTTACTCCCCACAGAAATCTCAGCCTCTGACCTGCTCTTGTAGCCACAGTATTTATATGGCTGGTCCAGTTCAGTTTCTGGTCAATGGTAACCCCCAGGATGTTGATGGTGAGGGGATTCAGCAATTGTAATGCTGTTGAATGTCCGGTGGAGATGGTTTGATTCTCTCTAGTTGGAGATGGTCATTACTACCTTTTTAGTCAATGCATTCCAGATTTAAACAACTCGCCTTGTAAAAAGAAACTCCTCATCTTCCCCTTGTGGATCCAAGAGGGGCAGTTAGCTGCCTCAAGTCTAGATGGGATGGGCTTCATCAACCAATTAGCCATTTCCTACCCTTTTGGTATATCTTTATATGATAAAAAATTCCATCAATGATAACGGCTGCAACAATGACTACATTTCAAAAGTACTTCATTGGCTGTAAAGAACTTTAGGACGTCCTGAAGCCTTGAAAGGTGCTATATAAATGCCAGTCTTTCTTGTTTTCATTACTTCAAGCTCGCTCTAATTTGGAAGCTCTGCAGATCTAAAATTGCCAGATTGTATTATTCATGTAGGGACAAAGCTACATGGTCTGACTTCATTACCACATTGGAATCTGCTGTGCCTGGAGATATGCAGAGGAGATTACGGAGGAGATTAGAAAAACCAAGGACAAGAACGGGACACTCAAACAATTGAGTCTCATCTCTCCAACACCTCAACTCTCCCATTCTACTAACCAGCTACCCCGAGTGTTTTGGCTTCCATTGACTGTCTAAAAATGATTCCAAACATTTAGAAACCTTTGAGCCACAATGTTCTTCCAGTTGTTTTAAATTGACTTTTAAGTTTTAAATTTTAGAGGCTAGGCCGCTTGCACCATGCAAATACAAATCTGTGACTAACATGAGACCCATCACTAGAGGAACAGAAATATAACACTGACACAAGAGTAGGTTTCTGGCATAAAAACAAGAAATGTTGGAAATACTCAGCAGGTCTGGCAGCAATTGCAGGGGAAGGTGCCGTGGGAAGGGGACGAAGTGGTGGGGGTAATGGAGGAGTGGACCAGGGTGTTGCGGAGGGAACGATCCCTTCGGAACGCTGACAGGGGAAGGGAGGGGAAGATGCATTTGGTAGTAGGTTTCTGGCCGAAGGCTGGGTTTGGATATCCAATATTGACACAATTCAGTTTTAACGAACATCTATAGACAACGGAGTGTCTGCTACTAACATTGGGTATTTCCAATAACTGGTCAAATGGTGGCAGAAAGAAATGCTCAGATAACAACAACAACTTGTATTTAAAGAGCCTCTTGAATGGAGGGAAACATCCCAAGGTGCTTCACAGGAGCATTAATAAACAAAATTTGACACAAAGCCACATAAGGCGATTTTATGGCAGTTGATCAAAAGCTTGGTCAAAGAGGGAGGTTTTAAGGAGCATCTTAAAGGAAAAGAGTGAGGTGGAGGGGTGGAGGGGTGGAGGGGTGGAGGGGTGGAGATGTGGAGGGGTGGAGATGTGGAGGGGTGGAGAGGTGGAGAGGTGGAGGGGTGGAGAGGTGGAGAGGTGGAGAGATGGAGAGGTGGAGGGGTGGAGAGGTGGACAGATGGAGAGGTGGAGGGGTGGAGGGGTGGAGCAGTGGAGAGGTGGATGGGTGGAGAGGTGGAGAGGTGGAGGGGTGGAGGGAAGAGGTGGAGGGGTGGAGAGGTGGAGAGGTGGAGGGTTGGAGGGGTGGAGAGGTGGAGGGGTGGAGGGGTGGAGAGGTGGAGGGGTGGAGGGGTGGAGGGGCGGTGGAGAGGTGGAGGGGTGGAGAGGTGGAGGGGTGGAGAGGTGGAGGGGTGGAGGGGTGGAGAGGTGGAGGGGTGGAGGGGTAGAGGGGTGGAGAGGTGGAGGGGTGGAGAGGTGGAGGGGTGGAGAGGTGGAGAGATGGAGGGGTGGAGAGGTGGAGAGGTGGAGGGGTGGAGGAGTGGAGGGGTGGAGAGGTGGAGAGGTGGAGGGGTGGAGGGGTGGAGGTGGAGGGGTGGAGGGGTGGAGAGGTGGAGGGGTGCAGAGGTGGAGGGGTGGAGGGGTGGAGAGGTGGAGGGATGGAGGGGTGGAGAGGTGGAGGGGTAGAGGGATGGAGGGGTGGAGGGGTGGAGAGGTGGAGAGGTGGTTCGGTGGAGAGGTGGAGAGGTGGAGGGGTGGAGAGGTGGAGAGGTGGAGGGGTGGAGGTGGAGGGGTGGAGAGGTGGAGGGGTGGAGAGGTGGAGTGGTGGAGGGGTGGAGAGGTGGAGGGGTGGAGGGGTGGAGAGGTGGAAGTGTGGAGAGGTGGAGAGTTGGAGGGATGGAGAGGTGGAGGGGTGGAGGGGTGGAGAGGTGGAGGTGTGGAGAGGTGGAGGGGTGGAGGGGTGGAGAGGTGGAGGGGTGGAGCTGGAGGGGTGGAGAGGTGGTTAGGTGGAGAGGTGGAGGGGTGGAGGGGTGGAGAGGTGGAGGGGAGGAGGGGTGGAGAGGTGGAAAGTTGGAGGGGTGGAGGGGTGGAGGGGTGGAGGGGTGGAGAGGTGGAGAGGTGGAGGGGTGGAGAGGTGGAGGGGTGGAGGGGTGCAGAGGTGGAGGGGTGGAGGGGTGGAGGGGTGGAGAGGTGGAGTGGTGGAGAGGTGGAGGGGTGGAGGGGTGGAGAGCTGGAGGGGTGGAGAGGTGGTTAGGTGGAGAGGTGGAGGGGCGGAGAGTTGGAGAGGTGGAGGGGTGGAGGTGGAGGGGTGGAGGGGTGGAGGGGTGGAGAGGTGGAGAGGTGGAGGGGTGGAGAGGTGGAGGGGTGGAGGGGTGGAGAGGTGGAGGTGTGGAGAGGTGGAGGGGTGGAGGGGTGGAGAGGTGGAGGGGTGGAGCTGGAGGGGTGGAGAGGTGGTTAGGTGGAGAGGTGGAGAGGTGGAGGGGTGGAGGGGTGGAGAGGTGGAGGGGAGGAGGGGTGGAGAGGTGGAAAGTTGGAGGGGTGGAGGGGTGGAGGGGTGGAGGGGTGGAGAGGTGGAGAGGTGGAGGGGTGGAGAGGTGGAGGGGTGGAGGGGTGCAGAGGTGGAGGGGTGGAGGGGTGGAGAGGTGGAGTGGTGGAGAGGTGGAGGGGTGGAGGGGTGGAGAGCTGGAGGGGTGGAGAGGTGGTTAGGTAGAGAGGTGGAGGGGCGGAGAGTTGGAGAGGTGGAGGGGTGGAGGTGGAGGGGTGGAGGGGTGGAGGGGTGGAGAGGTGGAGAGGTGGAGGGGTGGAGAGGTGGAGGGGTGGAGGGGTGGAGAGGTGGTGGGGTGGAGAGGTGGAGGGGTTGGGAGGTGGAGGGGTGGAGGGGTGGAGAGGTGGAGAGGAGGAGGGGTGGAGAGGTGGAGGGGTGGAGAGGTGGAGGGGTGGAGGGGTGGAGAGGTGGAGGGGTCGAGAGGTGGTTAGGTGGAGAGGTGGAGAGGTGGAGGGGTAGAGAGGTGGAGGGGAGGAGGGGTGGAGAGGTGGAGTGGTGGAGCGGTGGAGGGGTGGAGAGGTGGAGTGGTGGAGGGGTGGAGGGGTGGAGGTTTGGAGGGGTGGAGAGGTGGAGGGGTGGAGGTTTGGAGGGGTGGAGAGGTGGAGGGGTGGAGACGGAGGGGTGGAGAGGTGGAGGGGTGGAGAGGTGGAGTGGTGGAGGGGTGGAGGGGTGGAAGTTTGGAGGGGTGGAGACGGAGGGGTGGAGAGGTGGAGGGTTGGAGGGTTGGAGAGGTTTGGGGAAGGATTTCCAGAGTTTGGGGTATCAGCAGTTGAAGTCACGGCCACCAGTGGTGAAACGATTAAAATCAGTGCTCGGGAGGCCAGAATTGGGGAAATGCAGAAATCTTGGAGGGTTGTGGGTCTGGAGGAGTTTGCAGAGATAGTGAGGGGAAGAGGCCATGCAGGGATTTGAACACAAGAATGAGAGTTTTAAAATCAGGTCAAAACTGTACCTCTAATTCAACTTTATTAAAAAATACAATCAGATCTGACTAAGGCAGGAGAAGTATTTCAAAATGGGTCTAAAAGCAGCAACATCGCAGTGTAAGTGTCAGGATAAGCCTTTCCAGGACCTCTGCCAAAGTTTGCGGGGCCTGTGGATCGGCCCTGTCTCCGTTCTAATGTATCCAAATTCCTGCACAGGCCAAGCACAAGTCTGGGATATCCTAGCAGTGGCCTTTTGAAAGGGGACAGCTTGAAATGGCTTTGAGCCTTTGGGGTCAGAGGCTGGGAGTGGCACTTGTTGAGTCCCACGTCCAGCATTGACTGCATTGTTACAGGCACCAGCCCCACACTGGGTGCCTCTGACAGCTGGAGATGCAGAATCTCCTGATGGTGAGAGTACTGGTCCTGCTCCTGCTTGTGGTTCTGGTCCTGTTTGGACTGAGTGGAGGCCCTGCCTCCAAACAGGCCCGTGGGTCATCCAGCCGTGCTGAAGAATGGAATTCTGTGACAGCTGGCCAATTAACTGCTGGGAGGCAGAGATGGCGTCCCGTCAGCTGGCGGTAATGACGTGAGGTTCTGCGCTGAAACTGCTGACACCATATTTAAAGGGCAGTCAGCACACTTTGAAATCGTTCCTTCCACTAAGACAACCCCTACTGAAGCCCTGAGGAAGAAGGTTGGCGAAGGAGGATCCTGGGTGGGCCCTTGGTTCAGTGATGCTCCCTGCAGGCTGCTCAGGCAAGGAGGGAGGTCCTCTTCCCGGGACAGGAGGAGGAGACTGGCTTGCCAGACGGAGCAAGCCTGGACGGAGATTGCAGGGATGGTCAGTAGCCGTCAGATTGCCCATAGAGCCTGGCAGGAGTGCCGCAAGTGGGCTAATGAGCTCGTGATCTGCCAAGGTGAGTGCATCACACATTTCGCTGTGGGGCTGCTGTGCGGCTATGCATGAGGGTGAGCTTGCTAGAAAAGGAATGCCAACACAATCCCTGGCAATGGGGACAGGCAGCAGCATTGCCTGTCGTAAGCATGGCAGCCTCACGGTGAAATGTCCTGGTCCAGAGAAGATTGTGTACAACACCAAAAAGCGGGCCAGGACAAGCGCTGGGGTCCCTAATCTCACCATCCTGACCCTCATGGAGAAGGAGGCTCTTGAACGGAGGCATTATGAGGGACGTTCCATTGCAGTTGGTGAGACAGAAGTGGAGAAATGAGAGAGGGAGTGGCCGAATGGATGGGCACGAGGAAGCCACGGGCTAGTACAAGGCATCGAAATTCAATGTCACGGTGCCCTTCAGTGTCACCACTTCTCATAGAGCAACTCATCCTCCATCACACCACACAGCTCTGTGACCATCTCCATCAAACCGCACAGCTCTGTGACCGTCTCCTTCACACCACACAGCTCTGTGACTGTCTCCATCAAACCAGACAGCTCTGTGACCATCTCCATCAAACCGCACAGCTCTGTGACCGTCTCCATCACACTACACAGCTCTGTGACCGTCTCCATCACACCGCACAGCTCTGTGACCGTCTCCTTCACACCACACAGCTCTGTGACTGTCTCCATCAAACCACACAGCTCTGTGACCGTCTCCATCAAACCACACAGCTCTGTGACCGTCTCCATCACACCACACAGCTCTGTGACTGTCTCCATCAAACCACACAGCTCTGTGACCGTCTCCATCACACTACACAGCTCTGTGACCGTCTCCATCACACCGCACAGCTCTGTGACCGTCTCCTTCACACCACACAGCTCTGTGACTGTCTCCATCAAACCACACAGCTTTGTGACTGTCTCCATCACACCACACAGCTGTGTGACCGTCTCCATCAAACCACACAGCTCTGTGACCGTCGCCATCACACCACACAGCTCTGTGACTGTCTCCATCGCACCACACAGCTCTGTGACTGTCTCCATCACACCAGACAGCTCTGTGACCGTCTCCATCACACCACACAGTGTGACTGTCTCCATCACACCACACAGCTCTGTGACTGTCTCCATCACACCACGCAGTGTGACTGTCTCCATCACACCACACAGCTCTGTGACCGTCTCCTTCACACCACCCAGCTCTGTGACCATCTCCATCACACCACACAGCTCTGTGACTGTCTCCTTCACACCACACAGTGTGACTGTCTCCATCACACCACACAGTGTGACTGTCTCCATCACACCACACAGCTCTGTGACCGTCTCCATCACACTACACAGCTCTGTGACTGTCTCCTTCACACCAGACAGCTCTGTGACTGTCTCCTTCACACCAGACAGCTCTGTGACCGTCTCCATCACACCACACAGTGTGACTGTCTCCATCACACCACACAGCTCTGTGACTGTCTCCATCACACCACACAGTGTGACTGTCTCCATCACACCACACAGCTCTGTGACCGTCTCCTTCACACCGCCCAGCTCTGTGACCATCTCCATCACACCACACAGCTCTGTGACTGTCTCCTTCACACCACACAGTGTGACTGTCTCCATCACACCACACAGTGTGACTGTCTCCATCACACCACACAGTGTGACTGTCTCCATCACACCACACAGCTCTGTGACCGTCTCCATCACACTACACAGCTCTGTGACTGTCTCCTTCACACCAGACAGCTCTGTGACTGTCTCCATCACACCAGACAGCTCTGTGACCCTCTCCATCACACCACACAGCTCTGTGACCGTCTCCATCACACCAGACAGCTCTGTGACCCTCTCCATCACACCACACAACTCTGTGACTGTCTCCTTCACACCAGACAGCTCTGTGACTGTCTCCATCACACCAGACAGCTCTGTGACCCTCTCCATCGCACCACACAGCTCTGTGACCGTCTCCATCACACCGGACAGCTCTGTGACCCTCTCCATCACACCACACAACTCTGTGACTGTCTCCTTCACACCAGACAGCTCTGTGACTGTCTCCATCACACCAGACAGCTCTGTGACCCTCTCCATCACACCACACAGCTCTGTGACCGTCTCCATCACACCACACAGCTCTGTGACCGTCTCCATCACACCACACAACTCTGTGACTGTCTCCATCGCACCACACAGCTCTGTGACTGTCTCCTTCACACCAGACAGCTCTGTGACTGTCTCCATCAAACCACACAGCTCTGTGACTGTCTCCATCAAACCACACAGCTCTGTGACCGTCTCCATCACACCACACAACTCTGTGACTGTCTCCATCGCACCACACAGCTCTGTGACTGTCTCCTTCACACCACACAGCTCTGTGACTGTCTCCTTCACACCAGACAGCTCTGTGACCATCTCCATCACACCACACAGCTCTGTGACTGTCTCCTTCACACCACACAGCTCTGTGACCGTCTCCATCACACCACACAGCTCTGTGACTGTCTCCATCACACCACACAGCTCTGTGACTGTCTCCATCACACCACACAGCTCTGTGACTGTCTCCTTCACACCAGACAGCTCTGTGACTGTCTCCATCACACCACACAGCTCTGTGACCCTCTCCATCACACCACACAGCTCTGTGACTGTCTCCTTCACACCAGACATCTCTGTGACCATCTCCATCACACCACACAGCTCTGTGACCGTCTCCATCACACCACACAGCTCTGTGACCGTCTCCATCACACCACACAGCTCTGTGACTGTCTCCATCACACCACACAGTGTGACTGTCTCCATCACACCACACAGCTCTGTGACCGTCTCCTTCACACCAGACAGCTCTGTGACTGTCTCCATCACACCACACAGTGTGACTGTCTCCATCACACCACACAGTGTGACTGTCTCCATCACACCACACAGCTCTGTGACCCTCTCCATCACACCACACAGCTCTGTGACCCTCTCCATCACACCACACAGCTCTGTGACCGTCTCCATCACACCACACAGCTCTGTGACCGTCTCCATCACACCACACAACTCTGTGACTGTCTCCATCGCACCACACAGCTCTGTGACTGTCTCCTTCACACCAGACAGCTCTGTGACTGTCTCCATCAAACCACACAGCTCTGTGACTGTCTCCATCAAACCACACAGCTCTGTGACCGTCTCCATCACACCACACAACTCTGTGACTGTCTCCATCGCACCACACAGCTCTGTGACTGTCTCCTTCACACCAGACAGCTCTGTGACCGTCTCCTTCACACTACACAGCTCTGTGACTGTCTCCTTCACACCAGACAGCTCTGTGACCATCTCCATCACACCACACAGCTCTGTGACCGTCTCCATCACACCACACAGCTCTGTGACCGTCTCCATCACACCACACAGCTCTGTGACTGTCTCCTTCACACCAGACAGCTCTGTGACCATCTCCATCACACCACACAGCTCTGTGACTGTCTCCTTCACACCACACAGCTCTGTGACCGTCTCCATCACACCACACAGCTCTGTGACTGTCTCCATCACACCACACAGCTCTGTGACCCTCTCCATCACACCACACAGCTCTGTGACTGTCTCCTTCACACCAGACAGCTCTGTGACTGTCTCCATCACACCACACAGCTCTGTGACTGTCTCCATCACACCACACAGCTCTGTGACTGTCTCCTTCACACCAGACAGCTCTGTGACCATCTCCATCACACCACACAGCTCTGTGACCGTCTCCATCACACCACACAGCTCTGTGACCGTCTCCATCACACCACACAGCTCTGTGACTGTCTCCATCACACCACACAGTGTGACTGTCTCCATCACACCACACAGTGTGACTGTCTCCATCACACCACACAGCTCTGTGACCGTCTCCTTCACACCACACAGCTCTGTGACTGTCTCCATCACACCACACAGTGTGACTGTCTCCATCACACCACACAGTGTGACTGTCTCCATCACACCACACAGCTCTGTGACCGTCTCCTTCACACCACACAGCTCTGTGACTGTCTCCATCAAACCACACAGTGTGACTGTCTCCATCACATCATACAGCTCTGTGACTGTCTCCATCGCACCACACAGCTCTGTGACTGTCTCCATCACACCACACAGTGTGACTGTCTCCATCACACCACACAGCTCTGTGACCGTCTCCATCAAACCACACAGTGTGACTGTCTCCATCAAACCACACAGCTCTGTGACTGTCTCCTTCACACCAGACAGCTCTGTGACTGTCTCCATCACACCAGACAGCTCTGTGACCGTCTCCATCAAACCACACAGTGTGACTGTCTCCATCACACTACACAGCTCTGTGACTGTCTCCTTCACACCAGACAGCTCTGTGACTGTCTCCATCACACCAGACAGCTCTGTGACCCTCTCCATCACATTACACAGCTCTGTGACCGTCTCCATCACACCAGACAGCTCTGTGACCCTCTCCATCACATTACACAGCTCTGTGACCGTCTCCATCACACCACACAGCTCTGTGACCCTCTCCATCACACCACACAGCTCTGTGACCGTCTCCATCAAACCACACAGTGTGACTGTCTCCATCACACTACACAGCTCTGTGACTGTCTCCTTCACACCAGACAGCTCTGTGACTGTCTCCATCACACCAGACAGCTCTGTGACCCTCTCCATCACATTACACAGCTCTGTGACCGTCTCCATCACACCAGACAGCTCTGTGACCCTCTCCATCACACCACACAACTCTGTGACTGTCTCCTTCACACCAGACAGCTCTGTGACTGTCTCCATCACACCACACAACTCTGTGACTGTCTCCATCGCACCACACAGCTCTGTGACTGTCTCCTTCACACCAGACAGCTCTGTGACTGTCTCCATCACACCACACAGCTCTGTGACTGTCTCCATCAAACCACACAGCTCTGTGACCGTCTCCATCACACCACACAACTCTGTGACTGTCTCCATTGCACCACACAGCTCTGTGACTGTCTCCTTCACACCAGACAGCTCTGTGACCGTCTCCTTCACACTACACAGCTCTGTGACTGTCTCCTTCACACCAGACAGCTCTGTGACCATCTCCATCACACCACACAGCTCTGTGACCGTCTCCATCACACCACACAGCTCTGTGACCGTCTCCATCACACCACACAGCTCTGTGACTGTCTCCTTCACACCAGACAGCTCTGTGACCATCTCCATCACACCACACAGCTCTGTGACTGTCTCCTTCACACCAGACAGCTCTGTGACCGTCTCCATCACACCACACAGCTCTGTGACTGTCTCCATCACACCACACAGCTCTGTGACCCTCTCCATCACACCACACAGCTCTGTGACTGTCTCTTTCACACCAGACAGCTCTGTGACTGTCTCTTTCACACCAGACAGCTCTGTGACCCTCTCCATCACACCACACAGCTCTGTGACTGTCTCCATCAAACCACACAGTGTGACTGTCTCCATCACACTACACAGCTCTGTGACTGTCTCCTTCACACCAGACAGCTCTGTGACTGTCTCCATCACACCAGACAGCTCTGTGACCCTCTCCATCACACCACACAGCTCTGTGACCGTCTCCATCACACCACACAGCTCTGTGACCCTCTCCATCACACCACACAACTCTATGACTGTCTCCTTCACACCAGACAGCTCTGTGACTGTCTCCATCACACCAGACAGCTCTGTGACCCTCTCCATCACACCACACAGCTCTTTGACCCTCTCCATCACACCACACAGCTCTGTGACCGTCTCCATCACACCACACAGCTCTGTGACCATCTCCATCACACCACACAGCTCTGTGACTGTCTCCTTCACACCACACAGCTCTGTGACCGTCTCCATCACACCACACAGCTCTGTGACTGTCTCCATCACACCACACAGCTCTGTGACCCTCTCCATCACACCACACAGCTCTGTGACTGTCTCCTTCACACCAGACAGCTCTGTGACTGTCTCCATCACACCACACAGCTCTGTGACTGTCTCCATCACACCACACAGCTCTGTGACTGTCTCCATCACACCACACAGCTCTGTGACTGTCTCCTTCACACCAGACAGCTCTGTGACCATCTCCATCACACCACACAGCTCTGTGACCGTCTCCATCACACCACACAGCTCTGTGACCGTCTCCATCACACCACACAGCTCTGTGACTGTCTCCATCACACCACACAGTGTGACTGTCTCCATCACACCACACAGTGTGACTGTCTCCATCACACCACACAGCTCTGTGACCGTCTCCTTCACACCAGACAGCTCTGTGACTGTCTCCATCACACCACACAGTGTGACTGTCTCCATCACACCACACAGTGTGACTGTCTCCATCACACCACACAGCTCTGTGACCGTCTCCTTCACACCACACAGCTCTGTGACTGTCTCCATCAAACCACACAGTGTGACTGTCTCCATCAAACCACACAGTGTGACTGTCTCCATCACACCACACAGCTCTGTGACCGTCTCCTTCACACCACACAGCTCTGTGACTGTCTCCATCAAACCACACAGTGTGACTGTCTCCATCACACCACACAGTGTGACTGTCTCCATCACATCACACAGCTCTGTGACTGTCTCCATCGCACCACACAGCTCTGTGACTGTCTCCATCACACCACACAGTGTGACTGTCTCCATCACACCACACAGCTCTGTGACCGTCTCCATCAAACCACACAGTGTGACTGTCTCCATCAAACCACACAGCTCTGTGACTGTCTCCTTCACACCAGACAGCTCTGTGACTGTCTCCATCACACCAGACAGCTCTGTGACCGTCTCCATCAAACCACACAGTGTGACTGTCTCCATCACACTACACAGCTCTGTGACTGTCTCCTTCACACCAGACAGCTCTGTGACTGTCTCCATCACACCAGACAGCTCTGTGACCCTCTCCATCACATTACACAGCTCTGTGACCGTCTCCATCACACCAGACAGCTCTGTGACCCTCTCCATCACATTACACAGCTCTGTGACCGTCTCCATCACACCACACAGCTCTGTGACCCTCTCCATCACACCACACAGCTCTGTGACCGTCTCCATCAAACCACACAGTGTGACTGTCTCCATCACACTACACAGCTCTGTGACTGTCTCCTTCACACCAGACAGCTCTGTGACTGTCTCCATCACACCAGACAGCTCTGTGACCCTCTCCATCACATTACACAGCTCTGTGACCGTCTCCATCACACCAGACAGCTCTGTGACCCTCTCCATCACACCACACAACTCTGTGACTGTCTCCTTCACACCAGACAGCTCTGTGACTGTCTCCATCACACCACACAGCTCTGTGACTGTCTCCATCAAACCACACAGCTCTGTGACCGTCTCCATCACACCACACAACTCTGTGACTGTCTCCATTGCACCACACAGCTCTGTGACTGTCTCCTTCACACCAGACAGCTCTGTGACCGTCTCCTTCACACTACACAGCTCTGTGACTGTCTCCTTCACACCAGACAGCTCTGTGACCGTCTCCATCACACCACACAGCTCTGTGACCGTCTCCATCACACCACACAGCTCTGTGACCGTCTCCATCACACCACACAGCTCTGTGACTGTCTCCTTCACACCAGACAGCTCTGTGACCATCTCCATCACACCACACAGCTCTGTGACTTTCTCCTTCACACCAGACAGCTCTGTGACCGTCTCCATCACACCACACAGCTCTGTGACTGTCTCCATCACACCACACAGCTCTGTGACCCTCTCCATCACACCACACAGCTCTGTGACTGTCTCTTTCACACCAGACAGCTCTGTGACTGTCTCCATCACACCACACAGCTCTGTGACTGTCTCCATCACACCACACAGCTCTGTGACTGTCTCCTTCACACCAGACAGCTCTGTGACCATCTCCATCACACCACACAGCTCTGTGACCGTCTCCATCACACCACACAGCTCTGTGACCTTCTCCATCACACCACACAGCTCTGTGACTGTCTCCATCACACCACACAGTGTGACTGTCTCCATCACACCACACAGTGTGACTGTCTCCATCACACCACACAGCTCTGTGACCGTCTCCTTCACACCAGACAGCTCTGTGACTGTCTCCATCACACCAGACAGCTCTGTGACCCTCTCCATCACACCACACAGCTCTGTGACTGTCTCCATCAAACCACACAGTGTGACTGTCTCCATCACACTACACAGCTCTGTGACTGTCTCCTTCACACCAGACAGCTCTGTGACTGTCTCCATCACACCAGACAGCTCTGTGACCCTCTCCATCACACCACACAGCTCTGTGACCGTCTCCATCACACCAGACAGCTCTGTGACCCTCTCCATCACACCACACAACTCTGTGACTGTCTCCTTCACACCAGACAGCTCTGTGACTGTCTCCATCACACCAGACAGCTCTGTGACCCTCTCCATCACACCACACAGCTCTTTGACCCTCTCCATCACACCACACAGCTCTGTGACCGTCTCCATCACACCACACAGCTCTGTGACTGTCTCCATCACACCACACAACTCTGTGACTGTCTCCATCACACCACACAGCTCTGTGACTGTCTCCTTCACACCAGACAGCTCTGTGACTGTCTCCGTCAAACCACACAGCTCTGTGACTGTCTCCATCAAACCACACAGCTCTGTGACCGTCTCCATCACACCACACAGCTCTGTGACTGTCTCCATCAAACCACACAGCTCTGTGACCATCTCCATCGCACCACACAGCTCTGTGACTGTCTCCTTCACACCAGACAGCTCTGTGACCGTCTCCTTCACACTACACAGCTCTGTGACTGTCTCCTTCACACCAGACAGCTCTGTGACCATCTCCATCACACCACACAGCTCTGTGACCGTCTCCATCACACCACACAGCTCTGTGACCGTCTCCATCACACCACACAGTGTGACTGTCTCCATCACAGCACACAGCTCTGTGACTGTCTCCATCACACCACACAGCTCTGTGACCCTCTCCATCACACCACACAGCTCTGTGACTGTCTCCTTCACACCAGACAGCTCTGTGACTGTCTCCATCTCACCACACAGCTCTGTGACTGTCTCCATCACACCACACAGCTCTGTGACTGTCTCCATCACACCACACAGCTCTGTGACTGTCTCCTTCACACCAGACAGCTCTGTGACCATCTCCATCACACCACACAGCTCTGTGACCGTCTCCATCACACCACACAGCTCTGTGACCGTCTCCATCACACCACACAGCTCTGTGACTGTCTCCATCACACCACACAGTGTGACTGTCTCCATCACACCACACAGTGTGACTGTCTCCATCACACCACACAGTTCTGTGACTGTCTCCTTCACACCAGACAGCTCTGTGACTGTCTCCATCACACCACACAGTGTGACTGTCTCCATCACACCACACAGTGTGACTGTCTCCATCACACCACACAGCTCTGTGACCGTCTCCTTCACACCACACAGCTCTGTGACTGTCTCCATCAAACCACACAGTGTGACTGTCTCCATCAAACCACACAGCTCTGTGACTGTCTCCATCACACCACACAGCTCTGTGACCGTCTCCATCACACCAGACAGCTCTGTGACCATCTCCATCACACCACACAGCTCTGTGACTGTCTCCATCACACTACACAGTGTGACTGTCTCCATCACACCACACAGCTCTGTGACCGTCTCCATCAAACCACACAGTGTGACTGTCTCCATCAAACCACACAGCTCTGTGACTGTCTCCATCACACCACACAGCTCTGTGACTGTCTCCATCACACCACACAGCTCTGTGACCGTCTCCATCAAACCACACAGTGTGACTGTCTCCATCACACCACACAGCTCTGTGACTGTCTCCATCAAACCACACAGCTCTGTGACCGTCTCCATCAAACCACACAGTGTGACTGTCTCCATCACACCACACAGCTCTGTGACCGTCTCCATCACAGCACACAGCTCTGTGACCGTCTCCATCAAACCACACAGCTCTGTGACCCTCTCCATCACACCACACAGCTCTGTGACCGTCTCCATCACACCACACAGCTCTGTGACCGTCTCCATCGCACCACACAACTCTGTGACTGTCTCCATCGCACCACACAGTGTGACTGTCTCCATCACACCACACAGTGTGACTGTCTCCATCACACTACACAGCTCTGTGACTGTCTCCTTCACACCAGACAGCTCTGTGACTGTCTCCTTCACACCAGAGAGCTCTGTGACTGTCTCCATCACACCACACAGCTCTGTGACTGTCTCCATCACACCACACAGCTCTGTGACCGTCTCCATCACACCACACAGCTCTGTGACCGTCTCCATCACACCACACAGTGTGACTGTCTCCATCACACCACACAGCTCTGTGACTGTCTCCTTCACACCAGACAGCTCTGTGACTGTCTCCATCGCACCACACAGCTCTGTGACTGTCTCCTTCACACCAGTCAGCTCTGTGACTGTCTCCATCACACCACACAGTGTGACTGTCTCCATCACACCACACAGCTCTGTGACTGTCTCCATCACACCACACAGCTCTGTGACTGTCTCCATCAAACCACACAGCTCTGTGACTGTCTCCATCACACCACACAGTGTGACTGTCTCCATCACACCACACAGCTCTGTGACTGTCTCCATCGCACCACACAGCTCTGTGACTGTCTCCATCACACCACACAGCTCTGTGACTGTCTCCATCACACCACACAGCTCTGTGACTGTCTCCTTCACACCAGACAGCTCTGTGACTTTCTCCATCACACCACACAGCTCTGTGACTGTCTCCATCGCACCACACAGCTCTGTGACTGTCTCCATCACACCACACAGCTCTGTGACTGTCTCCATCACACCACACAGCTCTGTGACTGTCTCCATCGCACCACACAGCTCTGTGACCGTCTCCATCACACCACACAGCTCTGTGACGGTCTCCCTGGAGAGTTGGTAGTTTTGACGATATTGTTGCTCTGACATTTGCAGGAAGCTGATTGGACTGTAGACCCAGCCCGCTGGGTATCCTTTCTGCACACAGGAGGCTGGTTGTGTGCCCTCTCCAACTTCCTCGTGTTTCCCCTTGGAGATGATGTTCCTGTTACCCCTCTGGTTGCTGCTGCCCCTGCTCCCTGTTGCTGCAGCTCTCTCCCTCTCCCTCTCACTGGAGATCTCGAAGCCTGAGTGGATGAGGGCCCATGGTTGGTAGCTTCACTCAGTTGCCATGGTCTCTCACCTTGACCCCGCCCCCCCCCCCCCCACTGATGTATTCATCCAAGTGCCTCCTCTGACACAGCATTCGAACGGTGTGCCTCCACTGTGCTGGCATGTTTGACCCTGCTCCCTACTGCCACTCCCAATGCCCATGCTATTCCACCCTGCCTGCCAAGCCATGCCAATGTTCACAATGGCTGCCGTCTGGAGTCAGCACTGATCTCCTGCTAACTCAGCATCTCTTGCGATGTAAAGATGTTGGGCGTCTGTCCAGATTCCTTTTGTCCTGTTATTCCAACTCAGATTTAAGGCTTTGGGCAGGAGATGCGGGGTGGGGTGTGAGGAAGAACTTTATTACGCAGCGAGTGGTAATGACCTGGAACTCGCTGCCTCTGAGGGTGGTGGAAGTGGAGACAGTGATTTTGAAAGGAAATTGGACGGGTACTTGAGGGAAATAAACTTCTCGGGCTATGGGGATCGAACCGGGGAACAGACTGACTGGATTATTCTCCAGAAAACCAGCATGAACCCGATGGGCTGAATGGCCTCCTGCTGTGCCATAATGACTCTATGACTCCTCCCGCCTCCCAGCCCGTTCCCCATTGGAGAATTCAACCCCTTGTTTCTGCTTTTTTGCCATTGGCCACCAGGTGTCAGCAGCGTTTTATTTATCAGTCAATGGGCCATTGCTCTGGTGAAGACAGAAACTCGACGAATTGGTCAAATTTGATCTGGAGGCTCTCGCTAAGTTGAAATAAATCCATAGAATCTGGACTTCCAAGAAGAAGTGTGTTGCTATCTTTGTCTCATACTGATATCCTCACATCAACATTTTTATAACTACTTTTTACCTTTAATACTTTGCCATAAACAGATTGGTTTAGTTTCTCCGGACTGACTTTTGTTTTCTAGGAATCAAATGTGTTTTACTTTCATCCCCAACATTAAACTCAATATGGAGCTAAATTTTCTCTGTGGGGTAATAGCATGAAATTTGCAGTGAAGGAGCTTTAGGCTATTTATCATGCCTAACTGAGGTTTTGTTTTATAATCTTTGCAAATTAATTGGTTTCTTATGCCTAGATTCTGGCTCCAACAGGTTGTAATTTTTTTCAATAGCATCGAGAAATTATTTTAAAATAATTGAATGTCGAACACTGCAGTCCTATAAAATCGTACTGGTATCCTGAACATCAAGCCTCCAATCGCCCTGCTCCAGGTTAAGTGCAGAGCTGGTGCAAGGAAACCTACAGTCAACATGCAGCATGGAAACAGCATTGTCTGTGACCATCAAGATCATGACTTCATTGAACCTGTCTGCTTCCATATGTTTTGTCCCTCCGAGGGCTGGAGACACAGGAACTCCCAATGTCGCAAGCCCCGAAACCACACCCTACACCCTCTCATACCACTGGTCGTATTTGAAGAGGGTGGAGTCTCAGCCCCAATAAGGCCTTCAGAGACTCCAATGTGTCCGTTTCCCAGCCTAAATCCTGGCCCTTCCACACTGGAAGGATGGTGGGTTTTCATCCCCAGTGACGTTTGGCTTGGCTCAGTCGCTCGGAGTCAGCTCAGGGGTTCAAGCCCCACCCCAGAAACTTGAGCACATAATCTGAGTTAACTTTTCAGTGCAGCACTGAGGGAGTGCTGCATTGTCGGAGGGTCAGTACTGAGGGAGTGCTGCATTGTCGGAGGGTCAGCACTGAGGGAGTGCTGCATTGTCGGAGGGTCAGCACTGAGGGAGTGCTGCATTGTTGGAGGGTCAGCACTGAGGGAGTGCTGCATAGTCGGAGGGTCAGTACTGAGGGAGTGCTGCATTGTCGGAGGGTCAGCACTGAGGGAGTGCTGCATTGTCGGAGGGTCAGCACTGAGGGAGTGCTGCATTGTCAGAGGGTCAGCACTGAGGGAGTGCTGCATTGTCGGAGGGTCAGCAGTGAGGGAGTGCTGCATTGTCGGAGGGTCAGCAGTGAGGGAGTGCTGCATTGTCGGAGGGTCAGCACTGAGGGAGTGCTGCATAGTCGGAGGGTCAGCACTGAGGGAGTGCTGCATAGTCGGAGGGTCAGTACTGAGGGAGTGCTGCATTGTCGGAGGGTCAGCACTTAGGGATTGCTGCATTGTCGGAAGGTCAGTACTGAGGGAGTGCTGCACTGTCAGAGGTGCAGTCTTTAAGATGAGATGTTAAAAAGCAAGACCCCATGAGCCCTCTCAGATGGATGTAAAAGATCTGATGGTAACCTCTGTAAAAGAGCAGGGAGTTATACTAATGTCCTGCTAACATCTATCCTCAAGCAACACCACAAGAACAAATTGAGGTAGGAATTAGCCCTCCCTTGCACCAGTTTTATGTGTGAAAAACAGGCACAATGAGCCCCAGTGGAAATAATACCCTGCACCCCAATGATGCCTGAGAAATGTCAGGCCTGAAATTGGATACAGCCATTTTTCAGGCATCCAGGACAGATGCTTAAAGTCTTGCATATGCTAATGAGGTGCTTAAGAGGTCTTGGGGCCGAAAAATATTTTCTAAAGAGATTACTCTAGGTCAATAAAAGCAAAATACTGCGGATGCTGGAAATCTGAAACAAAAACAAGAAATGCTGGATTCACTCAGCAGGTCTGGCAGCATCTGTGGAAAGAGAAGCAGAGTTAACGTTTCGGGTCAGTGACCCTTCTTCGGAGAAGGGTCACTGACCCGAAACGTTAACTCTGCTTCTCTTTCCACAGATGCTGCCAGACCTGCTGAGTGAATCCAGCATTTCTTGTTTTTGTTACTCTAGGTCAAGTTGGCATAAGGAGGGAGGAAGTGTTGGGTATTCTAAAAGGCATTAAGGCGGACAAGTCCCCAGGTCCGGATGGGATCTATCCCAGGTTACTGAGGGAAGCGAGAGAGGAAATAGCTGGGGCCTTAACAGATATCTTTGCAGCATCCTTAGACACGGGTGAGGTCCCGGAGGACTGGAGAATTGCTAATGTTGTCCCCTTGTTTAAGAAGGGTAGCAGGAATAATCCAGGTAATTATCGATCGGTGAGCCTGACGTCAGTGGTAGGGAAGCTGCTGGAGAAGATACTGAGGGATAGGATCTATTCCCATTTGGAAGAAAATGGGCTCATCAGTGATAGGCAACATGGTTTTGTGCAGGGAAGGTCATGTCTTACCAACTTAATAGAATTCTTTGAGGAAGTGACAAAGTTGATTGATGAGGGAAGGGCTGTAGATGTCATATACATGGACTTCAGTAAGGCGTTTGATAAGGTTCCCCATGGTAGGCTGATGGAGAAAATGAAGTCGCATGGGGTCCAAGGTGTACTAGCTAGATGGATAAAGAACTGGCTGGGCAACAGGAGACAGAGAGTAGCAGTGGAAGGGAGTTTCTCAAAATGGAGATGTGTGACCAGTGGTGTTCCACAGGGATCCGTGCTGGGACCACTGTTGTTTGTGATATACATAAATGATTTGGAGGAAAGTATAGGTGGTCTGATTAGCAAGTTTGCAGAAGACACTAAGATTGGTGGAGTAGCAGATAGTGAAGGGGACTGTCAGAGAATACAGCAGAATATAGATAGATTAGAGAGTTGGGCAGAGAAATGGCAGATGGAGTTCAATCAGGGCAAATGTGAGGTGATGCATTTTGGAAGATCCAATTCAAGAGTGAACTATACAGTAAATGGAAAAGTCCTGGGGAAAATTGATGTACAGAGAGATTTGGGTGTTCAGGTCCATTGTTCCCTGAAGGTGGCAACGCAGGTCAATAGAGTGGTCAAGAAGCCATACGGCATGCTTTCCTTCATTGGACGGGGTATTGAGTACAAGAGTTGGCAGGTCATGTTACAGTTGTATAGGACTTTGGTTCGGCCACATTTGGAATACTGCGTGCAGTTCTGGTTGCCACATTACCAAAAGGATGTAGATGCTTTGGAGAGGGTGCAGAGGAGGTTCACCAGGATGTTGCCTGGTATGGAGGGCGCTAGCTATGAAGAGAGGTTGAGTAGATTAGGATTATTTTCATTAGAAAGACGGAGGTTGAGGAGGGACCTGATTGAGGATAACAAAATCATGAGAGGTATAGACAGAGTGGATAGCAAGAAGCTTTTTTCCAGAGTGGGGGATTCAATTACAAGGGGACACGAGTTCAAAGTGAAAGGGGAAAAGTTTAGGGGGGATATGCGTGGAAAGTTCTTTACGCAGAGGGTGGTGAGTGCCTGGAACGCATTACCAGTGGAGGTGGTAGACGGGGGCACGATAGCGTCTTTTAAGATGTATCTAGACAGATACATGAATGGGCAGGAAGTAAAGAGATACAGACCCTTAGAAAATAGGCGACAGGTTTAGATAGAGGATCTGGATTGGAGGGTCGAAGGGCATGTTCCTGTGCTGTAATTTTCTTTGTTCTTAATAGCTCTTTTAAAGGAAGGGGCAAAAGATGAGAGCAGCAGAGGACGAGTTCTGAGCTTTTACATTGCTTTTCCTCTCCATCTTTTTATATGTAAAGATGTCCGGGGGGGAGGGGGGTCTCCTCCAAAGGTGGCAAGGGGCTGTAATTTGTGCATTCTCAGAGAGCTGGATCTGTTCCCCTGCAGTAGGGTGCATCGGTTTATGCAAGGAGATGAATCTTCATATGTTGAAACAGCACATTCAAAACAATAGAGAATAAGAACAGCATCAACTTCAAAGTAAGTAGCTTCACTAACATGGGCAAAACACTGACAGAGACAGTGACTGGAAGCTTGGCCAAGAGAATGGATTATAAGATGGTTTTAAGGAGGAGAAAGAGAAAAGCTGCAAGGGGTTTGGTGAGTGTGGGAGTGAGGAAGAGGCACAGGGGCTTCGTGAGTGTGGGAGTGAGGAGGAGGTGCAGGGGTTTGGTGAGTGTGGGAGTGAGGAAGAGGCACAGGGGTTTAGTGAATGTGGGAGTGAGGAGGAGGTGCAGGGGTTTAGTGAGTGTGGGAGTGAGGAGGCACAGGGGTTTAGTGAGTGTGGGAGTGAGGAAGAGGCACAGGGGTATAGTGAGTGTGGGAGTGAGGAAGAGGCACAGGGGTTTAGTGAATGTGGGAGTGAGGAGGCACAGGAGTTTAGTGAATGTGGGAGTGAGGAAGAGGCACAGGGGTTTAGTGAGTGTGGGAGTGAGGAGGCACAGGGGTTTAGTGAGTGTGGGAGTGAGGAAGAGGCACAGGGGTTTAGTGAGTGTGGGAGTGAGGAAGAGGCACAGGGGTATAGTGAGTGTGGGAGTGAGGAAGAGGCACAGGGGTTTAGTGAATGTGGGAGTGAGGAGGCACAGGGGTTTAGTGAATGTGGGAGTGAGGAGGAGGCACAGGGGCTTCGTGAGTGTGGGAGTGAGGAGGAGGTGCAGGGGTTTGGTGAGTGTGGGAGTGAGGAAGAGGCACAGGGGTTTAGTGAATGTGGGAGTGAGGAGGAGGCACAGGGGCTTCGTGAGTGTGGGAGTGAGGAGGAGGTGCAGGGGTTTAGTGAGTGTGGGAGTGAGGAGGCACAGGGGTTTAGTGAGTGTGGGAGTGAGGAAGAGGCACAGGGGTTTAGTGAATGTGGGAGTGAGGAGGCACAGGGGTTTAGTGAATGTGGGAGTGAGGAAGAGGCACAGGGGTTTAGTGAGTGTGGGAGTGAGGAGGCACAGGGGTTTAGTGAATGTGGGAGTGAGGAAGAGGCACAGGGGTTTAGTGAGTGTGGGAGTGAGGAGGAGGCACAGGGGTTTAGTGAGTGTGGGAGTGAGGAGGCACAGGGGCTTCGTGAGTGTGGGAGTGAGGAGAAGGCACAGAGGTTTAGTGAGTGTGGGAGTGAGGAGGAAGTGCAGGGGTTTAGTGAGTGTGGGAGCGAGGAGGAGGCGCAGGGATTAGGGAGTGTGAGAGTGAGAAGGAGGTGCAGGGGTTTCGTGAGTGTGGGAGTGAGGAGGAGGTGCAGGGGTTTAGCGAGTGTGGGAGTGAGGAGGCACAGGGGTTTAGTGAGTGTGGGAGTGAGGAGGAGGTGCAGGGGTTTAGTGAGTGTGGGAGTGAGGAGGAGGCACAGGGGTTTAGTGAGTGTGGGAGTGAGGAGGAGGCGCAGGGGTTTAGTGAGTGTGGGAGTGAGGAAGAGGTGCAGGGGTTTAGTGAGTGTGGGAGTGAGGAGGAGGCACAGGGGTTTAGTGAGTGTGGGAGTGAGGAGGAGGCGCAGGGATTAGTGAGTGTGAGAGTGAGGAGGAGGTGCAGGGGTTTCGTGAGTGTGGGAGTGAGGAGGAGGTGCAGGGGTTTCGTGAGTGTGGGAGTGAGGAGGTGGCACAGGGGTTTAGTGAGTGTGGGAGTGAGGAGGCATAGGGGCTTTGTGTGTGTGGGAGTGAGGAGAAGGCACAGGGGTTTAGTGAGTGTGGGAGTGAGGAGGAGGTGCAGGGGTTTAGTGAGTGTGGGAGCAAGGAGGAGGCGCAGGGATTAGTGAGTGTGAGAGTGAGGAGGAGGTGCAGGGGTTTCGTGAGTGTGGGAGTGAGGAGGAGGTGCAGGGGTTTAGCGAGTGTGGGAGTGAGGAGGCACAGGGGTTTAGTGAGTGTGGGAGTGAGGAGGAGGTGCAGGGGTTTAGTGAGTGTGGGAGTGAGGAGGAGGTGCAGGGGTTTAGTGAGTGTGGGAGTGAGGAGGAGGTGCAGGGGCTTAGTGAGTGTGGGAGTGAGGAGGAGGTGCAGGGGTTTAGTGAGTGTGGGAGTGAGGAGGAGGTGCAGGGGTTTAGTGAGTGTGGGAGTGAGGAGGAGGTGCAGGGGTTTAGTGAGTGTGGGAGTGAGGAGGAGGTGCAGGGGTTTAGTGAATGTGGGAGTGAGGAGGAGGTGCAGGGGTTTAGTGAGTGTGGGAGTGAGGAGGAGGGGCAGGGGTTTAGTGAGTGTGGGAGTGAGGAGGAGGTGCAGGGGTTTAGTGAGTGTGGGAGTGAGGAGGAGGTGCAGGGGTTTAGTGAGTGTGGGAGTGAGGAGGAGGTGCAGGGGTTTAGTGAGTGTGGGAGTGAGGAGGAGGTGCAGGGGTTTAGTGAGTGTGGGAGTGAGGAGGAGGGGCAGGGGTTTAGTGAGTGTGGGAGTGAGGAGGAGGTGCAGGGGTTTAGTGAGTGTGGGAGTGAGGAGGCAGAAGGGGGAAGAGTGAAAGGGTGGGGAATGCACAGGTCAGAGTGAAAGGGAGGGAGAAGCATAAAGCTGGATGAGGTGAGGGAGTATCACTGTGGAATTTAAAAATAAGGATGAGGTTTTATAATTCAGTGCATTGAGAGACACAGAGACAGATCGGCAGGGAAGGAAATGCTGAGCAAGGAGCATTAGTGTGGGATTGGATAGAATTTGCTTAGTTGTGAACAGGTTAGAGCCTGTGGAGAGTCAAGGGTGGGTGATTATCAAGGAGAAGGTTGGAGAAATTGAGTCCAGAGGCTTTAAAAAAAAAATTCTTTCATGGTATGTTGGCATCACTGGAAATGTCAACATTTCTTGCCTATCCCTAAACAGAGATGACAGAAATGTAGTTACGTGGTGACGGTGAGTGTGGAGCCAGATAAAGGCAGACAATGTCAACCAGGTGGAAATAAAAGGTGTTTGTGGTGGACAGGATATGGGTTTGAAGCTGAGTTCTGAGTTAAACAGGAATTTCAAGATTTCACATGAGCAGTTTCTGCGTGGGAGGTCAGAGAGAAGCGTGGTATCTGAGGCAGCGTTTAGGTCGAGGGCTGAAAATGAAGGCGCTTTGCTTGTCAGCGGAGGAAATTTTGAGTCATCCACAATTTGAAGCCAATCGGGCAGTAAATGAGCTGAACCAGAAAATCCAGTGGATCAGCCTTTGCACGAATTGTGTGAGTGAAGAGTTCACAGCATTACAACCCTTTCCTCAGAGCCAGATTGTAAACTAGAACCCACTACCTCTAGGGTGGCATTTCCATACTGTGTTCAAATTGAATCAATGTTTTCTCCAACATTCACTGCTTTGATAAGAACATAAGAAACAGGAGCTGACCCTTCGAGCCTGCTCCGCCATTCAATAAGATAATCTCTGATCTTCTACCTCAGCTCCCCCTTCCCACATTATCCCCATGTCACTTATTTCCTTTAGTATCCAAAAATCTACTGACCTCTGTCTTGAATATACTCAACGACGGAGCATCCACAGTCCTTGGGTAGGGAAGAAATTTCTCCGTTCAGTCCTAAATGGCCAACCCCTAATTTAGAAACTGTAACTCTGTGTTCTAGATTCCCCAGACAGGGGAAACATTTTCTCAGCATCCACCATGTCAAGCCCCTTGAAAATTTGGCAGGGTCTCCATGTTTCAGTTAAATACCATCGTATCTTCTCGGGAATGTCTGAGTGCCCAGCAAGTTTCCTGACCAACATTAATCCCTCAAGAAACATCACTAAAAACAGATGGTCATCATCGCTTTGCTGCTTGTGGGATCTTGCTGTGCACAAATCGGCTGCCACATTTCCCTACAACAGTGACTACACTTCAAAAGTACTTCATTGGCTCTGAAATACTCTGGGAAGTTACAAAAAGTGCTGTTTAAATTCGAATTACATCAGATACTAAAAGTTCTCACTATTAATTGTGGCCACCCTTGAATGTACATCTGTTAAGAAGATGCTCCTGTTTGGGAGGAAAGATTCCCTGGTCTTTACCTGAACATTTCTCTCCTCAATTGCTGTCTTTAAGGGTCCACTTTCTGGCTGGGGCGGAGATGACATTGTACAAACAGCATTGTATGATCAGTGGCCAGAGCTATCTCCTGGACTAGTTTTCTCCGTCTAATGGGATCGGAGAGAAATTTCACAGATTTGTTTCCCCCACATTGCCCTGGGTTTTGAAATCTGGTTTCTCGCCTCTCCCATGGTTTCAGGCGGGGTGAGGTGTCTCTCGATTGTGATGCACAAGATATGTGGATATCAATGGCTGGGTGGACCATTGGCTCTTTTTCTGTCTAACATTGTTTGTATGTTTGTTGTACCAAGGATACTAACTTCAGATGCGTGGAACTCGCATCCTCAAGTTATACTGTTGGCTCTGCATCACACCCTTATTCGGGAAAGTAGAGCTCGATACACATTCACCAACATCCAACTGTTGCTTAAATTTTCATGCTGATTGAGTGCAGACTGTCCTGCCAGCTCTTTAATAACATTAGAAAGGTTAGAAGTGTTATTAATGTGAAGCTGAGCGTTGGGACATTGGCATTTGTTGAAGTGCGAATGTCAGTTCACACTCAAGTTCTAATTGAGTTCACAGCAACTTCCTGAACAGGGAAGGCAATTTGTTCTTTTTTGAAATCCAATAAAAGGCAACAGAGTGTTTTACATTGAAAGATGTAGCTTTCTTTAAATTTTCTTTTTTTTCCCCACAACCTTTATCTGAAGCACTTTTCAAATGACTCATGATGTAGACTTAACACACGTTAAAAAGAAAACAAGGCACGAGAATTAGTGACAAATAAAAACAGTCTCACGTTAGCTGGCTTTGTCATTTTTCAGGATTTGAGAAGGAAACAGCAGTCAGCATAGGCCAGGCTTTTTCATTTCTACCTGTCATTGCTTCCTGTCCTGTTTTACTAACCCGAGCTTATGATTGGTTCTTTGAAGTGCTGCTAAAACCTGCTTAAACCAGACACCATCAAGGACTGTACTCTCTATATTCTCAGCATAGCTAGCTGTCTGCTGCCCTTGCTATTTATTGCTATCTCTAAAACTGTTGGACTGTAGGTCGTAAAGGTGACTTTCTGTCTGTTTGCAAAAGGTCAGGTGATAGTGTGGTACATTAAGTGATTTGGGCCTAGATTTTCGCTTGGATGAAATCTCATGTGGATTAAGTAGAGGGTGAAATGCCTGCCTGATGCCAAATTGGTTGAGCTCACTGTAATTTCAGAGTGTTCCGCCTAATTAACATGTGAGCTCTAGACAACAGGAACACTGCTGCATTTCCCAACACATTGTGTATGCCAATCATTGGATTCAAGGCTCAGAGATAGTTGTGTCGACATTTGCAGATCATACAGCACTGTGGGTGTACCCACACCCCAAGGACTGCAGCGGTACAAGAAGGCAGCTCAGCACCACCTTCTCAAGGGCAATTCGGAATGGGCAATAAATGCTGGCCTGGCCAGCGACGCCCACATCCCATGAATGAATAATAAAAAAGTACCAACATAGGAGTTAATTCTTTAGAAGACCAAAGGAAGCTGCAAAGTGATAATGATAATATAGGGGGAGGGGAATAGGCTCAAATGTGTCAGGTTGAATTCAGTGTCACTGGGGGTCATTTTTATCTACCCCACTCAGGAGGTATTCGGGTGGAGTAAGTCGCCCACCCGTCATGGGACCCTGCCGATTATCATTTCCATCAAAACACAAATGCTGAGCTCTGACATCTTCTTATAACTCAGTCCATTGATACTCCAAATGAACATCAGTGCCTTCACTTCCTTGATTCCAAGGAATTCCCTTGATTTGGCTTGGCCGTTATCCTCATGCTTGGATGATCAGAACTGAACAGCATGTTCAAGGAGCAATAAAAGCAAAATACTGCAGATGCTAGAAATCTGAAATAAAAGCAAAAAGTGCTGGAAGTACTCAGCAGGTCAGACAGCATCTGTGCAGAGAGAAGCAGAGTTAACGTTTCAGAAAGGATCTGATGAAAGGTCATGGACCTGAAACTGCTGCCTGACCTGCTGAGTATTTCCAGCACTTTCTGTGTTTATGTTCAAGGTGCAGACTGACCATAGCCCTATGCTTCTTCAGCATGGCAACCTCAGATATCAAAAACAAATCGCAGTGGCTAGCAACGCAGCCTCACAGCTCCAGTGACCCGGGTTCAATTCTGGGTACTGCCTGTGCCGAGTTTGCAAGTTCTCCCTGTGTCTGCGTGGGTTTCCTCCGGGTGCTCCGGTTTCCTCCCACATGCCAAAGACTTGCAGGTTGGTAGGTAAATTGGCCATTATAAATTGTCCCTAGTGTAGGTAGGTGGTAAAGGAATTGAGGGGATGTGGTAGGGAATATGGGATTAATGTAGGATTAGTATAAATGGGTGGTTGATGGTCGGCACAGACTCGGTGGGCCGAAGGGCCTGTTTCAGTGCTGTATCTCTAAATAAATAAATAAAAATAAATAAATCATTCTGTTTGTTTTGCTAACTGATGCTCTGCAGTGACGTGACATCGTCAGTGTTGAATTTACTATCGATTTCAAATTCTTTCAGCCTCTTCCCTAGTACAATATCCTTCGTTATGTCCCCCGTTTTTGCATTCAATGTGCATAACATTACACTTATCTGCGTTGAATATAATCTACCATAATGGTGCCAAGTTTCAAACATTATCTAAATCCCATTGTAATTCCATTCTGTCTCTTCATCATTTCTATATATCTCTCCTTCATTTCTGCCTTTACCTGATGTTTTACTCCTTGCTTCACTCCTCTCTTTCCTTCACTTCTCGCTCCTCTTTCTGCTGTCCTTCACTCACTTACACCGAATTCAATTTGTAAAAGACAAGTTGCCTCTGACAAATTTGATGGATTTCTTTGAGGAAATAACAGAATGTATTGATAAAGGAAATGCAGTGGATTAGCAATAGGCATTTGATAAAGAGTTTTACAGCATGGTAATAAAGGGAGTGTGGTGCCTTTGGTAGGAAGTTGATTAAAAGACTGAAAGTAGAGTTAATGAAGGTTTGTATCAGGCACTGAGCAGCCTAACTAGTGGTCCTCAAAGGGACCATTAGTGGTCACTTAAGAAAAGGCCCAGAATTGCTCCCCAGGCCTGATCCGCTGCCGGATTGGTGTTGGGGTTGCCGATTTCCTGATCTCCTACAACTGGTGAGATGTGGGGGGTTTGGGGGTGGGGGAGTGGGGGGAGGTGGTGGTGTCCTGGTGTCCAGTTCACTGGTGGCATTTGAATAAGAGCCCAAAAGGTGTCCATGCCTCGGCATCAGCTTCAAGTGGTTATGTGCCTGCTCTGCCAACTTCATGCCCATTTTGGACAGAGGTTGAAAATCACCCCCTTGGTGTCCAGTTCTGGGTTGACTTACTTGTGGGGAGGATGTTAAGCTCATGGAGGGGGTGTAAAAGAGAATCACCATGATGGCACCTCAGTCGAGAAGTTTTTAGTTCCTTAGAACCCAGTGTGATTGAACATGTGACTGATTCTCCTAATAGTTCACTGTAAAATCAGCAGAAGTTCTACAGAAACTCCAGAGAATCAGCTTCTGGGTATAGCTGTGAACTTCTCATTATTACTGCAACAAATTCTCAGAAATAAACCTCCTACTCAGTATTTTGATGCCAGGTCCCTTTCTGCCTGCACAAGAGAGACTCGAGCAGAAAGCCTCCAGTTTATAGATCAGACTTTGCTTTGTTCCTAATTTCCCAGCTGAGATTTCTATCACTGATCCACAAACATAATTTAGACTGCAGTCTTGTTTGCTCAGCTAGGCTGAGAGAAAACAGCTCAATATTTTAAGCAGTTCAGTTTCAGGCATTAATATATGAACACCATTAAAATATCAAATTACTCCATTGACAGGCAATTCAACAGTTTAGACTCACATGGAATCAAATGGTGAGGTTATAGTTGAAGAATTTAATTAACAGAGGTCACAGATGAATTTTTAATACCAGTATACCTCATCAATCTAACCCCCGACCTCTACCATCTAGAAGGACGAGGGCAGCAGACACATGGGAACACCACTACCTGCATGAAAAGAGTGACAAAAGCTATTGACAGTGCAGCAAACAATATTAATTCCTAATTCACAAAATAATTGAAACTAGATGATATCCAGTTCAACTCTTCCACCAGTTTGCAATCTTGGTATCTTGATTTGAATTTGAGCTCACTCGATAACATTGCCTGCTTCCATCCCTACTGTCACCCTTCCGTCACTGAAACTCTTGCGTGCACTTTCAATCTTGTTGATTTCAACACTCTCCTTGCTAGCCTCCCAACCCCCACCCTCCATAAACTCCAACTGGTACAAAACTTTGCCCCCTGTACTCTGTCCAACATTTACACTGGCTTCTCATTCTACAAAACGTTCAGTACAGAATCATAATCCACATCTAGAAATTTCTCCATGCCTTGCCCCATCCCATCCCCATATCCCGATTGCTCCAATTCCCTCACTCTGACCTTGTGTTCCTTTTGCCCAGCATTTGTGGCACAACTGTCAGTTACCTCAGTCCTACTTTCTGGAACTCCCTCCCTAAACTATCCATCTCCTTGTCTTTAAAAACCTCCTCAAAACCTACCTCTTTGACCAAGCTTCAGGTCACCTGTCAATCTCTCTCTTCCTGCCTCACTCTCTGCTTTCCTTCAGCTGTCCGTGAAGGAAGCTGTCTTTCATGGGATGTGGACATCACTGGCAAGGCCAGCATTTATTGCCCATTCCTAATTGCCCTTGAACTGTGGCTTGCTAGGCCATTTCAGAGGGCAGTTAAGAGTCAACCACATTGCTGTGGGTCTGGTGTCACATGTAGGCCAGACCGGGTAAGGACGGCAGATTTCCTTCCCTAAAGGACATTAGTGAACCAGATGGGTTTTTACGACAATTGATGATAGTTTCATGGCACCATTACTGAGACTAGCTTTCAATACCAGATTTTTATTAATTAATTGAATTTATTAATAAATTGAATCTAAATTCCATCTGTTGCTGTTGTGGGATTTGAACCCGTGTCCCTAGGGCATTAGCCTAGGCCTGTAGATAACTTCCTTTCATAATGTTTTGCTCTTTATTTGATCCTGCTGCCCATTCCCCACCTTGCCTGCTTGACCCTTTAATGCTCCTCTTCAGAAGATTATGGTTCCACTCCCACTCCCTGCTCCAACTCCCAAAGTCTTAGTCCCAATCTGAACACAGTGCCAGTCCTGATCTTCTTGTGTTTGGCTTCCGTTCAGTAACTGCAGCAGACATGAGTGCAGCATGGCTGCCCGATCAGAAAGCACCAGCTAAAGAAATCCTGCCCAAAGGTGGAAGGTCAGAGGTCAAAGTACCCAAGAGCCACATGAAACACGTGAACCTTGTATTAGCCACTGCTTGCCTAGATCCTGTGCTCAAGGAAGGACAATTTTGTTTGCCTGTGAGCATCACGTTCCGAGTTTCCTACATTACAACAGTGACTACACTTCATAAAATATTTCATTGGCTGTAAAACACTTTGGGACATCCTGAGGTCATGAAAGCTGCTACATAAATGCAAGTCTTTTGTTTCCTTTAAGAGATCAATTCTGTTATATACAAAAATATTACACAATCCAGGAGATAAAATAAAAACAGTGTGGATCATTTTGACTTTGTGCAAGTGTGAATAACGAGTGAGCACAAATCGCTGGCCCGTTTTATATCCTTCTGATTTTTATTTCCATTGAACTCAAAATTCCATGAAACATGCGAAAGAAATCTCCTCCATGATAATGCCAAGCCAGATTATCATAACTGAGGGAGCTCTAGTTTAAGATATAATGAAAGAGTCTGCAGATATATAAGCACCTTACACATTATCTGGACATCGCAATGCAATACACAGCCGTGAAGAACCTTTTTTCCTAAGTGCAGTCACTGCTATAATGCAGGGAAACCCAGCTGCCAATTTTCACACAGCAAGTTCTCACAAACCACAAGGAAATAAATGACTGGATGAACAGTTTGTGTAGGGATATATGTTTCTCAGGCCATGGAAAAAACTCCCCTTCTCTTCAAATAGTGTTGTGGGATCTATTAGAAACCATGTGAGGTAAGACAGGGATTCCATTTAACATCTCATCTGACAGATGACCCACTAACTGAGCAACACGGCAGCACTCCCTCAGCATTGGAATGTCAGCCGAGATTGTATTTCTGGACTGCGGCTTGAACTCACAATTTTCTGATTCAATTGCAAATGTACTGCATAGGCCACCGAGCTACAGCTGACAATTCTATCACAACATACACAATACTGTGAAATTTGTACATTCAGGGAAGGTTTCCTCTGTGAACTGTTATGACCAGGTGAGGAAGGGGTCGCAGGCTCCCTTCTTGCCCCTTTACTGGTTTGGCTGTAGCAGAGTTTATCTTTTAAAACACAGTGATTTTTAGCTCACCCCCTCCGTGAGCCCTTTGCTCACTGCACTCTAATTGTAATTGCAAATGAACCAATCAGACAGGTTTTCTTAGGTTTAAACATGAAAGATGTAAGTTTATTAACCTTGTCATTTTAACTCAGTTAAAATTACTAAAATACATGACACAACCACACTAGCATGCATACGAGAGAAACATGCACACAAATAGATACAGAGAGGAAGAAAAAATTGGTGGGGGAGTGGGGTCAAAGTAGAATTCGTAATAAAGGGAATTCAGTTACTGGGTGGAAATGTCCTTGAGAAAAGTTGAAGTCTTGTAGTTCTTGCTGGGGCCCAGTGCACACTTTCAAACTTGCTCCTCTGGTGCCAGAAGGCTGAAGAGGTCTTCTGTCCTGAGGCTCAATATGCTTTCGTGGGTCCCTGGGACTTTACTTGAGAGAGAGATGGAGAAAGCGCTTCCTTCTCTTTGGGCTTCAAATTGCAGTGTGCTACCTTTCTGTGTGGCACAATTCAAACAGTTCCCAGTCTGGCCAGCAGGTAAGTCATGTGACCATCTTTTTGTCTGAAATAACAACTTCTCAGCGGGTTGCTGGACTTCGGGGGTGGAGGGGGGGGGAGTTTTGTCTCTTAGAAAGTCAACAATGACTCTCAATGTCTTTTGATCATCACTATTAACAAAACCCATCTCACTAATTGAATCAGGGAGCATTCCCATTGTCTCTCTATTCAACTGTCTCTCAGAATGTAAATGTGAAACCATGTTTTAAGCTGTTCAACTCTGTGGTCCTTTTAAACAAGCCATGTTCAATGTTCAGTAAAAAAGGTTCAAGTAGTGCTCCATATGACGAAATTAATATGTTTCCATTTGGCCAGTGTGATTTCCATCACAAAACTATTTGTATCTGACTTCCTCTTTCTGCACAAATTGTAGCCAAACTACATTACTGAGGAATACAACATCAGATCAGCAAAGTTAAAGGTTTAACTATTTAGCACACTCACACTACATTCCTGTGTGCAGTACCTCGAATCAGGCGTTAACCCAGTTAACCCTACTCTAGATATTTTCCTTGGATTGGGCATCATTGACCTCTCCCACAAATGGACCTCAAGGCCCCAACAGTCATTGTGTGTCTCTGGACTCCAGCTCACTGGAATATCTCATATGCTACTTGTTATGGTCAAGTGAGGAGGGGTTGAAGGGATTCCCTCTTTTCCCTCTCCTGGTTTGACCACGACAGGATTAATTATTTCTTAAAGTGGATCATAACAAGAAGCAATCGGACAGATTTTCTTGAGTTTAACAAAGAAAGAGGTTAACTTTATTGTACCTAAAACAAACTAATGAAAATAATAAACTATGCGCCAACTTTCACATACACACACATTAGAAATTCAAACATACACAAATAGGTTACAGAGTGGGAAAGGGTAGATTGGTTGAGTTAGAGTCCATAAAAAAGGGGTATACAGTCTGTGGCTTCTAGCTGAATTTGGTGGTCCTGAGGTTTTTAGTTTGAAAAGGTAGACAACTGGTTCAGTGAGTCTCTTGGAGACAATGATGAAGATGATTTCCTCTAATGGGGTTTCTGATTGTAGCCGGAGTATGCAAAGGTGGTCGGTCAACAGTCAGAGTTCGAAGTTGTAAGCTGAAATGGAGAGAGAGAGAGAGGACCCCCACTTGGGTCTGCATATGTCAGAGTCCAGAAGCTTCTCCTTGTTGTTGTAGAGAAACACAAGCTTGAAACCACAGATGGGGAGGGGCTTGTCACACGACAGTCACTCAGTGATTCAAATGTAGCAGTTAGCAGTATTTCTTCTTGCAAAAACAAAAAGAACAAGCAGTCCCCTTAAACTTCCTGGGTCTTGGTTCTTGCTAGAGAATGAGCAGACATTTTGTCTTCCCCCTCACAGGCTTTACAATGTGGGATATCGTGTTGCAAATTAGGAGGCCATCCTTAAGCTTCCAGCAAGGTCATCTCCCAGCTGTTCTCTTTTAAATTTCTTCAAAAAATATAAATTCAGATCTCCAGTCAGTGGATTAAGGAAAATTATCATTCAACAAAGCAAGTCAGCGTGACACTCCCACACGATGTAAACTTCAGCAGGTGGAAGAATATCAACTCCATCTAACCTGTAAATGACATTATGTAAATGAAATGTGGTTTGTTGAATGATATCCAGTAAAAGGACATTGCACTGTGAACACATTAGATTAGATTAGATTAGAGATACAGCACTGAAACAGGCCCTTCGGCCCACCGAGTCTGTGCCGAACATCAACCACCCATTTATACTAATCCTACACTAATCCCATATTCCTACCAAACATCCCCACCTGTCCCTATATTTCCCTACCACCTACCTATACTAGTGACAATTTATAATGGCCAATTTACCTACCAACCTGCAAGTCTTTTGGCAGGAAACCGGAGCACCCGGAGAAAACCCACGCAGACACAGGGAGAACTTGCAAACTCCACACAGGCAGTACCCGGAATCGAACCCGGGTCCCTGGAGCTGTGAGGCTGCGGTGCTAACCACTGCGCCACTGTGCCGCCCCTGCGCCATCGTCTGAAAAGAACGTCACCCAATGGGCACAAATGGTGTGGAATCTGGAAAAGCCAGAAGTTCTGTAGAATTGTGTTTTTGTAATTCATTCACCAGATGTGGATGTTGTTAGCAAAGCCAACACTTATTGCCCATCCTTAATTGTTCTTGAGAAGGTGGTGGTTAGCCACCTTCGTGAATACAGCTGAGTGTCTTGCTCGGCCACTTCAGAGGGCAATTAAAAGTCAACCACATTGCTGTGGGTCTGGAGTCACATATAGGCCAGACCAGGTAAGGACAGCAGATTTCCTTCCCCAAAGGACATTAGGGAACCAGATGGGTTTTTATGACAACCCAGCAGTTCCATGCTCATTATTACTAAGACTAGATTTTTAATTTCAGATTTATTTAATTAACTGAATTTAAATTCTTCAGCTGCTGTGGTGGGATTTGAACTCATGTCTCATAGAGTAATAATGGCATAGAAGGCAGCCATTCGGTGAATCGAGTCCATGCTGGCTCTCTGTAGAGCGATCCAATCAGTCCCATTCCCCTCAATCCCTCTAGCCCTGCAAGTTTATTTCCCTCAAGTGCCCATCCAATTTCCTTTTGTAATCATTCATCGTCTTTGCTTCCACCAGTGCTTACAGCCAACAAAGTGCTTTTGAAGTGTCATGTAGGAGACTAATTTGACTTGTAGTGAAGCATTTTGATATGAGTTACACAGTTGTAGGCTGCGTTAAAGAGTTGCAGGGAGCTGCCTGTGCGAGACTTTGGATAGCAATGTTGCACCTTTACAGCAGGTGGCACACTTCACTGTCTTGCCCTGTGTGAGAGATGGCAGACTGAAACAGGCTGGTTCATGTCAGGTCAGTACTGGGGCCAGAAATACCTCTGAAGCTGTCTCTTTTTGGCAGCCATCAATAGAACTGATCTCTTTTCTGCTCAGGAGCACAGTGCAAAGAAATCAGACTGTGTTCAACTGCATTCAAACTCTCTTACTGCCATTCATCAGGACAGGAAATCCAGGGAAGAAAAGTTTCTGCTAATGATTGCAAAAGTAAGAGCATAGCCTGAATCTTAAAAATCTCTTAACCCTAAGGAGAACTGTAGGTAATAATGAAGCACTGTATTGTTGTAAAATAGACTGCCGATATGGTCATAGAGTCGTACAGCATAGAAACAGGCCCTTCGGCCCACCGCGTCCATGCCGACCATAATGCCTATCTATACTAATCCCACCTGCCTGCATTAATTCCATATCCCTCTATGCCTTGCTCATTCAAGTACCTGTCCAGATGCCTCTTAAATGTCTCTACTGTTCCTGCCTCCACAACCTCCTCAGGCAGCTCATTCCAGATACCCACTATTCTTTCTGTGAAAAATGTACCCCTTTGATCCCGTGGCTAACGATGATACAAAAATCTCTGCCAGGGCCCCAGCAATCTCCTCCCTTGCTTCCCTTGGCATTCTAGGATACACCTGGTCAGGCCCTGGGGACTATCAACCTTAATGCGCTTCAAAACCTCCAACACCTCCTCCTTTGTGATGTTGATATGCTCCAGGATATCAGTGTTCCCTCCCTTGAACTCATTAGCTTCCATGACCTTCTCCACGGTAAATATGGACGAAAAATATTAATTTAAGACCTCGCCCATTTCCCGTGGCTCCACACATCGATTGCCACATGGATCCTTAAGGGGACCTACTCTCTCCCTAGCTACCCTTTTACTCTTAATATACTTACAGAATCTTTTAGGATTCTCCTTTATCTTATCTGCCAGGGAAATCTCATGGCCCCTTTTTGCCCTCCTAATATCCTTCTTAAGTGTAGTCCTACATCCCCTATACTCCTCGAGGGCCTCGCTCGATCCCAGCTGCCTATACCTGACATATGCCTCCTTCTTTGTCCTGACCAGACCCTCAATATCCCTCGTCAACCAGGTTCCCTAAACTTGCCAGCCTTGCCCTTCCATCTAACAGGAACATTCCGGTCCTGAACTCTTCCTATCTCACTTTTCAAAGCCTCCCACTTGCCAGACGTCCCTTTACCTGTAAACAGCCTCTCCCATTCAACTTCTGAGAGTTCCTGTCTGATGCCATCGAAATTAGCCTTCCCCCAATTTAGGACTTCAACCTGAGGACCAGTCCTATCCTTTTCCATAACTATCTTGAAGCTAATAGAGTTATGGTCACTGGTCCCAAAATGCTCCTCCACTGACACATCAACCACCTGCCCATCCTCATTTCCCAAGAGGAGGTCGAGTGTAGCCCCTTCTCTAGTAGGGCCATCCACATATAGAACTGCTTATAGAACTGGTATAGAACTGTTCAGTATTACACACTGACTTCTGCCTCTCCTAGCATCCGTTCACCGAGCAACATTGGGAAAAGCCGGGAAGAAGTTGGCCTTGGCATTTGACACTGGACAACCAAAAAGAACAGAAAAGCAGTTTAAAGGGCTATTCCAAAGTTGATTTTCAAGAAGATTTTAGAATCTGGGTTTTTTTTTCCTCAGAGCAGAGAAGGTAAAGAGAAAATTTGATAGAGGTTTTCGAAATCATAAATGGCTTTGATAGAGTAAATAAAGAGAAACAGTTTCTAGTGGCACAAGGGTTAGTAACCAGAGGACACAGATTTAACGTGACTGGCAAAAGATCCAGAGGCAAGATGAGGAAACTTTTTTTTAAACACAGTGATTTGTTGTGATCTGGAATGCACTGCCTGAAAGGGCGTTGGAAGCAGTTTTAATTATAACCTTTAAAAGATTCAAGATAAAAAAATTCACGATAAATACTTCAAGGGAAAACATTTACAGATCTATGGGATTAATAGGGTAGCTCTACAAAAGAGCCAGCACAGTGCATCAGCCTCTCAATAAATAGTAACAATTAATAGAGATTTACTTTCTGCTATTTGATTGCAAAGCAGAAAGTTACTGGTTGAAATGCTGCTGGCCAACAGCATGGCCACAGATTTCTCAAGGATTATTTGACTAGCGTCATATACACAGCTTACTAAACACGCCAGTGGCAGTGACAAAATACACCTTTAGTTTTAGAATCAGGTTGCTGTACTCTGACATCTGTATTATTGCTTAATTTACAATGAGAAAACTTAAAGGCAACAGTGTTTATATATTCATATTGATGTTTAAAAATCTCTTAAGAAAATATAGTTTAGGACGAAGAGTGTTAAATGAATGTTTTGTGTGCGTGCAGATTCACGCGTTCGCTGGCAGACGTCATCACATCTTCAACCCATTTCTTGCCAATTTAAATGAGTCACTGGGTCATTCACACAGTATGAATATATATTTGGTTTCCTCTACAGAAATATTGTGAGCTGCTTTTTCTAGGCTTCATTTTGCTGTTAGTTACTACAATATCAAAGGCAGCAAGTTTTCTTTGAACTCATAAGCAATTACTTTATTTTGGCCATTTTGAAATACACTTTCTCCATTACATCAGAAAGGTGCAATGTGTCTCGCCCGTAAGATGTAAGAGCAGAAAAAGGTGATAGACCCTCACAATGGAAATACTGTATTCTGAAGCATTGCCCATTGATCCAGTTGTGATAGGACCATCCTGGTCTGGAGATATTGGGGTGACTTCAATTGAAATAAAAGTGGGAAGAGATGTAAGCTGAATAGCAGACTTGCTATCACCCATTCTATACTCTTGCACAAAGTCAAAATTACCCCTGTTGCATCTTTAGACCATAACTGTTAAGTTAGTTTTCACAAGTGGAATTGAATCAATAGTATATTACTTTTCTGCACAACTTTCAGAATGAAATCCTTTGTAAACTGAATCAGAACAAAAAAAAACCTTGTTTTGAATCTATCTAGTCATGGTGCAGTTTTGAGCTTGGATCTAAATCTGAAGTCTGTGGTATTAATGGCCCGGAAATCGTGGTCAGCAGTGAAGCAAGGGCACTTGCTTCTGACCACAAAGAACATTACCCACAAAGATCTAGCGATTTCTGTGCCATGGATTTCCCCTTCCCGATGTGAGTTGGAATCTACCGCCAAGTCAAGGAAATTTCCAGGTGCCCAGCAACAGTGATGTCATCAAGCAAGGTAAATAGGCAATTACATTGCTGTATTCTCACAGACAGATGCAAATGAAGTAAAATGCACTGAATTTATCACTTCTAATTAAAATTTTACAGAGCACAAAATAAATGTTTAGGACTTACACAGGGGATTAAGCTAGAAGCTGAAGTATTATGAACAAACTTTAAAAAATTATTTTAAAAATTTCAGCTTTTTTATCATGATGGAGAAATATGACATTCCACAAATATAAAATTAGTTTTCCAGGCCAGTTAGGCTGTTCAACAGTAGTTATGAACTTAGTACATTGTTAAAAAACCCAGTTACACTTCATTCAACAAGGGTTTTAACAGCAAGACTAGGAGCATAAAAGGGCAAATTCTTGTCAGTTCAGTGATTTCTAATTGATTGCATCCTGGCCAATTCAACAGTCTACCCTATGGGGAAGTATAGAATCACTGACAGCCACTTCTGGATCTCCATAGTTAACTGCGCATTTGCGGATTCCAGAAGTTGCTGTCAGTTTCAGAGGAGTAATGACAGTGAATGCTAACAGTTTTGCCATTATTACTGCAATAAAATCCAGGCCATTAACTTTGCTGATCTCTTAATTGGTCCATCTCACAGATGCTTCCTTATACTTCCAGACTAGTTTGAATCCTAAGATTCAACTTTGATAGCTCAACCTATAATTATTGGTCATTACTCTGTTGTAATCTGATTTGTTTTCTGCCAATGCACTACAATGGTTATTGGGTGATTTATAGCTACTGGAGACAAGGTAGGATTATTTAAGTTAAAATTGCTCCAGTGCTTGCCAGTTCTGGATAGACAATTTTTCCACTTGAATTGAAGTCTCCTTCATTCTTTCTTCTCCTCCCTCTTGTTTTCTAACTTTCAGACTCTGCTGGAATACCGACAACAATTTGTACAGGAGGATAATTATTATTATTTTTTTTTTATTATTAGAGAAACAGCACTGAAACAGGCCCTTCGGCCCACCGAGTCTGTGCCGACCATCAACCACCCATTTATACTAATCCTACACTAATTCCATATTCCTACCACATCCACACCTGTCCCTATATTCCCCTACCACCTACCTATACTAGGGGCAATTTATAATGGCCAATTTACCTATCAACCTGCAAGTCTTTTGGCTGTGGGAGGAAATCGGAGCACCCGAAGGAAGCCCACGCAGACACAGGGAGAACTTGCAAACTCCACACAGGCAGTACCCGGAATTGAACCCGGGTCGCTGGAGCTGTGAGGCTGCGGTGCTAACCACTGCACCACTGATGGCCAGCTGTCACCAAGGCTACTATCAATGATGCAAGAGGTGTGGTGCCAGTTATGAATCAACTAATCCTTCCTCACTGCAAGATAATTGCATTTATTATCATATTGCAAGACTAGCACCACCACATTACACAAAGAACTTCCTGTTACTGCAGTTGAATTTGAATACTGGAATTCTGTGTAGAAGCAGTCTGTGTAGAAATGCAGCAAGACCTGGACAATATCCAGGCTTGGGCTGATAAGTGGCAAGTAACATTCGCGCCACACAAGTGCCAGGCAATGACCATCTCCAACAAGAGAGAATCTAACCATCTCCCCTTGACATTCAATGGCATTACCATCACTGAAACCCCCACTATCAACATCCTAGGGGCTACCATTGACCAGAAACTGAACTGGAGTAGCCATATAAATACTGTGGCTACAAGAGCAGGTCAGAGGCTAGGAATCCTGAGATGAGTAACTCACCTCCTGACTCCCCAAAGCCTGTCCACCATCTACAAGGCACAAGTCAGGAGTGTGATGGAATACTCTCCACTTGCCTGGATGGGTGCAGCTCCAACAACACTCAAGAAGCTCGACACCATCCAGGACAATGCAGCCCGCTTGATTGTCACCCCATCTACAAACATTCACTCTCTCCATCACCGACGCACAGTGGCAGCAGTGTGTACCATCTACAAGATGCACTGCAGCAATGCACCAAGGCTCCTTAGACAGCACCTTCCAAACCCGCAACCTCTACTAACTAGAAGGACAAGGGCAGCAAATGCATGGGAACACCACCACCTGCAAGTTCCCCTCCAAGTCACACACCATCCTGACTTAGAACTATATCGCCGTTCCTTCACTGTCGCTGGGTCAAAACCCTTCCTAACAGCACTGTGGGTACACCTACCCCACATAGACTGCAGTGGTTCAAGAAGGCAGCTCACCACCACCTTCTCAAGGGCAATTAGGGATGGGCAATAAATGCTGGTCCAGCCAGCGACGCCCACATCCCATGAATGAATTTAAAAAAACATTTGGCAGATCCCCGGACTTATTTGCAGAATTGATTTTTTAATGTAAATACGATTTCTTCCAGATACATTTAATCAAGTATCCAATTGAAGCCAATATTTAAAATAATCTAAAACTATTGTTGGTTTCTGTAGTGCTATAAGTTATAACATATCAGTAGATAATATTGATAAAATTTGAACACCACTTTGTCTGAATATGGGAGCAAGGATTTAGGATTTAATATAGATGTATATGTGCCTCGCTTTTGAGGACTATATAAACAGAGAGCACAGTTTTATGATACCCAATCTCTAGGTTACAATTGTGGCCTTGGAGTCCTGAAGAGGATCTAGAATTTTTTTTCAGAAAGTTAAATGAATTAGGCCCCTTTGTGGTGCTGACAATCCTTTCTCTCGGTCTGGCACTTTTCAATTCATGGCCCCTATAGTGACAGGGCACCCTGGTTTACCCATGGGCCTGTCCACCATTCACACATTAATTCGTTAACCTCCCTCTGACCCTGTGGACTTTGGCAAAGTCAGTGGTGGAAAGCCACAATGAGTGGATTTTTTGAGATGGTTGCAACAAACGTTTCATTACCCCAAGGCTGTGAGCTGACTCCAATGTTTAATTACTTGCCACTAGACATGGCATTCCAAGTAGTAGAATCTGAACCCAGATGATGTCTGGATCTTTTGAATGTTAGATGCGATGCCAGCCTTGTGTAGCAGCATCTTTCTTCAAATGATTTAGTTTCCAACAAATGCTTATACTGGATATTCTTTTCCAAACATGCTTAGAAACAATTGGCTGATGTTTTGTTGGATTAGTCAATGTTTAGATTGAAGTAGGTATTGTGCCAGTTGGAATGTGAAGCTGAAAGATGAGGCCTTTAGAAATGGTGAAGGACACTGCAGCCTGACCATGCTGATTCTAGCTGAGTCTAACGGTGGTATTCGAAATCATAATCTGGACAATCATGAATCTTGGTGTTGATAAATTCTATTGGCAGGTAGGCCAAGATGACCAGATGGTGAATGGTGGACTGTCAGCAAAAGGACCTTCTCATCCTAGGATACATATTTGACTTAAAATGTTGTCTGAGGGAGTTGATTACTCAGGTCTAGAATATAGAATGATACAATTGTACAGCACAGAAGAAGGCTATTTGGCTCATTGTGCTTGTGCTGGCTCTTTGGTAGAACTATCCAATCAGTTCCAATTTCCTGCTCTTCCCCCAAAGTCCTGCAAAAAAATTCCTTCAGGGATTTATGCAATTCCTTTTTGAAAGTTACTACTGAATCTGTTTCCACAGCCCTCTCAGGCAGTGCATTCCAGATCACAACAATTCTACGTAAGTTTGTTTTTCTATTACAGCACCTCCGGTTCTTTTGCTGATAATCTTAAGTTTGATTCCTTTGATGTGTCACACTTTTATCTAACAGATGGTTGCCAGGAATGGATGCAGCCAGGTTAACTGTTACATCAATGATGGTTTGAAAGTAGTGAGTAATGTCACAATTGAAATCATCATTTGCACAAGCGAAGGTTAAAGACTGGCCTGAAGGCCATGAATATTTGTAGTCAGTTCAGTAAATCTACGACCCATGTGTATGGTGGTTACAAGCTTGTTGCAGTGAAGACTCTTTTAAAAGAACACAGAATTTGTGAAAAGAATAGGTAAGCTGTCATTCAATCACCTAGTGCTTAGTATGAAAGTTGGTGCTTCCTTCCAATGGGAAAGTGCTATCAGTGGCAAACAAGGCTTCTGTCACCTGCTTAATGCATTGATGGACTGAAATTGGACCAACGTGCTCTATGTCACCAACAGTGGCTGGAAAGGATTCAAGGTGCATAGATGTTCAATGCGATGGTGAAGGCTTGTCTCATCAGACATCACCAAATAGGTCAGCCTGGGTTGGAGAGTGTGAGGTCCTGGACTGAGTGTGAGTGGGCACTCAGAGCCTAACTTCCCTTTTTTCCCCTGTCCCTTTACGTTCTCTTCCTCCTCCAAATCCAAGACAAATATTGACAGGCCCAGTGGAATGTCTATGCTGGAGAGTTATGGTTTTAATTGAGGACGCAGCAAATAGCAGTGGCTGTAGACTGTGAAGAAGGATGCTGTTACACAAGTAATGATGCCAAAGCAGCAATATGTCTAGTCCAAAGCAATATTTTAAAAGCAATTTCAAGAAACTAGGGTTTTGAGCTTTAAGAGTTGACTTTCTACATGGGGTCTATTTACAAACAACATGTCAGGCAGGAGATAATGGGGAACTCATTGTGGGACCAATTTAAGTTAGTGCGAGGTTAAAGTAAGACCCACGCAAACCAGCAGCACGGCCTCAAATAAAAACTTCCAACTTCTTCTCTGTGCAATTTGAGGTGCAACATCATCTGCCTTTGAGTCTATTGGCCCAATTGTGTGCTCTGTGCATTCTCCCTGTGAGGGACTGCCCCTAAACTCAACAGCAGAGAACTAATCCTCCTGTTCCATGTCAGTCACAACTAATGTGAACAGTAAGGGCCCAAGACGGACTGAAAATTCTTTCCTAGGCAGAGAATCCCCATTTATCAGCAACCTCTGTCAATGAACCTGGTTTCATTGCACTTAAATCTGAATCCAATGCACCGACTTGCTGTGTTGTGGAATGAAAGATTGTATCCACATCACAAGTTCCTAATTCCTGATCAGCTGCAAGGAAAAGGTTGCACAAACAGCCAAAATGTGCCCAAGACGTGAGAGGGAGGAGGTTTAAAGGGGATCAAAGGGGTAAATTTTTCACACAAAGAATAGTGGGTATCTGGAATGAGCTGCCTGAGGAGGTGGTGGAGGCAGGAACAGTAGCAACATTTAAGAGGCACCTGGACAGGTACTTGAATGAGCAAGGCATAGAGGGATATGGAATTAATGCAGGCAGGTGGGATTAGTATAGATAGGCATTATGGTCGGCATGGACGCAGTGGGCCGAAGGGCCTGTTTTTATGTTGTACGACTCTATGATTCTAAGGATTGAGGAAAATGAAAGGGAATAACACACCAGTTACAAAATGTAACCAGCAAAGCCCTGGAATCGGTTTTCCCGACTGATCACTAGCCTTGAGAATGGTGCATGTAACCAGGAGAAGAATAACCAAGAGTGAAAGAGTGGAAAGTAGAAGATAATTAAATCTGAACCCAAAGTTCCAATTTCGATTCTCACAACCATACACCAAGTCAGTCTATCTAATGGCTAATGGAGGAACCATTGTAATATAACACCACTAGTGGAGCAGCATACCAAACAACTAGGTTTTTGGACAGAAATTAATGTTCTTTCCTTAACTGAATTACCATGATAGCCTTTGGAATCAGGCCTTTTCAGGTTATTCTCAATGATGTTGGCAGGGGTTCCATTGGAAACTGGTAACTGGACATTTTTCTTGCTAAGCAACCAGTGCTTTGTATGAGTGCAGGCAGGCAAACCACTTTCATGACCTATTTAGCTCCAGTTTTCAGGAAAATGTACCATTTGTACTACATTCATGTGGCATTTAATACCATCTCTCTGGTAACTATTTTTTCCTATCAAAGGTATTTCTACTGCAGGATCATTGATATACTCAGGGCGAGGCATGCCAACGATTAACAAATGACAGGAACTGGCAAAGTGACGAAGGAGATGGACAGATGGTCACAACTTCTGCATCATCAAACTAAATGCCATCTTGACTTGTGACATTTCGCTGTGAATATGAATAGAAGGAGTTGTGAGAAAACCTGAATTGTAATTATAGCCTATTATATTAAAATCATCATTGGATTAACGATGACCTTTTTTACTGATAGAGACTGCCCAACATATGATTTGTCCTAAATAAAAACAGAAAATGCTGGAAAAAATCAGCAGGTCTGAAAGCATCTATGAAGAGAGAAATAGAGTTAATGTTTCAGGTCGATGATCTTTTACTTTTGCATGTGTCTTGCCCTTGCTGAAACATGCAACAGGACCAGAGATTATATTACTTGGACTATAACTGGTAATTACATTTATTTACATGATATTTGATTTATCAGTCACACTAGAGCAGATCATTCACAATACAGTGTGTGGCTTACAACACTTGACTTTTGAAAAGCAAGATATTAATGTGTCCAAATCTTTAAGAACCCTGTTCCAAATTTTTTTCTGAGGCTTGGAAGATTGTAACCCAATCACTTTCCATAATCTGGCATTCCTGCAGAGCGTATTTCAGGAAATTGCAAGCGTAGAAGCCTATGATTTTCCAAATTGTGCTCTCAATGGGCTCTGCTCCCTAAACCTCTCCACCTCTCTACCTCCCTTTCCTCCTTTAAGATGCTCCTTAAAACCTACTCTTTGACCAAGCTTCGATCATCTGCCCTAATATCTCTTTCTGTGGCTCAGTGTCAAATTTTGTTTGATAACACTCCTGTGAAACACCTTGTGACATGTTCCTATGCTACAGGTGATATATAAATGTTGTTGTTGTCCTGGGAGCGCTGGATTGTGGAAAAGTCTTCATATTTCAATACTTTAGATGCATGTGTAACGCTAAACTGTCATCAGCTGCTAGTTTTGTTACAGTATGTACCTAGAGTCATTGAATCTTACAGCACAGAAGGAGGCCATTCAGCTAATTGTTTCTGTGCTGACTCTTCAAAAGACCAATCTAATTAGTCCCATTCCCTGCTCTTTTCTCACAGCCCTGCTAATTTCTCCTTTTCAAGCATATATCAAATTCCCTTTTGAAAGTTACTATTGAATCTGCTTCCACCGCCCTTTCAGGCAGCGCGTTCCAGATCACAACAACTCACTGCGTAAAAAAGAATTCCCCTCATCTCCACCCCCTCTCCCCCACAGGTTGTTTTGCCCATTATCTTAAATCTGTGTTCCTCTGATAACTGACCATCCTGCCACTGGAAACAGTTTCTCCTTATTTACTCTATCGAAACCCTTCAGGATTTTGAACACCTCGATTAAATCTCCCCTTAACCTTCTCTGCTCTAAGGAGAATAATCCTAACTTCACCAGTCTCTCCAAATAACAGAATTCCCTCATTCCTGGAACCATTCCCATAAATTTCCTCTCCACCCTCTCCAAGGTCTAGACATCCTCCCTAAAGTGTGATGCCCAGAATTGGATACAATCCTCCAGCTGGGGCTTAGCCAGCAGTTAGAAAGGTTTAGCATGACTTTCATGCTTTTATCCTCTATTCCTCCACTTATAAAGGCAGGGATCCTGTCTGTTTATTTAACAGTTTTCGCAACTTGTCCTGTCATCTTCCATGTGTTAATAAACATTTAAGGGCCAATTTTAACTTGGGCAGGAATTGGGGGTGCAGCAGGTGAACCTTCCGGCCCTCCAGAATATGAGGCCTGGGAGATTTTAACTTACAAGACCCAACACTGATACCCGCCCCCATGAACTACCCGTCCATCTCACCTCCCTGCCCGCACCATTTCCATTGGCCCTTTAGACATTGGGCCGGCAGAATTGACAGAGTACCTTCTTCTGAAAACTCTGGGTAAATGTGCCAAGTTAACCATCCTGAGAACATCTGTGCTCCAGCAGATGTGAGCTATTGCAATACGGCTTTCATTTTTTAATACATTTAAATGCTATCCAACTATTGTGAAGTGACCTACAGACTTTATTCAGCAGCTGATCCCCTTTAATGCTGATGATATTAATATGGCTCAGTTGAGCCGGTAGCCTGGAAACGGGAAAGAGTACAGCGCAACTAATTGTGAGATAGCGAATGTGATTCAGCACGGCATGGAATATGTTGAAAGATACTGGAGTCTGGCCTCAACAACATTAGCTGTTTTCTTTCTTTAAAGTCACTGAGGTCTTAAAATGTTGACTCACAGCCAGCACCGAAGTTTCCCAGCTCTGAAATGTCCTGATCAGCAACAAGCACTGGAAATAATGCCAAAAGATGCCAATCAGTGTTTTTCTGTGTGAAGCCAATTGTTGAACAGATTTGTGGCTAACATCAGTTGAATGGGCTTCTTGCTGAATGTGTGGCCTGAGATGGGGAGGGAAATTAAAATTTAATTTTACATGTCTCCTACAAAGTTTCTCTGGCCCACGACCCCTCACTGGTGACATGTCAGCTGTGGTTCAGTGGGTAGCACTCTGTTGCCTCCAACTCAGAAGAATATGGGTCCCAGTCTCCCTCCAGGACTACAGCAGAAAAATCTAGAATAACACTCCAGTGCAGCACTGAAGCCGAGTGCAATGTTGGAGATGTCATCTTTAGATGAGACGTCAACATTTTAAGACCTCAGTGACTTTCAAGCAAGAGAGCAGCTAACGTTGCCGAGGCCAGACTCCAGTATCTTTCAACACATTCCTCGCTATGCGGAATATCATCTGAGACCCTAACTGCTCTTTCAGGTGGCTGTAAAAGATCTCATGGCACTATTTCGAAAAAGGGCAGGGAGTTATTCCCTGGTGTTCTGGCCAATATTCATCCCTCAATCATCATCACAAAAAGAGATTATCTGGTCATTAACACATTGTTGTTTGTGGGAGCTTCCTGTGCGCAAATTGGCTGCCGTGTTTCCTACATTACAATAGTGATTACACTTCAAAAAGTGCTTTGGATGTCCTGATGTTATGAAAGGTGCTATATAAATGTAAGTCTTTCATATATGTATTCAGAGTTTTGTTGATAGAATAAGTTTCTCAATCCAACAATCATATTGAATAAAAGCAAAATACTGCGGATGCTGGAAATCTGAAACAAAAACAAGAAATGCTGGATTCACTCAGCAGGTCTGGCAGCATCTGTGGAAAGAGAAGCAGAGTTAACGTTTCGGGTCAGTGACCCTTCTTCGGAACTTCATATTGAATACTTTAGTAAAAATACAGTGTATTAGACCTTACAGGCCAGCTCATTAATATCACTGTTTAAAAAAAAGTTCTTTTCAGATTACTCCCAATACTGTGCAAGTGAACTGAAAGTATTTTTGCACTGTGGGAGTACCTTCATCACAGGGACTGCAGCACTTCAAGAACGCTCACCACCACCTTGTTAAGATTGATAAATCCCCTGAACCAGATGAGCTGCATCCCCGAGTATTGAAGGAGGTGGCTATAGAGATCGTGAATGCATTGGTGGTTCTCTTTCAAAATTGTATAGATTCTGGAAGTATTCCTGCAGACTGGAAAGTAGCAAATGTAACCCCACTATTTAAGAAAGGGAGGGGGACGGAGAAAGATAACGGGGAACTACAGACCTGTTAGTTTGATGTCAGTAGTAGGGAAAATGTTACAATCTATTATAAAGGATGTGTTAACCAGACACTAAGAAAATAATGATATGATTGGGCAGAATCAACATGGATTTGTGAAAGGGAAATCATGTTAGACAAACCTGTTGGAGTTTATTGAGGATGTTACTTGTAGCATAGATACAGGAGAGTCAGTGGATGTGGTGTATTTGGATTTTCAGAAGGCTTTTGATAAGATCCCACACAGGAGGTTAGTAAACAAAATTAGAGCACATGGGATTGGGGGTAATATACTGGTATGGATTGAGAATTGGCTAACAGACAGAAAGCAGAGAGTAGGAATAAATGGGTCATTCTCGGGATGACAGACTAGTGGGGTACCACAAGGATCAGTGCTGGGGCCACCGCTGTTCACAATCTATATAAATGATTTGGATATGGGGACCAATTGCAATATTTCCAAATTTGCAAAACTAGGTGGGAATATAAGTTGTGAGGAGGATGCAAGGAGGCTTCAAGGGGATTTGGACAGGCTAAGTGACTGGGCAAGAACATGACGGATGGAATATTATATGAATAAGTGTGAAGTGATCCGCTTTGGTAGAAAAAACAGAAAGACAGAGTATTTCTTTAATGGTAAGAGGTTGAGAAGTGTTGATATTCAAAGGGACCTGGGTGTCCTTGTTCATGAGTCACTAAAAGTCAGCATGCAGGGGCAGCAAGCAGGAATACAAATGGTCTGTTGCCTTCATTACAAGGGGATTTGAGTACAGGAGTAAAGATGTCTTGCTGCAAATGTATCGAGTCTTGGTGAGTCTGCACCTGGAGTATTGGTTTCCTTATCTAAGGAAGGATATACTTGCCGTAGAGGGAGTGCATCGGAGTGCGTTAGTCACCAGACTAATCCTGGGATGGCGGAATTGTCTTATGAGGAGAGATTGAGGAAACTGGGCCTGTATTCTCTAGAGTTTCGAAGAATGAGAGGTGATCTCATTGAAACTTACAAAATACTTAAAGGACGTAGATAGGATGTTTCCCCTGGCTCGTGAGGCTAGAACCAAGGGACATAGTCTCAGAATGAGGGGTTGGCCATTTACGACTGAGATGAGGAGGAATTTCTTTACTCAGATGGTGGTGAATCTGTGGAATTCTCTACCCCAGAGGGCTGTAGAAGCTCAATCATTGAGCATGTTCAAGACAGAAATCAATAGATATCTAGAGACTAATGATATCAAGGGATGTAATTAGTGGAATAGATAAGGGAGAACCAGTGAATGTGGTGCATTTGGACTTTCAGAAGGCTTTCGATAAGGTCCCACATAAGAGATTAGCATGCAAAATTAAAGCACATGGGATTGGGTGTAAGGTACTGACATGGATACAGAACTGGTTGGCAGATAGGAAACAAAGAGTAGGAATAAACGGGTCTTTTTCTGAGTGGCAGGCAGTGACTAGTGGGGTACCGCAGGGATGAGTGCTAGGACCCCAGCTATTCACAATATATATTGATATAGATCAGGGAATTAAATGTAATATATCCAAGTTTGCAGATGACATAAAGTTGGGTGGGAGTGTGAGCCGTGAGGAGAATGCAGAGAAGCTCCAGTGTGATTTGGACAGGTTGAGTGAGTGGGCAAATACATGGCAGATGCAGTATAATGTGGATAAATGTGAGGTTATCCACTTTGGTGGCAAAAACAGAAAGGCAGATTATTATCTGAATGGCGATAGATTGGGAAAGGGGGAGGTGCAGCGAGACCTGGGTGTCCTTGTGCACCAGTCGCTGAAAGTAAGCATGCAGGTGCAGCAGGCAGCTAAGAAGGCAAATGGTATGTTGGCCTTCATAGAGAGAGGATTCGAGTACAGAAGTAAGGATGCCTTACTGCAATACTTCCGAAGAAGGGTCACTGACCCGAAACGTTAACTCTGCTTCTCTTTCCACAGATGCTGCCAGACCTGCTGAGTGAATCCAGCATTTCTTGTTTTTGTTTGCAATTATACAAGGCCTTGGTGAGACCATACCTTGAGTATTGTGTGCAATATCTGAGGAAGGATGTTCTTGCTATGGAGGGAGTGCAGCAAAGGTTCACCAGACTGATTCCTGGGATGGCAGGACTGACGTATGAAGAGAGATTGGGTCGATTAGGCTTGTATTCACTAGAGATTAGAAGAATGAGAGGGGATCTCATAGGAACCTACAAAATTCTAACAGGACTGGACAGACTAGATGCAGGAAGGATGTTCCCGATGGCGGGAGAGTCCAGGACCAGGGGTCACAGTCTAAGGATAAGGGGTAAGCCATTTAGGACTGAGATGAGGAGGGATTTCTTCACCCAGAGAGTGGTGAACCTGTGGAATTCTCTACTACGGAAAGCAGTTGAGGCCAAATCATTAAATATATTCAAGAAACAGTTAGATATGGTTCTTAGGGCTAATGGGATCAAGGGATACGGGGAGAAAGCGGGAACAGGTTACTGAGTTTGGATGATCAGCCATGTTCGTATTGAATGGCGGAGCAGGCTCGAAGGGCCGAATGGCCTACTCCTGCTCCTATTTTTCCATGTTTCTATATGAGGATAACGCGGGAAAGTAGTATTGGGGTAGATGATCAGCCATGATCTAACTGAAAGGCAGAGCAGGCTCGATGGGCTGAATGGCCTACTCCTGCTCCTATGTTCCTAAGGGCATTTAGGGATGGTCAATAGGTGCCAGCCTTGCCAGCGATGACAGATCCCAAGAATGACTAATAAAAAAAATTGACTATTTTCAGATTGAAACCTTTGATAAGAAATAGGTCACTGAGTTTGCGATGACTTCATGGAATATAATGCAAGTTTTTCTGGTTTGAAGAGGTTTTGTGTTTTTAATGAGAATGCCTCTGTGAGTTACACTGGCTGGTTTTTCTGCTAATTGCTTTCATTTACTGTCTGGCCATTTCACAGGTCTCAAATGGCTTAGGTTTAATGAACATTGACTGGTTCCATAGTTACAGCTGAAATTCATGCTTTATATATACAACCAGAATGGATAAGAGTGACATTTTGCTAATTAATTATAATTTCCTGAGTCTTAGCTTTCATTTCAAACTCACCGGCGACTTAATCCAAATTTTACAAAGTATATTGCATAATCCTTGCAAAGAAATAAAAATTGCTTTTTTTTCAAACTAGCGACCAGTCAATATTGGTGATTTCTCTCTTGTGGGTTTCTCTTCATTATCTGCTTCAAGGGTAGTGAGAAAGTAATGTTGAGATGGCTCAATGACTAAAGTGCTGGTTAGTATTTCAATCAATAAATCAGAATCATAACAGTCGGTCTTTAGGAGGGGCAGATCTGCTATTTTCATTCAAGAGTGTATAACAGCCCAGCCAGTGTTATGCTGCTGTTTCAGAGGACTCCCTGCCCACATCTGATCAATTGACTTTGTACCTGCACAAGTTCTGAATTTATATTCTTGGATACCCAGTTCTTGCCGTAACAGGTTTTCAGTAGATGGCAAACTCCATGGGCCGTGTAGTTGAGACCTGGTGTGGATGCAATTTAAAAGTTACGACCCTGGAGGTCATCTCCGGAAACCGACGCCTCTGGGACAGTTTGCAAATTTTAATGTGAGGGTGGTGGAGCAGGGGAACCGGGAAGCCGTTCGTCTCCAATTCAGGGGCCATTAACTTCCTTTAGGAGCTTGTTAAGGGGGTGGGTGGTGGGGGGGGGGTCCACACTATAATTTTCAAAGAGCAATCTGGTGAGCCCCACCAGTCTGGTGTACGATAATCTCCACCTGTCAGGCTCACAGCAGGCAGGGGAATAAATTTGTTGCTTGAGGAAGAACTATTTCGACGTGGGGGATCATGCGCCGGGCCCAGCGCAGGACTTTCTCTTCATTATGGAGACACTGCCCCACCTGTTCATTTGGACCTCGGTCTGAGGAGCTGCCTGCTCTCCTTGGCCACATCATGGCTGCTGCCTGCTTTCGCCTCTGGTGCCAGGCAGCCAGCTCCCACCTCCTGCAGATGCTCGGCACCACTAATTGGGCACTGAGCTCACCCCCTGCCCAATTTGGGCATTACCATTTGAACATCACGTCGTGAGAGCAACGCAGCTGAGGCGCAGGGGTCAGAACCTAGAAATTGTGCTGCTGATTAATTCTGTCACATGGTTGGGAAATAGTAAAGGAATTCTCGTCATTTTGGTAGGTATGTTCATTGTGATTATTTTCACTCCTGTGTCTGCTTGATGTCCAGGCAAAAAAAAACCTCTTCCTTTAGTGACTCTAAGACTGACGAAACCGCATTTTTGCTTAATATTATTTCATCTCCCACATCCTGAATCCATGTCTCTACATGTCTTCCCAACTGACTGAATTCCTGCACTAGACTGGCATACCTGTCATTGTGTGCTGAATCTTTCAACTGGGCTGCCCCTCCCTCCAGGACACTCTGTAATCATCCAACACCCATGGACTATTATTACTGCAATATGTTTACTGAATCTTACCCCTGTTTCTTTGGCCTCACTTTACTTCATTCTTTCACCTTCTTTCAATCCACCTCTGCCTTCATGGATTTGCTCGACATCAGTTATTCAGTACCTTGTTAAAATCTGACAATTTTCTGCATTCCATTGCAATAATTCGACTGTCAAAAATTTGTTTTAAACTGATCTCAGTTCCATATATCATGTACTACAGAGAACCAGAGAAGTGGCAAGTAGAAAATCTGACTACAGTTAGAATTTCACATTTTAAATGGCTAATGAAGATGACTCTGGAGCTGTTAGTGAGGGCTCTTAGTTTAAGGGTTATCTGTGTGAGAAAGGAACGCTGTTCTTATTATTGGGCATTAGGATCATAGGAAATAGGAGCAGGTGTAGGCCATTCGGCCTGTCGAGCCTACTCCACCACTCAAACAGATCATGGCTGATCATCTATCTCTATGCCATTTTTCCCCACTGTCCTCATACCCCTTGATGTCATCAGTATTCAGAAATCTATCGTTTTCTGTCTTGAACATGCTCAATGATTGAGCTTCCACAGCCCTCTGGGGTAGAGAATTCCACAGATTCGCCACCCTCTGAGTGAAGAAATTCCTCCTCATCTCAGTCTTAAATGGCCTGTCCCTTATTCTGAGACTGTGTCCCTTTGTTCTAGACTTACCAGCCAGAGGAAACATCCTATCCACATCTACCCTGTCACGCCCTGTAAGAATTTTGTAAGTTTCAATGAGATCACCTCTCATTCTTCGAAACTCTAGAGAATACAGGCCCAGTTTCCTCAATCTCTCCTCATAAGACAATTCCGCCATCCCAGGGATTAGTCTGGTGAACCTCCGTTGCACTCCCTCTATGGCAAGTATATCCTTCCTTAGATAAGGAGACCAAAACTGTACACAATACTCCAGGTGCAGTCTCACCAAGACTCTATACAATTGCAGCAAGACATCTTTATTCCTGTACTCAAAACCCTTTGCAATGAAGGTCAACATACCATTTGCCTTTCTAATTGCTTGTTGAACCTGCATTCTAGCTTTTAGTGACTCATGAACAAGGACACCCAGATCCCTTTGGACATCAACACTTCCCAACCTCTCACCATTAAGAAATACTCTGTCTTTCTGTTTTTTCTACCAAAGTGGATCACTTCACACTTATTTACATTATATTCCATCTGCCATGTTCTTGTCCATTCACTTAGCCTGTCCAAATCCCCTTGAATACTCCTTGCATCCTCCTCACAACTTATATTCCCTCCTAGTTTTGTGTCATTCGCAAATTTGGAAATATTACATTTAGTCCCCATATCCAAATCATTTATATAGATTGTGAACAGCTGTGGCCCCAGCACTGATCCTTGTGGTACCCCACCAGTAACAGCCTGTCATCCTGAGAATGACCCATTTATTCCTACTCTCTGCTTTCTGTCTGTTAGCCAATTCTGTCCATACCAGTATATTACCCCCAATCCCATGTGCTCTAATTTTGTTGACTAACCTCTTGTGTGGGACCTTATCAAAAGCCTTCTGAAAATTCAAATACACCACATCCACTGGTTCTCCTTTATCTATGCTACAAGTAACATCCTCAAAAAACTCCAACAGGTTCGTCAAACATGATTTCCTGTTCACAAATCCTTGTTGACTCTGCCCAATCATATCATTATTTTCCAAGTTTCCGATTATCTCATCCTTTATAATAGATTGTAACATTTTCCCCACTACTGACATCAAATTAACAGGTCTGTAGTTCTCTGTTTTCTCTCTCACTCCCCTCTTAAATAGTGGGGTTACATTTGCTACTTTCCAGTCTGCAGGAACACTTCCAGAATCTATAGAAATTTGAAAGATAACCCCTAATGCATCTACTATCTCTATAGCCACCTCCTTCAATACTCTGGGATGTAGATCATCTGGTCCAGGGGATTTATCAACTTTCAATCCAATTAATCTTTTGAGTACTACCTCTTTATTGATACTAATTACTTTCAGTTCCTCATTTGAACAAGTCCCTTGGTTTCCTAGTATTTCTGGGGAATTTTCTGTGTCTTCCTCTGTGAAGACAGACACAAAGTAATTGTTTAGTCTCTCTGCCATTTCCTCATTCTCCACCACAAACTCTCCTGTCTCCGCCTGTAATGGACCCACATTTGTCCTTGCTAATCGTTTTCTTTTCACATACCTAAAGTACCATTTATAGTCCACCTTTATGTTTCTAGCTCACTTAGCTTCATTATCGCTTTTCCCTTTCTTTATCAGTTTCTTGGTTCTCCTTTGTTGGACTCTAAATTGCTCCCAATCCTTGGGTTTACCACTTATTCTGGCGACCTGATAAACCACTTTCTTTGACCTAATGCAATACTTAACTTCTTTTGTTAGTCACAGTTGATTCACCTTTCCTGTTGGGATTTTGTGTTTTAGAAGAATGTATATTTGTTGTAAACCATGTCTTCTATGGCCTCCTTATCTCGAGCGACAATGGGTAAGTGCCTGGAGGTGGTCAGTGGTGTGTGGAGCAGCGCCTGGAGTGGCTATAAAGGCCAATTCTAGAGTGACAGGCTCTTCCACAGGTGCTGCAGAAAAATGTGATTGTCGGGGCTGTTATACAGTTGGCTCTCCCCATGTGCCTCTGTCTTTTTTCCTGCCAACTGCTAAGTCTCTTCGACTCGTCACACTTTAGCCCCACCTTTATGGCTGTCCGCCAGCTCTGGCGAACGCTGGCAACGGACTCCCACGACTTGTGATCAATGTCACAGGATTTCATGTCGCGTTTGCAGACGGCTTTAAAGCGGAGACATGGACGGCCGATGGGTCTGATACCAGTGGCGAGCTCGCTGTACAATGTGTCTTTGGGGATCCTGCCATCTTCCATGCGGCTCACATGGCCAAGCCATCTCAAGCGCTGCTGACTCAGTAGTGTGTATAAGCTGGGGATGTTGGCCGCCTCGAGGACTTCTGTGTTGGAGATACGGTCCTGCCACCTGATGCCAAGTATTCTCCGGAGGCAGCAAAGATGGAATGAATTGAGACGTCGCTCTTGGCTGACATACGTTGTCCAAGCCTCGCTGCCATAGAGCAAGGTACTGAGGACACAGGTCTGATACACTCGGACTTTTGTGTTCCGTGTCAGTGCACCATTTTCCCACACTCTCTTGGCCAGTCTGGACATAGCAGTGGAAGCCTTTCCCATGCGCTTGTTGATTTCTGCATCTAGAGACAGGTTACTGGTGATAGTTGAGCCTAGGTAGGTGAACTCTTGAACCACTTCCAGAGTGTGGGCGCCAATATTGATGGATGGAGCATTTCTGACGTCCTGCCCCATGATGTTCGTTTTCTTGAGGCTGTTGGTTAGGCCAAATTCATTGCAGGCAGCCGCAAACCTGTCGATGAGACTCTGCAGGCACTCTTCAGTGTGAGATGTTAAAGCAGCATCGTCAGCAAAGAGGAGTTCCCTGATGAGGACTTTCCGTACTTTGGTCTTCGCTCTTAGACGGGCAAGGTTGAACAACCTGCCCACTGATCTTGTGTGGAGGAAAATTCCTTCTTCTGAAGACTTGAACGCATGTGAAAGCAGCAGGGAGAAGAAAATCCCAAAAAGTGTGGGTGCGAGAACACAGCCCTGTTTCACGCCACTCAGGATAGGAAAGGGGTCTCATGAGGAGCCACCATGTTGAATTGTGCCTTAACCATGTAATACTTCTTTAAATACTAGCTATTGCCTGTCTACTGTCAAATCTTTTAGTGTATTTTCCTAACCCACCATAGCCAACTTGCCCTTCATACCTTCATAGTTTCCTTTGTTCAGATTTAAGACCTTAGTTTCAGAATGAACTATATCTTTTTCAAAGCTAATGTAGAATTCTATCATATATATTTCCTAATGGCTCCTTGTCAGTTGGATTTGTTTGGTTTCAGTCCTGCTTCAGAGCTACAGAACAGCAAACTGAAAGCTGATTACCAGCTCAGGGACCACCTTTTCATAAATTTCTAATGATGAAAGTATTCAGCAATATTTTTCTGCCATGGTGTCAAGTCTTTTGCCTTTTGTGTGGAGTTATCAGATTAACAGCAAAGTATACCAGGTCTTGTTCGGGTTCGGGTTCGATTCTGGGCACTGCCTGTGTGGAGTTTGCAAGTTTTCCCTGAGTCTGCGTGGGTTTTCTCCGGGTGCTCCGGTTTCCTCCCACAAGCCAAAAGACTTGCAGGTTGATAGGTAAATTGACCATTATAAATTGTCACTAGTATAGGTAGGTGGTAGGGAAATATAGGGACAGATGGGGATGTCTGGTAGGAATATGGGATTAGTGTAGGATTAGTATAAATGGGTGGTTGATGGTCGGCACAGACTCGGTGGGCCGAAGGGCCTGTTTCAGTGCCGTATCTCTAATCTAATCTTGTTGGATTCTTGTGAGGGTGATATGGGTTGACACATTGAGCTGGCTTCCTGCCTGTTTAACAGGCTGTTTCATCAGGAAAAAAGAAATCCTTTACTTTCAGAGTCATCCAAACCCTTGGACAATAGCAATGGGTCATGGGAAAGGACATGATTAAGCGCCAAAATGAAACACTGTTGACTTACTTTTTTTAATTACTTGGCAGAATACAGATCCCTAAACCATCGCTGTGCTGATATTATTGACGTGTCCAAGGTTTTGTCCGAATATTAAGGTAGAAAAAGGCGAATGTTTGTGCCAGTATAATTTCCTCAGACTTCTGTTTGTGAAGCTGGTCTTTCAGTGACTGCATGTTGTGTTGTAGACAAATTTGCATTGTCAGTACACACAGCAGTTACTGTGCTATGAAATAAGTGTGGATATTTTATTAATCATCAAATCTGAAATTGCATCCATTTTCACAGCCAAATGTGTTAAAATGTTTCAAATCAATCAAATAAAACATCAACAAGCAGTAATTCTCTGAATATACAGGAGCTTCATTGTGTTTCACTCTTTAAGTCAATGTGAGGCTAATCCTAGAACCTGTAACATAAAATTCAGCAGCAAGTAAGTAACTGTTAAATAATGCAGTAATTTCCTCAATCAGACAGTATTTTAGGCACCAATAACAGTTCAAATATCAAACTTTCTCTGAAAATTAAGATATTTAATCTAATAATTTCGAAATGCAACATTAATGGTGTATTATGCAAAGTACTGTGTACAGAATGCTTACTCAGAAAAGACAAAAGAAACTGACTGGACAAATCAATTGGTGGCATGTGAGGTAGTACATTGTCCTTTTATTGAAGTTATTTTTCTTCTAAAGCAAGTTGAAGCAGGTTTCTGTGTGTAATGCAGCCTAGACAGTCCAAATTTGTTGTTGTCCTTGGTGGTTGCTTAGATATTTGAAGGCAAAGGATCAGGAAAATGAACCGCATAAAATGACTTTCAGAATTCTTGAATTAGGAATGAAATAAATGTCACAAATGCTCAAAGATCATTTGTGCAGCTCTGGCATTTATATATGGGATCATTACTTATTGTGGTTTAAATTTTTCATCATTGACTCTTTTAGTACAAATAGATCCATTTAAATCTCATTCTAATTTCAATCTTTTGGGAGAAAGTTTGAGCTTGGTCTGTGATGATTTCTTATGCTGCTGTTTACTTTTGCTGTTTGCCGTATAGTTACTAACATTTTGTATAAAACAAAAGGACTCCATTTTCACTCCTAAACAGATTTTAACTCCCAACAGGAAGGTCGAACTTTTCATCTTGTGCAGCACAATCCTAACAACTGGAAGTTATTTACTAAAGTCAAACTTCAGAACTGAAACTCTCGTCTTTTCCGATCAGTTTTGTCAGTTATCTCTGTAAAATCTACCATCTCCACTCATATCTCAGCCCAGCCGCCACTGAAATTCTCAGACATTCTCAGCCTCTCTCACCTCGGGACTCCAGTGCTCTCCCGGTGGGCCTTCCATTCTCCAACCTCCACTGACCCCAGCTTGTCCAAAGCTTTGCTGTCTGTATCATATTCTGCACCAAATATTGCCCACCTATCACCCTCAGTCCTTGCTGGCCCACATTGGATTCCAGACCTTCAAACACCTTAAATTTAACATTCTTCTCCATGTCCCCAAATTCCTCCAAGACCCACTTTTCTCTGTAACATAGCAACATAGGAAATAGGAGTAGGTGTAGGCCATTTGCCCTTCGAGCCTGCTCCGCCATTCAACTAGATCATGGCTGATCTTCCACTTCAATGCCATTTTCCTGCACTATCCCCATATCCCTTCATGCCTTTAATATCTAGAAATCTATCGATGTCTGTCTTGAACATTCTCAATGACTGAGTCTCCACAGCCCTCTGGGGTAGAGGATTCCAAAGATTCACCATTCTCCCAGTGAAGAAATTCCTCCTCATCTCAGGACCTCCAGTAACCTCCTCCAACGTTACAGCCCATGCTCAAATTCGCAATTCCTCTCACGCGTCCCTTCAGTTCACTATGGGTGGCTCGAGACCTTCATCTGTCGCGATTCTGCTCTCTGAAATTCCTTCCCTAAACAATTGCACCTGTCTACATTTGTTTCCTCCTTAAAATCCACACTTTGACCAAGCTTTCTGGTCGCCTTTCATAATCTCTCCTTTATGTGCTTGGTATCCATTTTCCTCAGACCGCCATGAAGCACTTTGGATTTTTTTTATGCTAAGGGTGGTTTATAAATGCAAACTGCAGTTTTCTTTCCTTGACCCTTTCAACCAGGAACTTTGTATCCAGTTACTCGTCATGCAAATTCCTTTCCTATTTTAGACTGTCAGTCAAATGTCAAGGCATGTGACTGTAGATAATGTATAACCTCTCAATGCTGTCTCCAAAGTAAACACGGAAGCATAAAATGAAGAAAGGTTAACTGCCTCCTCAATCATGCTTCATTCACGTACAATTTACCACATCACAGACTCCAACCCCAACTATGTAATCTCCTTGATCCCCAAAAATAAAGACGTCAAATTACAAAACTCAAGTTTAGCCGTATATCTTCAAGTGTTTACTATTTGGTTCTAGCCAATTGCCATCCATCATTTTCCCCTTACCCACCTCTAGTGGGTATATATTAACCCTCTGTGGGTTCCAGGTGGGCGAGGGGTGTGGTGGATGCAAAACATACTCTCAGGCCTAGGTTTAAGGCCCAGGGCATTTTAACAACTGGGCTTCACCTGCATGGTACAGCTGAATTCCCTATCTGAAACGGGTAGAAAGCAGCAGCTGGCTGGCGGGTGAGAGGGGAAGTTCGGGAGGCTGGCACCAAAGGAAGGCTTGTCAGCAGGTAGGTGGTGGACGAGGGTTTGGGGATTGTCTTGTGGAAGGGAAGGGATGGGGGATCCAGGTCAGGTTTGTTCCATATAGACATTCGCGATTTCAAAGAAAAAACCGGATGGTGACATCAATGAAGTTGTCAGTCATGGATCTCCCTCTCTCTCTCTGTGTACTTCTGATCTCTCTCTCTCTGTGAATTGACTGACCCCGGCAGATTATATAGACCGGCATCTACCAACCCGTATCTGCTTAAAATGACAGACAGTAGCAGGTACATTGTGCAACCCTCCCCACAACCACCTGAACTACCTTGCTTAACATGGGGGATTAACACTCGGCTCCACCAGGGTCTGAACATGCTGAGCCCCAGCATCAGGACCAGCTTGCCTAGTTGCCTGATTTCGAGTTGCAACGTGGGGAAATGGACCTTCTCCAGAAGGTCCATTCTGGCTACACGAACCACTTCAGTCCCATGAGGTTCAGATACCCAAAGAACTGCCAGGCCACCACCTCCACTTTGGGCACTTAACTGGCCCCTGGAAGAATTTCACAGTTAGTGAATTCTAATTGGATTTAATAAATTCATGTCCTCTGGGTACTGATTTGCCGACTAGTGGAAATAGTTTTTCTGCATTTATCTTATCAAAACAGTCAAAAAAGCTAAATATTTTTGCTAATAATTATACTAGGAGCATACAAAACAAATTCATGAAACTGGAAAAGGTCTTTGTTGAAAGGAAGATGTGATAAGCATAATGAAACCTTGGTTAAATATTGACAATGAGAGATGGAAATACGAGGGTGTACAGTCTGTCTTAGGGACAGATGAAACAAAGCAAGTGGAAGAACGACAATATTGGGAGAGGGAGAATATTGAATGCAAATAAAGCAATTACATAACATTTCCTTTCTTAAAAAAAGCAAATAGTCAGAGGCTAATCTGAATCTACTCTTCAGCAATGGCCCAAGTATGGCACAGAGGCAGGAAACTCTCTTGGATTCAGTGATTTAATCATTAGAATGGAGATACTGAGGAACAGGGTGCAGTACAATATTAGCCTGTAAAAGAGCAATCATTGCTGAGTGTGAAATGAGTTAATTGGAATACAATATGGTTGGCAAATTTACAGTAGATTAGGAAATATTTAATGAAATGTTGCCAATGCTGCAATTGAAATTCATTTCATCCAAATTAAAACAGAGGGACAAAGTCTTTAACTATGGATCTAAATAACTGTATTGGGATAAACAGTAGGCTTTATAATCTGCACGACTTGCTCTCCGCCTTTAAGTCACTGCTTAAAACCTCTTTGACCAAGTTCTCAGTCACCTGTCAACATCTCCTAATGTGGTTCAGTGTCAGATTTTGGCTGATAACACCACTGTGAAGCACCTTGGGACGTTTTACTATGTTAAAAGCACTATACAAATTCAAGCTATTGTTGTTGAAAGCAAGGGATCCACTCAGCAGGAAGATGGAATCATAGGACTGGATTTTACTACAGTCTTCAGGACCCTGACGTCAGACTGAAAATGGGGTCCCAAACCTGCACTTACTGTCGGTGAGGCTTGCAAGGCAATTTTAACACAGGTGGCCTCATAAATGCCCACCTGAAGATCTGCCGTCCAGTTAAGGATGGCGGGCGGGCCCCTGATGTTGCTGGCTCAATCAAAGTGCCGGAAGTTCTGAAGACTCAGCAGTGCCACCAGGAGAGGTGGGTGCTGCTGAAGTAGGTTGGAGACCTCAGAGGCACCTTCGTAGAGGTAAGTACAAATTAAAATTCATGATTGCCAAGGGGGAAGACCCTACCAATCGCAGGGCAAACCCCTCTGGGAGGGTTCGTTGGGGCTGTGGGGGTGGCTTTTCCTGCCCACAGGCCCCTATGTGGGACATGGAGCCTCTGGATCTAATGGCCTCCTGGAGGGTTCCTGCATGAAGCTGGCAGACCCCCTACATGACAGGAGGCCACTCCGCCATCGGCAAAATGCTGGTGATCCCATAAAATGGCCCTTATCGGGCCTTTAATTATGCAAATTGGCAGCCTGCCTCCTTGGAGTGGCCAGCTAATCCACAGTCCTGCCCACCACTGGGAAACCTCCTCCGCAGCGGGACTGCATTGGAAGGCTGTTCCAACCCGAATCCCCCCTATTTTGCTGGTCCTCCTGCCCCTGTTTCCGCCATCTGGGGGCTGGTAAAATTCTGCCCATAGATTCTACCACACAGAAACCAATCCTAAAGTAAGAGACGAGCAGGTGAGGAAAAGATAATGAGAACCGAAGGGAGACATCCGAGAACATCTGGAGTAATAATGGATGATTTTTCAAATCATGCACATGAATGAAAGAATTGTCTCATTTCACAATGATAGTAGGCTGCAATCTGGACACAAACCAGTTTTGTGTCGCATATAATATGTGATATTATAAAATCACAGTCACTGCACAGAGGGAGGCCATTTGGCCCATCTGGTTTGTGTCAGCCCTTTGAAAAAGTTATTCATTTAGTGCCAATTTCCTACCCTTTCTCTGATTATGCTGGAGCCAATCTTTACTCAGTCTTACATTTATTTTACAAAGTAAAACATGCAGCTCCTCACTCAAACCTTCACCCAGTTTCAGTAAGTGTCTCCTTCTATATACTCAACTAAGACCCTAATTAACACCCTTCACCTGCATTTGATTAAACACAATTGACATTATGGACTTTCACAGTGCATTATTTTACACTGATGATGCAAACAAAATTCATCCATGCAGTTTGAATCTTTAAACAGAACTAAACCCTACTGTAAACTTCTCTACTCCTTAACCCATCCAAAAAACTCTGAAGTCAGAGCTGTCAATCATCTATAATTGAAGATGGAATGGTACAAACTATTGAATGATAATGAACAGGCACTCATGTGCCATCTAGTTTCAGAGAAGCTGCTATTGCCTTGATTGGATTCAGTTTAGTTAGCATCAGGACAAACCCCCAGTAAAGTTTCAATTTAACTTGTAGTTATTTCAAAACTGTATGAATCTCATTGTAGCACAAGCAAAGTTTGTCAAAGTGCAGAGGAGAAAAAGGTCATGTTTAACTGAACAGCTGGTGTTCTGAAAATATTGCTGACACAGTAGATGAGAGAAATATAGTTTTATCTTTGTTGTTTCCAATTAATATTAATAACTGTTAATAATTTATATTAACAGCTAAATTTATTGTCAATAAACTCATCAAGTGTATGGATAATATCAAACGTAAGGCAAGGAAAATGATAAAGAACGATGCAGTCAGATTAATTTATCGCTCAGATTTTTGGCCAATAAGTGTTCAATACAGATAAGTGTATAATGATTAACATGAGAACAAAGAATCAAAAGAAGAAGGATATATGAACTGGAATGTTGCCACAAGGTGGGGATCTGGAAAGAGTCCAGGGTACATTAGATGAATATATATTGCGTTCAGAAAGTTCAGCAACAGTTAAAAAGCCAATTAAGTTGGTTGAAGCAAAAGGATATTGCACAGACTATAAGCTTGTATGGTTGCTTTATTGTCTTACTTGGTGTACTGAGGACAGTGCTAGTCAACTGATCAAACAAAGGATCATACTGATTTTGAGAGGGTAGAGAAGCAAATAATGAAGGTGATCATGAATTTAAATCATGAGGAAAGATTAAGGAACTTGGTACATAGAACTCTTCAAGGTGACCTAATTAATGTTTTCAGGGTTATGAAGCGAATGAACAAAACTGACCCAGGTAAATTATAGACTACAGTGCAAATTTCAGACAAGTTTAGAAATTGAGGAAGTTAAGAGCAATGAGTCACATAATCAAAGGCAATTGAATTATATAATAAGTTACCAGGCTAGATGATTGCAATAAATAAGTGGGTTTAAGGATGCATTTCTGGATGAAGAGATTGAGCAAGGCAATGCATCAGATGCCTTTTCCTGATTGTGAAAGTTATTGAGTTTCATTCACACGCTGTGGGCTGTCCTTCACTCACTGAATCCTTTATCCATTGTGCTTACTCAATTGGGCATTGCTGTCTGCAATCCTAGTCTGGATACAATTACCTAGGATATGATCACACTCATTTCTACAAGCTGAACTTTAATGGTATTTTTGTTTAAAGTTGCTCCCAGTTGCAAAAATGGACAATATGAGCACAGAGGCAGAGGTTTCCTGAAACATATCAGCACCCCAAGGGTTAAATTCTTCAGGGACTGCTTTAAATTGTTGCAAGAATATAAAACTGGTGAAAGAGTGCTTAGCAAACAGTTTTTGTTTGACAAAACACATTTCTACAAAAGGAGAGCCCATCGGAAACCAAAGATTACACAGAGATTAACAGTGAGACATGACTTAAATCACAATTTGTGCAGAATGATTCAACAGAGCAAAGCATTATTTATCAGCACCAACCATTCATTTCTAACTGTCTAATGGAATCTGACCTGAAGCTTAACTAGACCAGCCATATAAACACTGTAGCAATAAGAGCAGGTCAGAGGCTCCCGACTCCCCAATGCCTGTCCACCATCTACAAGGCACAAGTTAGGAGTGTGATGGAATACTCTCCACTGGGCTGAATGAGGGCAGCTCCAACAACACTCAAGAAGCTCGACACCATCCAGGACAGAGCATCCTGGAAAACTGGCACCCCATCCACCACCTTAAACATTTACTCCCTCCACCATCGGCACACTGTGACTTCAGTGTGACTTCATCTATAAGATGCACTGCAGCAACTCGCCAAGCCTCCTTAGACAGCACCTTCCAAACCCGCGACCTCTACCAACTAGAAGGACAAGGGCAGCTGATGCATGGGAACACCACCACCTGCAAGTTCCCCTCCAAGTCACACACCAACCTGACTTGGAACTATATCGCCGTTCCTTCACTGTCGCTGGGTCAAAATCCTGTAACTCCCTTTCTAACAGCACTGTGTGTGTACCTACCTCACATGGACTGCAGCGATTCAAGAAGGCAGCTCAGTACTTCGCAATAAATGCTGGCCTTGTCAGCGATGCCCATATCTTTTAAATGAACAAAAAGAAATGAATTGTAAACTAGTTAAAGATTATTTTTAATGCATCTGCAGATCCTTAAGTACAGTCATTTACGGTGTCAGGTTTTAGATCCAAAATATATACATGGTCTTTGATGTGAGAAATTTAGGGATAAGCAAGATGGGGATTTTTTTTTGTTTGGTCGTGGGATGTGGGCATCGCTGGCTAGGCCAGCATTTATTGCGCAGCCCTAGTTGCCCTTGAGAAGGTGGTGGTGAGCTGCCTTCTTGAACCGCTGCAGTCTATGTGGGGTAGGGACACCCACAGTGCTGTTAGGAAGGGAGTTCCAGGATTTTGACCGAGTGACAGTGAAGGAACAGCGGTATAGTTCCAAGTTAGGATGATGTGTGACTTGGAGGGGATCTTGCAAGTGGTGGTGTTCCCATGCAACTGCTGCTCTTGTCCTTCTAGGTGTTAGAGGTTACGGATTTGGAAGGTGCTGTTGAAGGAGCCTTGGTGTGTTGCTGCAGTGCATCTTGTAGATGGTACACACTGCTGCCACTTTGCATCAGTGGTGGAGGGAGTGAATGTTTGTGGATGGGGTGCCAATCAAGCGGGCTGTTTTGTCCAGGATGGTGTGAGCTTCTTGAGTGTTGTGGGGTTGCACCCATCCAGGCAAGAGGAGAGTATTCCATCACACTCCTGACTTTGCCTTGTAGCTGGTGGACAGGCTTTGGGGAGTCAGGAGGTGAGTTACTCGTCTCAGGATTCCTAGCCTCTGACCTGCTCTTGTAGCCATGGTATTTATATGGCTATTCCAGTTCAGTTTCTGGTCAATGGTTTTGATGGTGGGGGATTCAGTGATCGTAATGCCATTGAATGTCAAGCAGAGATGTTTAGATTCTCTCTTGTTAGAGATGGTCATTGCCTGGCACTTGTGTAGCATGAATGTTATGTGCCACCTATCAGTCCTAGCCTGGATATTGTCCAGGTCTTGCTGCATTTCTACACGGACTGCTTCAGTATCTGAGGAGTTGCAAATGGTGCTGAACATTGTGCAATCATTAGCGAACATCCCCACTTCTGATCTTATGATTCAAGGAAGGTCCTAGTACACTACCCTGAGGAACTCCTGCAGTGATGTCCTGGAGCTGCGATGATTGAACTCCAACAACCATAGCCATCTTCTTTTGCGCTAGGTATGACACCAACCAGCGAAGACTATTCCCTCTGATTCCCATTGACTCCAGTTTTGCTAGGGCTCCTTGTTGCCATACTTGGTCAAATGCTGCCTTGATGTCAAGGGCAGTCACTCTCACCTCACCTTTAGAGTTCAGCTCCTTTGTCCATGTTTGAACCAAGGCTGTAATGAGGTCAGGAGCTGAGTGGCCCTGGCAGAACCCAAACTGAGCGTCACTGAGCAGGTTATTGCTAAGCAAGTGCCACTTGATAGCACTGCCGATGACACCTTCCATCACTTTACTGATGATTGAGAGTAGACTGATTGGGTGGTAATTGGCCGGGTTGGATTTGTCCTGCTTTTTGTGCACAGAATATACCTGGGCAAATTTCCACATTGCCGGGTAGATACCAGTGTTGTAGCTGTACTGGAACAGCTTGACTGGGGCGTGGTAAGTTCTGGAGCACATGTCTTCAGTACTATTGCTGGAATGTTGTCAGGGCCCATAGCCTTTGCAGTATCCAGTGTGTTTCTTGATATCAAGCGGAGTGAATAGAATTGGCTGAAGTTTGGCATCTGTGATGCTGGGGACTTCAGGAAGAGGCTGAGATGGATCATCAACTCGGCACTTCTGGCTGAAGATTGTTGCAAATGCTTCAGCCTTGTCTTTCGCACTGATGTGCTGGGCTCCCCCATCATTGAGGATGGGGATATTTGTGGAGCCACCTCCTCCAGTTAGTTGTTTAATTGTCCACCACCATTCATGACTGGATGTGGCAGGACTGCAGAGCTTGCACACCAGAGTGGGGACAGTTGTGCTATTTGTGGCTGAAGGAAGCACTCTCACCATCTGAGTTAGAAGGTTGTGGGTTCAAGTCTGACTCCATTGACTTGAGCAGGAGACTTGTGTCCAGAGCAGCAAACAATATACTTGTATGAATGGACCTGGTAGGCATACAGAGAGAGTAGAAGGCATAGGAGGTTGTACAAAACAAACAATTAGAATATTAGTAAAACAGAGAGTATGATATTTAATAAATACCCCAATAAAAATGGAATACAAAAATTGTAGCCTTTAAAATCAAAGAGAGAAGCAAATAGTATCAAATAATATTTGAACAGTAGCCACTGATGTGTTCTCTGTAGCTGGGAACTTTAAAAAGCATGTCTGTCTGCTTATTTTCTGAAAGATGAGATGTAAATGAGCTTCCAAATGTTAATTCCTGAAAAGATCAGGCACTTGGTTTAATGCGAGAGAAATGGTCAGGAAAACATTAACTAGTAGTTAATTAATAAATCTATCCTCTGCTTAGTATGTATAGAAGGGAGCCATAACAAGAAAAGAAAGCTACAAACAAATCTTCTTCTTCTTCTTCTTTGGCCTCCTTGTCTCGACAAACAAATACAGCGAGAGAAAAGCACAGAATATAATCACTACACTGCAATGCCTGGATATTTACGTCTGCAGATCATCTGTATGTTCAAACTCCAAAGAAGGTAAATGCATTTTTGAGCAGGACAGATATAGCAGGGTAAACATCTGGCTTTTGTGGCATTACATAACCTCCAGAAAGGATCCACATGGGTCCAATCAGAGATCCCAATGCTAATATCAAACCAACAAAGAGCCAGAATTCATGTTGGCAGGTACACATGAAGGAGAACAATTGAACTCCAGCATTGTTTAGTAATCCTGGCTCAGGCAGTACAATTGGCAGCTAGTCCACCTGTAATTCAAGGACAGTTGCTCAGTTTGCTTCTGCTATGGGAAGATTCAGACAGGGAGTGTATATGTTAGTTGGATGTGGAGATTTTCCGGGAATGATAAGGGTAAAAAAAAGGGAAACAATTGGAATGTACAGAAGTTAATCATTACCCCAATAAAAACTGGATATAAAAAAATGTGACCTTCACCAATATGGAGCAAATTGCTCAAGCCATTGTCCGCAAAGGCATCTCTCCCTATTAGGGGGAAACAGTGGGTGATGTATAGCTTGAGAGTTACCACTCCTCAGGCATGGGGCATGGTGAGGAGATAGGCCTCCATGAGCTACCACAACTGATACAGGGATTGAACCCATGCTGTTGGTATTCTTCTGCATTATACTCTAGCTGTCTAGCCAACTGAGCTAACCAACCCCCATATGCTGTGAGCAGTTAGTATAAAACAGCAAATGAATAGTAGCCACAAACACACAAATCACTTAAACTCCTGGCATGGACTTGATGGGCCAAATGCCCTCCTTCTGTACCATTATGATTCTATGACTTCAAGTAGTGGTGCAGGACAATACAAATTTATTAATTTCTTTCTCTTCTTTTTTTCTTTTGGGCCTCCTTATCTCGAGAGACAATGGATACGCGCCTGGAGGTGGTCAGTGGTTTATTATTAATTATAATTACAATTAATTATTAATATTTTATTATTTATTAAAACCAAGTACTGGGATTCATTATGAGAGGGATTGAATTGAACAGCAGATAAGTTATGTCCAACTTGTACCAAACCTTAATGAGACCACACTTGGAGTAATGTGTATAGTCCTAGGGTGAGGAAATTCATCTTGGTAGTGGTGCAAAATGGGCCATATTGGATTGGTCTCCGTTATATGCAGTGCCTGATATTCAGTTGTATTGACTGGCAGAGGTGCCACCTGTCGGATGAGGCATTAAACCAAGACCCCATCTGCCCTCTCAGGTGGATGTAAAAGATCCCATGGCACTACTTTGAAGAAGAACAGGGGAGTTTTCCCTGGTGTCTTGGTCAATGTTTATCCTTCAATCAACATCACCAAAAAAAACCCAGATTATCTGGTCGTTATGACATTGAGTATTGCTGAAAATAGAGACATGTTGTGAAAGCTTTTTGTCTTGCACTCATCAAGACAATCTGAAAGAATACCAATGTAAGGGAAAAAACAACTTTATACTGTATGAGAAGAGAGTGCTGATTGGTTGGCAAGTGAACTCTGATTGGTAGAGGCGTTGCCATGGAGAATGGACCAGTTAAAAGTGACTGACAGTTAACTGCCAAGATTTGTTTGAAATTTAAACCAGGCAGCTTGACTCTGATTGGTCAAGGCATTGCCCTGAGCAAATATTCACTAAATAATCCTTAGTGTGCTGACAACCAATTTAAGATTGTCAGTGGGGCTCGCAGTGTGGCGCATTTGAGTACTGGAAGTTACACATATTAATACACAGGGCCCTGTTCTCCTGTTCTGTGCAGACAGAAAGAATATGTACAAACATTGCGTCTGTTTCAGCTAAACAAAATAAGTGACAGCCATTTGCTGGTTCATTCTTCAGGGCAATGCCTTGATCAATCAGAGTCAAGCTGGCTGGTTTAAATTTCAAACAACGCTTGGCAGTTAACTGTCAGTCACTGTTAACTGGTGCATTCTCTATGGCAACACCTCTACCAATCAGAGTTCACTTACCAACCAATCAGCACTCTGTTCTGATACCGTATAAGATTGTTGTTTTCCCTTACATTGGTATTCTTGCGAATTGTCCTGATGAGTGTAAGACGAAAAGCTTCAACAACATGTCTCTATTTTCAGCAATACTCAAGTTCTGTACGATTAAATGACTATTCATTATGACATTGTCATTTGTGGGAGCTTTCTGTGCACAAATTGGCTGCGTTTCCTACATTACAACAGTGACAACACTTCAAAAGTATGTCATTGGCTATAAAGGATTTTGTAACGTCTTGAGGTTATGAAAGGTGCTATAGAAATGCAAGTCTTCCTTTTTGTCTTTTATTATCTGTACTCTGGACCTGCTTCAGATCCTACTTTAATATTGGTTACAATATAACTACAACTATTATGAAATGGACATCAAACTGCTCAGCTATTTGATTAGCAGCTCATGAACTTCTTAAAATTCTTTTATAATCTTTTTAATGGTATCAAAGAACTGATTATTCTCTCAGTTGTTTGTCAACATAAAAAAATGTAACCAGTGTTCAGACACAGGTGACATGCAATCATTGAACTACCATGGCATCTTTAGTACCACTGGCCTTACTTTGCTTGACACTGGTACCATCACTAATCAGCGCTGGTACCATAACACCACCACCATTTTCCTGATGCGTATCAAGTTCCTAACTGTATTGAATTCACAAAATACACTGAGTCTAGGCTTCAAATTTTCATGTGAAAGTCATTCATAAGGAGAAGACTCTTTGTATTTGTAATTTTATCTCCTGAGAAACAATATTTACGGTCACTGAACAAGGGCTTTCATACTCCTTTGTACACATGGCATCCACACCCATACGTCTTATTTTAAGACCAATTGTAGTCATAAACTTGAACAAACATCCACACACACGCACAGTGAGAAATGAGTGGCAGAGTTGCAACAGAGTTGTCACCCTGCAAGACATGACCCATCACTGATGCCGAAAAAATGATCTATACTCACCCTCTCTGTGAAATGTTTGCTCACAAACAACAATTTCAAGGTAGTTAGTTAGAGATACAGCACTGAAACAGGCCCTTCGGCCCACCAAGTCTGTGCTGACCATCAACCACCCATTTATACTAATCCTACACTAATCCCATATTCCTACCACATCCCCACCTGTCCCTATATTTTCCCTACCACCTACCTATACTAGGGGCAATTTATAATGGCCAATTTACCTATCAGCCTGCAAGTCTTTGGCATGTGGGAGGAAACCCACACAGACACAGGGAGAACATGCAAACTCCACACAGGCAGTACCCAGAATTGAACCCGGGTCGCTGGAGCTGTGAGGCTGCGGTGCTAACCACTGTGCCACCCTAAGTCTTGCCTCTTTTCCATGCCTTTGTTATTGAAACCTGATACAGTGGTTGAACCACATAATTGTTGCTTTTCGCATTAACACAAATTCTGCAGGGTACGTCAGCAAGACCATGGACTCAAGAACACAAGAAATAGGAGTAGGCCATTCGGTCCCTCGAGCCTGTTCTGCCATTCGATAAGATCATGGTTTATTCTGATCATGCCCTCAACTCCACTTTCCTCCCCACCCCCCATAACCCTTGACTCCCTTGTAGATCAAAAATCTGTCCAACTCAGCCTTGAATATATTCAATGACCCAGCTCTCTGGGAAAGAGAATTCCAAAGATAAATGATCCTCTGAGAGAAAAAGTTTCTCCTCATCTCTGTCTTAAATGGGAGACCCCTAATTTTTAAACTGTGTCCCCTAATTCTAGACTCCCCACAAGGAGAATCATCCTCTCAGCATCTACCCAGTCAAGTACCCTCAGAATCTTATAATAAGATCATTTCTCATTCTTCTGAACTCCAATGGGTATAGGCCCAACCTGCTCAACCTTTCCTCATAAGATAACTCCTTCGTCCTAGGAATCAGTCGATTGAACTTTCTCTGAAATACTTGTAATACAATTATAAGTAAGGCAACCAAAACTGTACACAGTACTCCAGATGTAGTCTCACTAAGGCCCTGTATAGTTGTAGAAACACTTCCCTACTTTTATACTCGATTCCCCTTGCAATAAGTGACAACATTCCATTTACCTTCCTAATCACTTGCTGTACCTGCATACCAACATTTTGTGATTCTGCACCAGGATACCCAGGTCCCTCTGTACCACAGAGTTCTGCAGTCTCACTCATTTTAAATAATATACAGCTTTTCTATACTTTCTGCCAAAGTGGACAAGTTCACATTTTCCCACATTATACTCCAGGCATACAATCTATTCTTAAAGAAATGATCAATGGTTTAATCATACTGAAAACGTCTTAATTCTAAACTACAGCAAAGCTCAAAAGCTTATTAAATTTTGTGTGCCATAACATTTAATATTGTTTAAACGAGAATGGCAGGGGGATGGGAATCTGAGCAGGGAGACAGAGGAGAGGGAAACAAGGATAGAAATGAAAGACAGAAAGGTAAGAAGCAAAAGAGGAAGGCAGAGAAAACAAGGGTGAGAAACAAATGGGGCCGTAGTGCAAAATAAAACTAACAATGTTAAAAAGACAATCTAAAGGCATTGTTTCTTAATGCACAGAGCATTCGCAATAAGGTAGATGAATTAACAGCACAAATAGATATAAACGGTGATGATATAATAGCGATTACGGAGACATGGCTGCAAGGTGACCAAGGATGGGAACTGAACATCCAGGGGTATTCAATATTTCGGAAGGACAGGCAAAAAGTGAAAGGAGGAGGGCTAGCAGTGTTAGTAAAGGAGGAAATCAATGCAATAGCGAGGAAGGATATTGGCTCGGAAAATCATGATGTGGAATCTGTATGGGTGGAGCTAAGAAACACCAAGGGGCAGAAAACGTTGGTGGGGGTTGTCTTTCGGCTCCCAAACAGTAGTGGTGATGTAAAGAATGGCATTACAAAGGAAATTAGAGATGCATGCAATAAGGGTACAACTGTAATCATGGGTGATTTTAATCTACATATAGATTGGTCAAACCAAATTAGCAATAATACTGTGGAGGAGGATTTCCTGGAGTGTGTATGTGACGGTTTTTTTAGACTAATATGTTGAGGAACCAACTAGAGAACAGGCTATCCTAGACCGGTTATTATGCAATGAGAAAGGATTAGTTAACAATCTTGTTGTGCAGGGTCCCTTGGGGAGAAGCGACCATAACATGATAGAATTCTTCATTAAGATGGAGATGAAGTAGTTGAATCCGAAACTAGGGTCCTGAATCTAAATAAAGGAAGGTATGAAGGTATGAGGCATGAGTTGGCTATGGTAGATTGGGGAACTTTACTAAAAGGGTTGAATAGTGGATAGGCAATGGATAATATTTAAAGAATGTGTGCATGAATTACAACAACTATTCATTCCTGTCTGGAGCAAAAATAAAACCAGAAAAGTGGCTCAACCGTGGCTCACAAAGAAATGAGGGATCATATTAGATCCAAAGAGGAGGCATATAAAATTGCCCAAAAAAGCAGCAAATCTGAGGATTGGGAGCAGTTTAGAATTCAGCAAAGGAGGACAAAGAGGTTGATTAAGCGGGGGGAAAATAGAGTACAAGAGTAAACTTGTGGGGAACATAAAAACTGACTGTAAAAGCTTCTATAAATATGTAAACAGAAAAAGATAAATGAAGACAAATTTAGGTCCCTTACAGTCAGAAATGGGGGAAATTATAATGGGGAACAAAGAAATGGCAGTACAATTAAACACATACTTTGGTTCTGTCTTCACAAAGGAGGACACAAATAACCTCCCAGAAATGTTAGGGACCCAAAGGTCTAATGAGAGGGAGGAACTGAAGGAAATCAGTATTAGTAAAAAAATAGTGCTAGGGAAATTAATGGGGTTAAAGGCTGACAAATCCCCAAGGCCTGATAATCTACAGGAAATGGCCCTGGAAATAATGGATGCATTGGTGGTCATCTTCCAAAATTCTATAGACTCTGGAGCAGTTCCTACAGATTGGAGGGTGGCAAATGTAACCCCACTATTTAAAAAAAGAGGGAGAAAAAACAGGGAACTACAGACCAGTTAGCCTTACATCAGTAGTGGGGAAAATGCTGGAGTCTATTATAAAGGATGTGATAGCAGAACACCTAGAAAGCATAAACAGGATTGGGCAGAGTCAGTATGGGTTTACGAAAGGGAAATCATGCGTGACAAATCTACTGGAGTTTTTGAGGATGTAGCTAGTAGAATAGATAAGGAAGAACCAGTGGATGTGGTGTATTTAGATTTTCAGAAGGCTTTTGATAAGGTCCCACATATGAGGTTAGTGTGCAAAATTAAAGCACATGGGATTGGGGGTAATATACTGGCATGGATTGAGAATTGATTGACAGACAGGAAACAGAGAGTAGGATTAAATGGATCTTTTTCCGGGTGGCAGGCAGTGACTAGTGGGGTACCGCAGGGATCAGTGCTTGGGCCCCAGATATTCACAATATATATATTAATGACTTGGGTGAGGGAACTAAATGTAACATTTCCAAGTTTGCAGACGACACAAAATTGGAGGGGAATGTGAGCTGTGAGGAGGATACAAAGAGGCTCCAATGTGATTTGGACATGTTGGGTGAGTGGGCAAATGCATGGCAGATGCAGTATAATGTGGATAAATGTGAGGTTATCCACTTTGGTTGTAAAAACAAAAAGGCATATTATCATCTGAATGGTGATAGATTGGGAAAGGGGGAGGTGCAATGAGACCTGGGTATCCTTGTACACCAGTTGCTGAAAGCAAGCATTCAAGTGCAGCAGGCAGTTAGGAAGGTGAATGGTATGTTGGCTTTCATTGCAAGAGGATTTGAGTACAGGAGCAAGGATGTCTTATTGCAGTTATACAGGACTTTGGTGAGACCACACCTTGAGTATTGTGTGCAGTTTTGGTCTCCTTATCTGAGGAAGGATGTTCTTGCCATGGAGGGAGTACAAAGATGATTTACTAGGCTGATTCCTGGGATGGCAGGATTGACCTACGAGGAGAGATTGGGTCGACTAGGCCTATATTCACTAGAGTTTAGAAGAATGAGGGGATCTCAGAAATCTATAAAATTCTAACAGGACTAGACAGGCTAGATGCAGCAAGGCTGTTCCAGATGGCTGGGGTGTCCAGAACCAGGGGTCAGTCTCAGGATACGGAGTATGCCATTTAGAACCGAGATGAGGAGAAATTTCTTCACTAAGAGGGTGGTGAGCATGTGGAATTCTCTACCGCAGAAGGCAGTGGAGGCCAAGTCATTAAATATATCCAAGAAGGAGATAGATATAGTTCTTAATGCCAAAGGGATCAAGGGATGTGGGGAGAAAGCAGGAGCAGGGTACTGAATTAGACCATCAGCCATGATCTTTTTTCAATGGCGGAGCAGGCCCAAAGGGCGAAATGGCCTACTCCTACTCCTATTTTCTATGTTTCTATGTTCATTGTTGTTATTTGATAATATCATGGGTTAATAAATAAATTTAGTGGTAATTGCTCCATTTAGATTTTGTTTGTATTATTACGCAAAGTAATGAGCAATCTGAGGTTTCTACACACACCAGCCGGTCCACTGACTCTGAACCACCCACACCCCTCATCCCCTCACTCCGTGCTCAAATTACTGTCCCAGGCCTTGAGTGTTGACACCAACCCTTGTACACATCTGCAGCATTGCTACTTCCTATCCTCCTGATCAATGTTTAGAACAGAAAGTATCAATAAGAGAATAAGTGATGCTCCAAATTCATCCCATTGATTTCTCCGCTCCTGAAGAGATCCTTCGGAGGTAAATTGTATGATTGTGTAAATCTTGTTAACCTTCTACTCCATGTCAATGAATTTATGTACTGCAAGTTGATGTTCTAAATTCTTTCATTTCAACAGTTACTTACATTAATTGGCCCAAAACTTGTCTTTATTGTTCTGTTAGTCATGCCTTCGATTGCCTTGGGCCTAAGCTCGGGAATTCCCTCCCTACACCTCTCTGTCTCTCCACCTCATGATCTCACTTTCTCCCTTTAAGACACTCCTTAAAGCCAACCTCTGACCAAGTTTTTGGTCATCTGACCTAATGTCTCCCTATGTGGCTCAGTGTCATATTTTATTTTATAATGCTCCTGTGAAGCACCTTGGCCTGACTTTTGAAGGCTTCACACAGACTCACTGATATGAAAAAGACAAGTCGATAAATACTTTCAAAAATGTGACTGGACACAAGTCGATAAATACTTTCAAAAATGTGACTGGAACTGAGGAAGTTTAAATAATATGTCAGTTTTAATTTTTTTTAAACTGCCAATTAAATGCAGACTTGAAAAAATCCCACAAGATGTTTATATTGGAATTGAATGGCTTGGCATCTGCCTTGAACATCTGTCACAGACAAACTGACCAGTTGTTGCAACAATTGTATGAAGTTAAGCTGGAATATGATTTCTGAGTGTGAAGGTGATTTATAACCTCTCATGTATTGAGACAGAAGAAAGAAGCCAACACGATGTGAAATCTTAGATAAAAATGATTCATTTTTGTCACAAAATCACATTTATATACCGAGGTGCAGTCATCATATTGCAAGTAATGTTGATCCTGTGTATAAATGCAATTATTTTCTTTGTGTTAATGGAAAATCACTTATTTGCAATGGGTAGTTGTAACCATGCAGCAAGGGACAATGTCATAGAGTCATAGAATGTATCAATAGCTCAGACACAGGCGCTCAATATTTGTTAATAATGTAAAATTAATGTTTGCTCAGGAGTGGTCGAAGAGTAGTAAGGTCATCTCAAGGTTCTGATTCCAAACTGTGGAAATTTTGCTCTTAGGGTTTCCAACATCACCTCAGTTTCCTGGAGGAAATTATTGATGAGTATCACTCCCAGGCATCAAATCTCCATCTGATGTTATTAAGTTTTATTAAGAAATTTGCATCAACCACAACATCTCAGAATAATTGTCTTGCTAACCATTACTTTGTTCTTCCGCCCCATTTTATTTCCTGGAAGTCACAGGGAATGAGTCTGTAATTTTATTGTATCATGTTATTTCAAAGCTGTACTTACACAATGTGTTATTTCATTCCAATATTATTATGAAGACTAGCTCACATTTTTCATATTTTTAAACAGGCTTCCACAAGTATGTGAAAACTTGACCTTTGTCCTTGGGGAATGCCAAGTTCAATGTGTGCAAATCTTACAGCACAGGAGGAGGCTAGTTGTCCCAGCGTAACCCATGCCAGTTCATTGGTAGAAGTGTGGAGTTATCCCACTCCTTGCTCTTTCTTGAAAATCCAATAAACCTTTTCCTTTCTAATTCCCTTTTGAAATGTCAGTAGAAGAGGTGGTAACCTCATTAACAATCCATAAAAATGACAGGAAAAGACCACCCTGTCCTATCCACACGCATCCTACTCCAAAACCAACCAAGACCCCCATTCACACTCCCCTCTGCCCCCCCCACCCCACCCCAAACCAACCAATTATACAAAAAAATCTAATTTACCTTGAAACATTTTACATTGGGGAAGAAGTTGTTGCTGTTTTCTTAAAGTCTATTTTTTGCAATTTATACCAAATTACTGGTGGGACTCTTCACAGGTGTTCTCCCTAGTGGGGTGTATCCAAGTTTTCTACCAACCTTCTGCCAATGTTCCGGCTGCCAAATTCCAAAGGAATCTCCTGGATTATGGCAAATGCTGGTTAGGATGTGCCATGTCAATGTCAATGATCTGTTTAAAGATTGATAGTATGAATGTTATATAGCTTTAAATCTCCTCCAATTAACAAGCATGATATATTGAAATTAAACTAAATAAAAGTAGTCACCGGAGTGTAAGCAATATCTCTGTATAATAAGATTGCTTGAATTATATAATAAGATTATTTTCTAATCTCCCACAGATAGATTGGAGCTTAATATGATTGTAACTCATCGTGGTTTAATCTGTAAGATATCACCAGGATTTCTTTGTTCTTCGCTATATTGTACACACTCAACTGGGACTGCCCTCGTCACATTTCAGAATTAATTTCCCCCTCCTCTCCTGAAAATTGAAACGTGCCAGTGTATAATTCTACATCCACCGTTGTCCCACTGATAATTCACTCAAGCGGCCAATCTTCATTTGTGAATCTAGACAGGCGAGTGTCAGAAGCCTATTGGTTTATGGCTGGCATCAGAGTCAAGACTGAGGACCAGCAGTTCATGAGCAGGGATCCTGACAGATTCCAGTGCCATCATGGTCACTCCATGGAGATCAGGTGACTGAACACAGACTGCTGGTCGAGCTTTCCTATTCTATGTGGCAGAGTACCACACTAGACAATGTACAAACTGACCGAGCCACTGGGGCAAACAAGACCATCTTTATTCAGAACAGAATATCCAGTAGTCTCTGTAACATAACAATGTTAAATAATGTTAACAGAAATAAGTGAACAAGTGCACATTCTATTTAATACTGAATTGTTTACCTTTTATAGTGAAGTATACATTTACATTTATCTTGTACCTTATTTATTAAATTCAGATTATAGGAACCAATGTTAGAAAGTATTTCCTGATCTACTATTGCACCTGATCCTGATATCAGAGTTATAGAGATAATAAGATCATTCTTGGTACATTATACACCTCCCTAGTGATATGATGCTACATTTCAGCTTTGACTACTGACCCTATTTACTTTAGCTTAAATTCAATGATAGACTCATTTCCAGGGTGTTCTTTAACCTTTGGAAGGTTTCATAACCTCTTTGGTTATTTGTTGCTGACTGTTATTTGCGAAAAGGCCAGCAGTGTTTTTATGAATTTTTGCCAGGAGTTATTGACAATAGGAGTAGGCCTATGAAAATGAAGGTTCTTGAAACTCAAAGCAAATTCTATGTGGCTTTCTCTCAAGCCAGCCAGGAATTTAATTTTCATTTTAACAAAGGCCTTTTTGTCGGTGAGGTATACTGCTGTGTGTTATATTAAAAGGCTGCAACAACAAACAGTTGTAGAATGGACCCACTCAAAGTTCGTTAATTGGATTTCTTAGTTACTGAGTGCTTTGGCCAACAAATGTCTAACTGATTTGCAAAAAGCACTGCCACAGGATTCCGAACAAAGTAGATGCTCTTCCCAATGGCTCAACAGGTATTTGCATTGCCCAAGTGGTACTGAGGCTCACTGGCTGGGAATGTCCCTTGTTCAATCTGCCTGCTGGATCGAGTTAGCTGAGCTCAGCTGAAGTGGTCATTGAGTGAGGTTAAAGACAGTTAAAAGTCAGCCAGGGCTTCCACTCCTGATTGCAATTAACTTGGTAGAAATGCCTTCTTTGGGATGAAGCATTAAACCGAGGCCCTGTCTGTCCTCTCAAGTGGATGTAAAAGATCTTATGGCACCATCTTGACGAAGAGCAAGGGAGTTTTCTTGGGTGTCCCAGTCAATATTTATCATTTACCCAACATCACCAAGGACGCAGGTTGTCTGGCTGTTTATCTCATTGCTGTGTGCAATTTGCCTGTTGCATTTCTACCATCCTTCCTTCCAGCCAACATAGGCTTATATATGGATTACTCTTCTATCACTCACAGTCTCGACTCACACATTAACAATGGTCATTTGTGTGCAGTGCAAGTGACTATAGAGACAGAGCATGGCTACCTGACCCGAACACGACCAGACCCAACGACATATGTCGGGCTATGTTCAGGTCGAGTCTCTCTTTTGGGTCCGGCATTCGGGCTCGGGTCAGGTCAGGCTGGGTCGGGTACAGTGCTGCCTTTTGGTCAGGGAGGGAAAAGCTTCAAACTTTGAACAGCCAGGACGTCAAGGTGGGAAACGTGCATCCGGACTCTGCACTGGTCTGCAGTGAGCGATTCCATCCAAGGTAGAGCACAACCTCTTTGATATAATCAACTTCATTCCGGTAGTCAGGTCAGGTTGGGTCAGGTCAGGCGTGGGAAAAAAATCAAAGGAATCGGACTGGGTCAGGTTCAGGTTGGACGTGGTTCTGTCGGGCTCGGATCGGGTTTCAATTGCAGATCCGAGCAGGCCTTTATACAGAACCATCTCCAGTAAGAATCACTGGGCTAGATTTTCTGATTGGGATTGACTGTTCTCCAAGTGTAAATTGTGCAGCTTGGATCGGAATGTGAGCTGGAGTTTTGTTCCACTGGGATTCGCCCATTTTAGTGTCTTCCTCATTTTGCACTGTCACTTCCAGTAGCTGGTATAAGCTACTGTCCATTTTTAGGCAGGTGCATGGGAATGAAGCAGCGTGGTTCTGTCCCATTTGCCATATTCTCTACTTTATTTGTATTTCAGTGTGCTATCACCCATATAAAATGGGTCTCCAATGTTGCTAGGTTCTGTACAAAAGGTGCAATTTAATTTGCAAAAACCCAGCAGCTATATGTGCAGGATTTTCAGAAACCTATTTAAACTGTACTGAATCCAATTTAGCCCTACCATATGAAGTCACTGATTTTATCTCCTATGGATATCTTCCCCCACCCCACCCCCCCCCCATATACTCCAATCCCCCATAGCCCACATCTAGTTCCCAAGATCCACAAACAGGACTGCACTGGTAGACCCATTGTTTCAGTCCCACAGAACTTATCTCTTCCTATCTTCAGTTAATTTCTTCTCTCCTTGGCCAGTCTCCTCTCACCTACATTCTGTACTCTTCCAGTGCCCTCTGCTACTTTAGCAATTTTCAGTTTCCTGGCCCTAACCATATCCGTTTCGCCCTGGACATCCAATCCTTCTATACCTTCATCCCACATCAGGACGGCCTTATGTCTCTCCACTTCTTCCTCCAATGGACATACAAACACGAACATACATATTAGGACCAGGAGTAGTCCACTCGGCCCCTCAAGCCTGCTCCGCCATTCAATAAGATCATGGCTGAACTGATTGTAACCTCGACTCCACATTCCCCCAATAACCTTCCACCCCCTTGCTTATCAAGAATCTATCTACCTCTGCCTTAAAAATATTCAAAGACTCTGTTTCCACCGCCTTTTGAGGAAGAGAATTCCAAAGACTTACGACCCTCTGAGAGAAATAAATTCTCCTCATCTCTGTCTTAAATGGGAAATCCCTTATTTTTAAAAGTGACCCCTAGCTCTAGATTCTCCCACAAGGGGAAACATCCTTTCCACATCAGCCCTGTCAAGACCCCTCGGAATCTTATATATTTCAATCAATCAAGTTGCATGTTTAAACTCCAGCAGATACAAGCCATTCCAGGTATTAGTCTAGTAAACCTTCTCTGAACTGCTTCCAATCCATTTACATCCTTCCTTAAATAAGGAGACCAATACTCAGTACACAGTACTCCAGATGTAGTCTCACCAATACTGTATAGCTGAAGCATAACCCCCCTACTTTTGTCTTCAATTCCGCTCGCAATAAACTATAACATTCTATTAGCTTTCCTAATTACTTGTTGATCCTGCATACTAACCTTTTGCGATTCATGCACTGGGACACCCAGATTCCTCTGCATCTCAGAGCTCTGCAATCTCTCACCATTTAGATAATATGCTTCTTTTTTGTTCTTCCTACTAAAATGGACAATTTCACATTTTCCCACATTATACTCCATTTGCCAGGTCTTTGCCCATTCACTTAATCTATCTACATCCCTTTGTAGCCCCCTTATGTCCTCTTCACAACTTACTTTCCTAACTATCTTTGTATCATCAGCAAATTTAACAACCATACCTTCGGTCCTTTCATCCAAGTCATTTATATAAATTATAAAAGGTTGAGGGCCCAGCACAGATCCCTGTGGCACACCACTCGTTATAGCTTACCAACCAGAAAATGACCCATTTATGCCTACTTTCTGTTTCCTGTTAGCTAGCCAATCTTCTATCCATGCCAATATGTTACCCCCTACACTATGAGCTTTTATTTTCCGCAATAACCTTTGATGTGGCACCTTATCAAATGCCTTCTGGAAATCTAAGTACAATACATTCACCGGTTTATGAGCGGCATGGACAGAGTGGATAGTCAGAAGCTTTTTCCCAGGGTGGAAGAGTCAGTTACTAGGGGACATAGGTTTAAGGTGAGAGGGGCAAAGTTTAGAGGGGATGTGCGAGGCAAGTTATTTACACAGAGGGTGGAGAGTGCCTGGAACTTGTTGCCGGGGGAGGTGGTGGAAGCAGGTACCATAGAGACGTTTAAGAGGCATCTTGACAAATACATGAATAGGATGGGAATAGAGGGATACGGTCCCCGGAAGTGCAGAAGGTTTCAGTTTAGGCAGGCATCAAGATCGGCGCAGGCTTGGAGGGCCGAATGGCCTGTTCCTGTGCTGTACTGTTTTTTGTTCTTTGTTCTTGTTCTTTCCCTTAATCCACAGCACATGTTATTTCTTCAAAGAATTCCAATAAATTAGTTAAACATGATTTTGCTTTCACAAAACCATGTTGACTCTGCCTCACTATCTTGATTTTTTCTAAATGCCCTGCTATAACATCTTTAATAACAGCTTCTAACATTTTCCCTTAAGACAGATGTTAAGCTAACTGGCCTGTAATTTCCTGCTTTCTGTTTCCTTCCCTTTTTGAATAAAGGAGTTACATTTGCTATTTTCCAATGTAATGGAACCTTCCCCGAATCTAGGGAATTTTGGAAAATTAAAACCAACGCATCAACTATCTCACTAGCCACTTCTTTTAAGACCCTAGGATGAAGTCCATCAGGACCCGGGAACTTGTCAGCCCGCAGCTCCAACAATTCGTTCAGTACCACTTCCCTGGTGATTGTAATTTTCTTGAGTTCCTCCCTCCCTTCCATTTCCTGATTTACAGCTATTTCTGTGATGTTACTTGTATCCTCTATGGTGAAGACCGATGCAAAATACCTGTTCAATTCATCTACCATCTCCTTATTTTCCCTTATTAATTCCCCAGGCTCACTTTCTACATGACCAACACTCACTTTGTCAATTCTTTTTAAAATATCTGTAGAAATTCTTACTATCTGTTTTTATATTTCTCGCTAGCTTTCCCTCGTACTCTAATTTTACCTTCCTTATTGATTTTTTTGTCATTCTTTGCTGTTTTTTATATTCTGTCCAATCTTCTGACCTGCCTCCCAGCTTTGCACAATTATATGGCTACTCAACCAGTCCCCATCCACCCTCCTCTGCTTGGCTGACCTCACTCTTATAATGAACAACATCTCCTTTGACTCCACTCACTTTGTTCAAATAAAAGCTCTCGCTATGTGAACCTGTATGGGACCCGGCTATGCCAGCCTTTTCATGGAATACATGGAACATTCTCTTTTCCAGTCTTCCAGTCTGACTCAGGTCCCCTCCCTCACTCACAGTTATGATGAAAGGTCATTGACCTGAAACATTAACTATTTTTCTCTCCATAGATGCTGCCAGACCTGCTGACTATTTCCAGCATTTTCTGTTTATGAAGTTGAGTCAGAGAGTTGTCTGAAGATTTGCAGGATTCAATTCAGGTCAGCCATGCAATCTGTCAGAATAATAGTAAATTACATTTAATATTGAGAAATACAATTCAAATTGAAAAAATCTGCATCGTATGTAAACATAGTGGGTGCCTACAGCTTAAATAAACATAGTGGGTGCCCACAGCTTATGTAAACATATTGGGTGCCTATAGCTTGTGTAAACATAGAGGGTGCCCACAGTTTAAGTAAACATAGTTTACTTGAATTTACTTTGGTCCTCAGGCTTCTCCACTCTGATGAGTTTTTATTCAGCCCTCTATAGACTTTCTATTTACAATGGGCAAGTTTAGCAGAAGCAAAGATATTGGCTGACTTGTAGGTACAGCAATTTTTATGACAAGTGTGTTTTGGTTAGTGCCGGGGGAAGTCTTTTTAAAAGGAAGTATGTAATGCTGGAAGCGATTCAAAATAGCTTTTTATTTGTAGCATGTTTCTCTGCTTATACTTCCCACTGTTATTAAACCTTATCATTCGCTGTTTGTAAGCAACCATTTGCTAGTTTATGGCTGGAATTTTACAGCCCCCCAGTGAGCTGGCTGTTGGCAGTGGGTGCGGGGGGGTGGGGGGGGTGTGGTAGGGGATGGCGTAAAATTGAGTGGGAGGTGGGATGGGCCGTTCCCGATGCTTTCCCACCTCCGCTGCAATTTTACGTGGGGCAGTGGTGGCAGCAGGAAACCGCCCGCCCGCCTCATGCCAATCCAGGCCCTTAAGTGGCCAATTAACTGCCTCTTAAGGACTTCCTCCCATGACGGGCAGACAGCAAAGGCCCCAAGAACACCGCCAGGTAAAACCAAGCGGCCTTCTTGCAGTCTGGGTGGGTGCCCCTCCTGATAGGGCACCCCGTGCCCACAGAGGGCCATCCCTGAAGCCCCAACCACCCCCACTGCACAATACTACCACCCCTACCTCCCAAACAACACCCCTTGCCTTGCCAGAGCCCGGCCGATTGCCCCCAGTGAGGCCCTAAAAACTTAGCTGTCTTCTGGGGCCGTCCTTCACCTTGCTTGTGACGGCTGGGTGTAGTCCCAGCAGTGGCCACTGCTCCCGGTGGCACTGCTGGGACTAAGAGCTGCCAGCCTGCTGATTGGCCAGCAGCTCCATTAGGCGGTACTTCCTGCCTCAAGGAGGTGGATGTCCCACCCAAGACCAATTAAGGGCCTGGGGAGTGAAAAATGGCTTCCCAGGCCTGGTGGAGGGAGGCTTGCCCCCGACTTTTCAGCCGGTGGGTGGGGCCTCCCACCTAATGTAAAATTTCTGCCGATAAGTCTGAAATTCTTCATCATCCCATTCCTTTTCTCAGTATTCTGTATCAAAAAATAAAGGCTCAAAAATAGTGATGGGCATGAATCCAGATCAGATTACAATAGTCAGGGTATCATTGCGAGAGGACATCTTATTCAGGAGTATAACACTCAACAAGCTTAAAGACAACTTGCCATTATAATGATTTTCAGCTGATGCACAGGCTGATACAATGCTGGTACTTTCAGACAATCAAGGTTTATTTATGAGCAGATGATAATCATTCGGTTTTGTTCTTTATTTGTTCCTTTCAGTTCACCTCCAGTTATAATTGTTAATGTTCTTTTTGCTGCTTTTACGTTTCCCATCAGTGTGCTTCCTCTTTCATCCAAGGCTGTGAAATGATCTTGCCTGCTGATACTACTATGTAATTTGGTCAGTAGGAGGTCTGCTTCAGATGACTTAGTTCCTGCCAGATTTTTACATGAAATCAAAGGACTGTGTCTCTGTTCTGCTTCAATAACTGGTTTCACTCAGCAGAAACTGCAAAACCTCATTGCAAAATGGGCAGTCTTCTGAATAGCAGTGAAGTCTTGGTCCTGAAGTACCAAATCTCTGTCACTAAAGAGAGAAAGAACTTGCATTGATCCAGAACCTTTCATAATATCCCAAAACAATTCACAGTCATTGAAGTGCACACAGCAAGATCCCACAAAAAAACAATTAAATAATTTGCATGTTAATCGGTTGTTTAATAATGTTTTATGAGGAACAAATGTTATCCAGGATGCATAGTTTTCTTCAAAATAATGCCATGGGAATGTTTACATCCACCTGAGAGGGCAGACAAGTCCTCGGTTTAACATTTCATTTGAAAGTCGGCACCTTCGACAGTGCAGCACTCCACTGAAACGTCAGCTTAGATTATGATGTAAGTCTCTGCAGTGAGGCTTCAACCCACAAGCTTCTGACTCAGAAATGAGAGCTGAACCACGTGGCCAAGGCAGAAATCATAAATCACTAAAATAAAAGCAAAATACTGCAGATGCTGGAAATCTGAAATAAAAACAGAAAGTGCTGGAAATACTCAGCAGGTCAGCATCATAAACCAATTGGGCCATTTCCATTTATACTTAAAAAAGGGTTTGAAAATGACCCAGGCAGTAATTCTTTTTTGAAATCATGGGATCGGTTTTGACACATTTTAAGGAGCAATTTGTACAGGTAAAGTATTCAGGTGGCAGAGAAGATCCACAGGAAGGTTAAAACCAGAACAAAGGCAGAAAATCAAAGTTGGAAAAAATTGGATAAGTGCGGCATTTGGAGAATTTACACCTTGTGTTTGGCAAACCTCTATAACTTACCAAGAAACAACTTGTAACAATGATAGTAATTTATCTCAAACTAGTGGAATGGAGTTTTCCAACCCCAAGTGTTATACACACCATGGCACCTTAGCACCTTCCAAATCCGCGACCTCTACCAACTAGAAGGACAAGGGCAGCAGCTGCATGGGAACACCACCAACTGCAAGTTCCCATCCAAGTCACACACCATCCTGACTTGGAACTATATCGCTGTTCCTTCACTGTCGCTGAGTCAAAATCCTGGAACTCCCTTCCTAACAGCACTGTGGGTGTCCCTACCCCACATGGACGGCAGCGGTTCAAGAAGGCAGCTCACCACCACCTTCTCAAGGGCAATTAGGGATGGGCAATAAATGCTGGCCTGGCCAGCGACGCCCACATCCCATGAATGAATTTTAAAAAACATGAGTCAGATTTAGACTTTATCTAGAAATGTGCTGTAATCTTCCCCAGATATCAAAATAATACTTCTTATTACATACATCCCAACAGGATTAAACAAACATTTGATTATTCCTGAGGCTTGCATTGTGAAGGTAAGGGATATTAAACTGAACATTTAACATTTTCTTAGTTAATGTAAAGCCATTTTATAAATGTCGACTATTGCACTTGGGAGTCTCTAGCTGGCAAAAGAGGGAAATGGCAACACATCCCGTGGACTGGTGTGCACTACCATGATGACCAGTTGCTACAGCAGCTTGAGAACAGACACCAACGCTGAAAACAATAACTCACAGCGTCACTTGGCAGTTTCACGTGTGGCACTTGTGACAGAGCCTGACTCTCAAGGATTGGCCTTCACAGTCATCAACAAAGGTGCAACAAGAGAAGACACCCCACTTAAATTGATTGTTTGCTGCGTGTCCATCATCTTTCCGAGATGGAAGGATACCAACAACGTAAAGCCATTTTATCACTTGTCCACCCAATTGGGTTATTTTTCCACAATCTCTTCCCTGCACCAGTCCAATAGCAGTACTTTGTTCTGATACCACCTAGCTTTCAGTAAACGCAACACTAGAAATTAACAAAGTAATTAACAAAGCTGTCTCAGTTCATATACGCTGCTTCACTACATAATGTTGCATTCAGTGTGAAGCTATCACTAAAAATACTGTTGTAAAATGTAGCCCATTGTCTCCTTCAAGTTTAAACCAGATACAATTTCCTGTTATCAGTACAGTTAGCTAGAAGTTAAACTGAGTTGGTATTAACAAATAATACTGGCCCTTGTTTCTCTGAAAGAATTCCTCAAACTGTCCTGATCTATCACAGCTGCCAGTGATTGAACTATACAGTTGCTACTGAAATACTTGCCTTTGCTTTGTTAATTTGGTCTTCCACAGTGTTGCCGCTACTAACAAGAAAATTGTGAATCTTGGAAACGTGGAGTTAGAAGACGGGAAGTAGACAGTGGGTCAATCAGATTCTGAAGAGATAGTCAATGTTTTAACATCTGGATTCTGATGATAAAGTCACCTCTTTTCACTGCTTTTTCAACACACACAAGAAGAGACAGGTTAACATCACAAGAGTGATTCTGAAATTCCAAGAGCTGTGTTTGACCAGAGAGTGGATTGGAGACAGGATTATCACATTGTAGGTCTGATACTCCTGCTCCATGTTCCCTCTGGGTGTGCCTTTCTGCTAGGAGTGTGAGATCACAGAATCATCTCTCTCACGGGAATTTGTCCAACTTTGCATCACTCCTGTGCTCACTGACCTATATTGGCTCCTTGGTCCGACAATGCCTTGAATTATAATTTTCATTCTTGGGTTCAAATCCCTCCACGACCTCGTCCCTCCCTTTCTCTGCAACTTACTCCAGTCCTACAACCCTCTGAGGTATTTGCACTCCAGCAATTCTGGACTCTGTGTATACCCGATTTTAATCTCACCACCATTGGTGGCCTTGCCTCCAACATCCTTGTCCTTAAGCTCTGGAATTCCCTCCCGAAACATCTCTCCTCCTTAAAGTCGCTCCTCAAAACCTACCTCTTTGATCAAGCTTTTGATCACTGGCCCTAATGTCTCCTTCTTTAGCTCAGTGTTAATTTTTGTCTGATTATGCAGCTGTGAAATGCCTTGGAGTGTTTTACTTTGGTAAAGGTGCTATATAAATGTAAGGTGTTGTAAATTAAAATGTAACGATGCAGCAAGCGACAATTTTTGCAAAGTTGGAGCTCATCCACATTGTCAATATAGTACAGGGACAATTACACATACATTGTGATCCTGCATCATATAACACTATCACAAGATCCACAGAGTAAATACACCCCATTCTCCAGAACTCCGTCCTCTCTTCAATGTGCTCAAAAAAAAGACAAGCAGCAAAAAATGAAACACAAGACCAGTGCATTTAGTGCTAGACCCAGAGAACCCCTTGCTTCAGAATGTCAATTCATTAAAGATTTATTTTACAGAATCTCAAATAATTCCTCCAGCAGACCAACAGGATGATCCTTCATCTTCACTTCAAGATGAGTTTACTCAATTATTGTTTTGACTGCTTAGGCCAGCACTTTAAAACTAAATTGTAATTATCTATTTATGTTCTCCAGTGTGTTGAACAATTAACTCACTGTACTAAATTTTAAATTCCATTTTTTTTTACTGTGACATTTCAACTAATCTGTGGAAGAAGTTTGTACACAGGATTGAACATTTTTCGAGGAATCGGCTTTATTAGTGCTGAAAATCTCACCAGGCAGCAATGAGAAACATGCAGTTTAATCAGGTTAAACTGCAATTGCATCAGCCTATTTTTAATTAACTCTTGCGTAGCTCTGCAAAATTTGTTGTTGTATTGCTGAGAGGGTTCATGCTGTGATTGATTTGACTTCTGCACAAGTAAAAATCCAGTTTAGTGAGAATCATGGTGTGAAGGCAATGTTCCAGCTGGTGGAGAGCTGCAATGGATGGGAAATTGTGAACCGCACAGACCCAAATTACCAATATGCCTTTCTGGCAGGTGAGACTCTCCGCCAGATACAATAACTTGTGTTAATATCACAGAATCGCAGAACTGTTACAGAGCGGAAGGAGGCTATTCGGCCCGTCGTGTCTTTACAGGTTCTACAAAACAGCAGTTTACTCAGTGCCACTTCCCGGCCTTCTCTTCACAGCCCTACACAATCTTCCTTTTCAGATAACAATCCAATTCCCTTTTGAAAGCCTCGATTGAATCTGCCTCCACCACACTCTCAGGCAGTAGATTCCAGATTCTAACCACTCGCTGCGTGAAAAAGTTTTTCCACATGTCTCTATTGCTCCTTATGTCAATTACTTTAAATCTGTATCCTCTTGTTCTCATTCCTACCAGCAATGGGAACAGTTTTTCCCTATCTATCCTGTCCAGCCCCCTCAGGATTTTGAACACTGCGATCAAATCTCCTCTCAACCCTCTCTTCTCCAAGGAAAACAATCCCAACTTTTCCAAACTATCCTTGTAACTGAAGTTCCTCATCCCTGGAACCATTCTTGTGAACCTTTTCTGCAGTCTCTCGAATGCCTTCACATCTTTCCTAAAGTGCGGTGCCCAGAACTGGAACACAATATAACACCTTCAGCAAAGTAAAATGTCCCAAGGTGCTTCACAGCAATTTTATTGAACAAAATTTGACACCAAGTCACTTAAGGAAATATTAGTACTGGTGACCAAAAGTTTGGTAAGAGACATAGGTTTTAGGAGTGACATAAAGGAGGAGAAAAGTGTAGAGGGTTAGAGAAAAGATTTATTGTCAAAAAAAAGACCTGTTGTCAAAGATTTTCATCTTGCATGCATTAGGACAGACACAAAAATGCCAAATTTCAAAGGGAGCAACAATTTATACTGCATGAGAAAAGGGGTGCTGATTGGTTGGCAAGTTGACTCTGATTGGTTGAGGTATTGCCATGGGAACTGCACCAGGGAACTATTATCCCCCATGCTTTTGTTTAATTCAAAAAAGGCGCAACTCCTGGACATGTTCCTTTTGCCTGCAGAGGACAGGTCCCTGCATATGAATATATGTAGCTTCTAGCATGTGTAAGCGAGCCACATTACGAGCCTGACTAATAATCTTAAATTGGTTGTTAGTGTCATTCTTAGCAGACTCGGGATTGTGCAGTTACGCCTTTTTTGAATTCTTGCATCTGTCCTGATGAGTGCAAGACAAAAATCTTTGACAGCATGTCTCTTTTTTCAGCAATACTCAAGTTCTGTACTACCAAGCAACTAGAAAAGATTTACTCAGTTTAAAGATAGTGTGGAGGTGATTAGTGAATCGATAACAGTTATGCTAAATTTGATGACAGTTTAATGCCAGTGAATAAAGCAGTGAGGCTGGGCAAATTCATTTCAATTTAGGTTCTTAAGAGCAGATTTTTATACTATCTGTCTGGGGCAGACTGGAGTCAGCTCCAAGTAGAAAGGGTCATCAAATCTAATTTGCCTCATCCTCCACTCTCCTCCAAATAAACTCTCCAAGGCCATTTCATGAGAAATTTGGGTACAATCAAAAAAGAACACAAACAAATAGTGCCCATTAAATCCATGGGCCTTACATATTTTGCCTTATCATGAATTCTGCCTCATCAGTTAAATGTTCTGAGGCAGGTTATAAACATTTCATGAAGATAGTGCTGTGTGAAATTTCTCCTTCTTCCCTCAAGATGAAATTCAAGATGTTAGTTACTGTTAAAGGCTGCATTTTTCACTATAATCAACAGCATTCCAAGTTTAATATTATCATCGGCACAAGAATCGTCATGATTTATAGATGACCGGATCATGTATCCACATCATCAATGCGTAACCATTATTATAATGAACAACATTGTTCTTAAAACTTATTTGTTCTTTTTTTTGGAAGGTGTCTGCTATTTAATATAATTTAGCCCTTAGACTGCAGACTGATCCAGGGAATTCCTGTCTCACTGACTGACAAGCTCTCTGAGCTGATACTGAAAATAATATCGATATCTATTGTGCAGCTGGGAGAGCAAGTTTAGAAAAAGCCAATGTAGGTCAGCGAGCACAGAGGTGATAGGGGAATGGGACTTGGAGCGAGTTAAGACAAGGCAGTAGAGTTTTGGATGACCACAAGTTTATAGAGGGTAGAATATGGTGGACAAGCCAGGGATGAATTGGAATAGTCAAGTTTAGAGGTAACAAAAGCATGGATGAGGGTTTCAGCGGCAGATGAGTTGAGACAGGGGTGAAGTCAGATGATGTTATGGAGGTGGAAATAGGTGGTCTTAGGCAGGAAAACGAGGTTGGATGCTCAACTCAGGGTCAAATGTGACACCGAGGTTGTGAACAGACTGGCTTAATCTCAGACTGTTGCCAGGGAGAGGAATTAAGTCAATATAAAAACAAAAAATGCTGGAACCACTCAGCAGGTCTGGCAGCATCTGTGGAAAGAGAAGTGACCCTTCTTCGGAATTGAGTCAGTAGCTTTGGAGTTTGGAGTGGGGACTGGAAACAATTACTTCGCTCTTCCTAATATTTAACTGGAGGAAATTTCTGCTCATTCAGTACTGAATGCCAGTCTGATAATTTAGCAACAGTGGAGAAGTCAGGAGAAGTGCTGGAAGAGAGTAGCTAAAGCAAATGTTGGTCCCTTAGAGGAGGAAACTGGGGAATGAATAATGGGAAACAAGGAAATGGCAAAGTCTTTGAGGACAGAATATTTTTTTATCTGTCTTCATGGTAGGACACTCTAAAAGCATCCCCATAATATTAGTAGCCAAATTTGCTGATCATACAAAGATAGCTGTGAGGAGGACACAAAGGCATGAATTTTACAATGGGGCAGAGGGGCCCCATCCACTGGTTAAAAAGTTGGTGGCAAGCCTGCTTCCACCGGGCCTGGGAATCCAGACCGGACTTTACGCTCCCCAGACCCTTAATTGGTTTGGGCGGGACTTCTTCCTCCTTGAGGCAGGAAGTCCCGCCTAATAGAGCTGCCGGCCAATCAGCGGGCTGGCAGCTCTTAGTCCCAGAAGTGCCACTGGGAGCAGTGACCATTGCTGGGTTTACACCCAGCTTCAGGAGGAGGATGAAGGACGGCCCTGGAAAAAAAAGTCAGTTTTTAAGGCCTCGCTGTGGATAATCAGGCAGGCCCTGGCGAGGCAAAGGGGTCAGTTAGGGGTTGAGGGGGCATGTTGTGCGTTGGGGGTGGTTGGGGTGGCCCTCCGTGGGGTACAGGATTTCATCAAGTGGGTTTTCTGAGGCCTCAGCTGCCCGTCTGCCAAGCATAAAATACCCGTGGCAGCGGGCAGAGGCCCTTAAGGGGCTGTTTCTTGCCACCGCCGCCCTGCCCACTGGCAAAACCATCACGGCAAGTCTGCCTCTGCCAGGCCTGAAAGCCATGCAGTGAAATTGGCAGTGGAGGTGGGAAGGACTCCCCCCCACAGCCTCCCACTCCATTTTACACACTCCCCCTTGCCATCAGCTCGCTCTTTTGGCTGGGGGGGTGGGGGGGGGGGGTTGTACAATTCCAGCCAAAGACTCTGTAAAGGGATGTCAATAGGTTAAGTGAGTGGGCAAAAATTGGGCAAATGCAGTATAATGTGGGAAACCATGAGATTATGCATTTTGGTATGAAGAATAGCAAAGTGGAATATGATTTAAATGTAGGGAGACTACAGAGTGCTGCAGTACCGAGAGATCTGGGTGGCTTTGTATATGAAACATAAAAAGTTAGCATGCAGGTACAGCAAGTAATTAGGAAGGCAAATGGAATGTTGGCCTTTATTGCAAGAGGGATGGACTATAAAAGTAGAGAAATCTTGCTAGAACATTACAGGGAGTTGCTGAGACCCCACCTAGAGTACTACGTACAGTTTTGGTCTCCTTACTTAAGGAGGGATATACTTTCATTGGTGGTAGTTCAACGAAGGTTCACTAGGTTGATTCCTGTGATGAAGGTGCTGTTTTATGAGGAAACGTTGAGCAGGTTGGGCCTATACTCATTGGAGTTTTGAAGAATGAGAGGTGATCTTATTGAAACATATCAGATTTTGAGGGGGCTTGACAGGGGGATGCTGAGGAACTAGGGGGCACAGTTTGAGGATAAGGGGTCACCATTTAAGATGGAGATGAGGAGGACTTTCTTTTCTCTGTTGATTATGAATCTTTGGAATTCTGTTCCCCAGAGAGTGGTGGAGACTTGGAGACTGAGACATTGAATATATTCAAGGCTGAGATAGACAGATTTTTGAACTTTAGGGGAGTTGAGGGTTATGGGATACCAACAGGAAAGTGCAGTTGAGGCCAAGATCAGATCAACCATGATCTTATTGAATGATGGATCAGACTCAAGGTGCCACATGGCCGACTCCTGCTCTTATTTCATATGTTCTTATTATTCCAGCAGTACTGCTCATAAATATTTCGCTATAATTTCTATAATTTCTATAATGGCTGGAATTTTATCTTGTGGCCGAGGTCCCGCCCATTGAAATGCTGGACCTGGAAGCCATGTGGTGATTTTGTGTGGACCGGGCCCTCAATTGGAAGAGCTTGGTCCTTCTGCCCCTCTGAAGCAGCAGGGCTCGCCTCCAAAAGCTGCCAGCCAATTACCCTAACAGCACTGTGGGTGTACCTACCCCACATGGACTGCAGCGGTTCAAGAAGGCAGCTCACCACCACCTTCTCAAGGGCAATTAGGGATGGGCAATAAATTCTGGCCTAGCCAGCGATGCCCACATCCCATGAATGAATATCTTTTTAAAAATCAGTGGTCTGGCAGCTCCTCGGTCCCAGCAGTGCCACCAGGAGCGGTGGCCACTGCTGGGACTGCACCCAGCCAGGACCGGCAAGATGGAAAAGGCCCCAGAATAGGGGTAAGTGTTTGGGGCCTCGCTGGGGACAATCATCTGGGTCCCAATGAGGGGTGTGGGGGTCGATCAAGAGGGCGGGGAGAGGTGTTTCAGCGGGGGCGGGTAGTACCACAGGGGTAGGCCCCTCCATGGGGCACAGGGTGACTGATCAGGAGTCCCCACCTGGCCTGCAAGGAAGCTGCCAGTTTTAACTGGGTGGCTTCCCCAGGTGGCAGTGGCAGTAATATACCAGTGGCGGGGGGAGGAGGCCCTTAAGTGGCAATTTATTGGTTACTTAAGGGCCTTAATTAGCCTGGGGGGTGGGTGACTGTTTCCCACCTCCCCCCCACTGGTAAAATTGCAGCCTGGGTGGGTAGGCGACGGGAATGGCACCCCCGCCTCCCACTCAGTTTTACCCTCCCCCGCCCCCCGCCTCCAACCCGTTCCTGGGGGTGGGGGGGTTGCGTAAAACTCCAGCTATTAGGTTTTGCTTGAGATTAACATTCAGGAATGCTGCACAACAGAGTGGTGGGACATGACTTTATCATTCCCCACACAGTGATTTCCTGTTTTTAAACCTTGAAATTGTTGCTAGTTGCCAAATGGAGGCCAGGCATGCACCACAGGAAAATGGGAAATACAGCTGGAGCAATGATATTTATGAATCCTATTTTATGGACTTCCTGTATGGATCTGGGAAATGCCTGCCTTTCCACAGCTTCTTTTGCTGGACAGCAAGGCAGGGAGAGAGAGAACAGTATTGGATCCCAGTTTGGCAACTGGGCAGGATGTCAGCAGAGATGTCCCAGAAGCATTTGGGAGAAGTTCTCATGAAGGCCACAGACTAAAAGGAGGCAGACATCTAATGACGTAAGGACCATGCTATGAATACCACTGGATATCTCTAGACATAAATAGAGATGGAATTTAATACAGACATGTGAGAGGTGATGCATTTAGGCCGAAGGGATAATGTGGAACAATTTAGATTTAATGGCACAGTTCTGAAGAGTGTGTAGGAACAGAGAGACTTGGGGGGTGCATGTGCTTCGATCTTTGAACATACTGAGAGAGTGGTTAGTGAAGCATATGGGATCTTGGGCTTCATAAATAGAGGCATTGAGTACAAAAGCAGGGAAGTTATGCTGAACCTTTATAAAGTTCTGGTTCGGCCCCAACTGGAGTATTGTGTCCAGTTCTAGTCATCACACTTTAGGAAGGATGTGAGGGTCCTTGAGAGGGTGTGGAGGAGATTTACCAGAATGGTTCCAGGGATGGAGGATTTTAGTTACAAGGTTAGGTTGGAAAAGCTGGAGTTGTTCTCCCTGGAGCAAAGGAGATTGAGGGGGGATTTGATAGGGGTGTACAAGATTATGAGAGGCTTGGATAAGTTAAACAAGAAAAACCTGTTCCCATTAACAAATGGTACAAGGACTAGGGGACACAGATTGAAGGTTTTCGGTAAGAGACGCAGGTGGAATATGAGGAAGAACTATTTTACACAGCGAGTGATAATGACCTGGAACTCGCTGCCCACAAGGATGGTAGAAGTAGAGACAATCAACGATTTCAAAAGGAAGTTGGATGGTCACTTGAAGGAAATAAAGTTGCAGGGCTACGGAGAACGAGCGGCGGAATGGGACTGACTGAACTCAATGGGCTGAATGGCCTCCTTCTAAGCCATAAATGACTCTATCTTAAAATGTACATTCATTAAATATAACAGCATTCATCAACAAGTTGGGTGAGAAACTATATGAGCTGTGGATGAATTACCTCGAGCCTATGTCACCAGTAGTGGTCGAGTTGTGATGGGCTTTGCACTGATGCTTTGTTCTTGGCAGTAGTGATAGGGAAATGTGCTCAACTGGGATGAAATAATTTCAGAGTGATCCTGTGTTCTTAATACCACAAACATTATCTCGTTCTTCAGTAAGTTGGATTTTAATTTCCACAACAGTACACACTTGACGGTGGGTTGGTGGCAAACTTGTGCAATCATACTAGCTTTTCAAAATGTATTTAAAATAAAAGCACCATTCAAGGATATTTTATGTCAAGGGACAGAAAGTCCTGGAAGATGATTATCAAAATGCTGGGAGAGGTTCCCCAAATCTTTTTCTCATTTGTTTTGGTCCCCTGGTGTGACGTGGGTAGTTCTCATTGTTCAATTCCCCACCTGAAGCAGCAAGTGTATTTGTATTAGAGTTTAGACCCTTTGAGTTGTATTTTTCAAATAACCAGACAGTGACAGGTTTTCTTGTAGGTTTTAAAAAACAGAAAGTCAATTGTTTACTGATCAATACACCTTAGCCCAAAATTGTCGGAACCTCATTCATTCACACATTCGCTCGTGCACACGCATACAGATGCATAAACATAGACACACACCAACACAAACAAACACACACAGCCACACACACACACACACACACACACACACACACACACACACACACACACACACACACACACACACACACACACACACACAGGAATAAACAGAAAGAGAAGGGAAAGATAAAAGCAAAATACTGCGGATGTTGGAAATCTGAAATAAAAACAAGAAATGCTGGAACCACTCAGCAGGTCTGGCAGCATCTGTGGAAAGAGAAGCAGAGTTAACGTTTCGGGTCAGTGACCCTTCTTCGGAACTGACAAATATTAGAAATGTAAAAGGTTATAAGCAAGTGAGGTGGGGGTGGGGCAAGTGATAACAAAGGAGAAGGTGTAGATTGGACAAGGTCGCAGAATAGCTGACCAAAAGGTCACGGAGCAAAGGCAAACAATATGTTAATGGTATGTTGAAAGACAAAGCATTAGTACAGATTAGGTGTTAACGGACTGAATATTGAACAGCAGCAAGTGCAAACCTGAAAAAAACAGTGGGTAAGCAAACTGAACAAACTAAGGTGAAATGAAATAAATGCAAAAAACAAGATTGTAAAAAATGTAAAAAAGAAAAAATAACTAAAAATGAAAGTAAAATGGGGGGCTGTCATGCTCTGAAATTATTGAACTCAATGTTCAGTTCGGCAGGCTGTAGTGTGCATAATCGATAAATGAGATGCTGTTCCTCGAGGAACACTGCAGCAATCCCAGGATAGAGATGTGAGCATGAGAGCAGGGGGGAGTGTTGAAATGGCAAGCAACCGGAAGCTCAGGGTCCTGCTTGCAGACTGAGCGGAGGTGTTCCGCAAAGCGGTCACCCAGTCTGCGCTTGGTCTCCACAATGTAGAGGAGACCACATTGTAAGCAGCGAATACAGTATACTACATTGAAAGAGAAGGGAAAGAGGTTGGTGGGTTTTAGTGGGGGAGAATGGTTATGATAAACCTGTTGAATTCTCTTGAGACTCAAGTTCTAGATAGTTGCAGGCCTGAGATGATTGTAGATTTTTCTCTTGCTTGATGGTTCTGTTGAAGATGGTGGGTCACCTCTAGCTCTCTCTACTGTATCATGTAGATGTTTGATTCTTTTTTCAGCACGGCATGTCCTTTCTGTCTTGCTGGAATGCCAGCTGTTACATGTTGCCCCACCTCCTGGGTCAGTCTCTCTCTCTCTGGCTGTCTTTTCTTTTAATGTAAAACCGTGTCACCTCTCACCTCCTATTAGGAAACTCTCTGGTTTCTCACCCATGGTGATCACACAATGGCTCAGGATGTGGCTACTTCACACCTCCTTTGTTTTAGAAGAAGACATTCAATTCTGGTATGTTTTTTAGGATAGGTGGGTGATGGGTTTCGTTAACATCTTTTGGCTTTGAAGATTTGTCCTTTGTCTTTGTCAGACTGTTTGAATCCATAAAAGGATAATCCCCTTTTACTTCGGGGGCCATTTTGGACCATTGTTCATTTTTTCAAAGACAAAGTTCGTTTTCTCATAACTCTTCAGAGTTAGTCCATGAATGTGTTATAATTGTACTTCCGAAGTACAATGACACCTCGCCTGACAGGGAAAAATGAAATGTTTTGGATTTCATTCTTATGTTTTTCTTTGGGTTCAGAAGGAGGAAACAGGAAGACAGTTTAGGGTGATACCACTTTACACTTTCATTTGATTCACACCTCACGCTTCCAGCCCATGTTTTCCATCATCCTTCCTTTGGATGAGGAAGCATCAAAAAATTGGGTGTTGTCAAACGTGTTTGTAGTTTCTCTCACACCAGTTTGTCTTACTTTAGGAATGTTAATCTCCAGAGCCATGTGATTGTTGGTGAAGCTTGTAGTATGCAAATTTCTGTTACTGCTTGTGGCAAGATGCTCTGTTTGTACAAGCTTGAACCCCTTAACTATTGCTTCCACTATACATAGCAGTAACCATTCAGGATGGACACATTGATAATTTTTATTTCTAGGGTGATAGTGGATGATACATTATTTTTTAGCCCCTGTGAGTCATCTGGGATTTCTTCGTGCCCCTTGTTCTGCCTGGGTTCTGACTCTAAATTGTTGGGTTTGATTAGTTTTGGATTTGGAACCTGATCGCTTGATTCTTCAGTGGGTAGATTCACGCTGACCTCACTTTTAGTTCTTTTGTGATTTTCAAAAGTGTGGTTCACTTTAGGGTATGTTACCTTCCCTTTCCCTTTTACTTCAGAAATAGCTGTTTCCCTAATCTGCCCCATGTCCTCTGGGAGACTACTGTTCGCAGGTGGTTGTCCAGCTTCTACTGCACTCCCCTGTGGCAATTCAACTAGGTGAGGCATCTTCCTCACACTTGGCTTTCCTGTTTGGGATCTTTCCTCTTCTCTATTTAAATCTTTAAAAATGGTTTCAACTAACCATATCTTGGTTGCTTTTCTGTCAGTTTTTTCGGCTTTTATTATAGCTTCTTTAAATCTTTTTGCCTCTATCTGGGCCCTTTTAAATGCTTCTAGCTCTATTGCCCCCTGTGGGATTTTTGGGACTTTCCCAGCCCTCTGCAGTTGTACATACGAACATAGGTACATAGGAGCAGGAGTAGGCCATTCAGCCCATCAAGCCTGCTCCACCATTCAATAATATCACGGCTGATCATCCACTTCAATGCATTTTTCCCACACTATCCTCATATCCCCTTATATCATTTGTATTTAGAAATCTGTCAATCTCTGCTTTAAACATACTCAATGACTGAGCTTCCACAGCTCTCTGGGGTAGAGAATTCCAAAGATTCACAACCCTCTGAGTAAAGAAATTTCTCCTCATCTCGGTCCTAAGTGGCTTCCCCCTTAATTTGAAATTGTGTCCCCTGGTTCTAGACTCCCCAACCAGGGGAAACATCTTACCTGCATCTACCCTGTCTATCCCTTTAAGTATTTTGTAGGTTTCAATGTGATCACCTCTCATTCTTCAAAACTCTAGAGAATACAGGACCAGTTTCCCCAATCTCTCTTCATAGGACAGCTGTCCCGGGAACAAGTCTGGTGAACCTTCGTAGTGCCCCCTGAACCTTTGCTGCGCTCCCTTGTACAGAGTTTTGTTTTCTCCCCTCAGTTTCTCGAGTCTCCGTGGATCCTCTGGGTACAATACTGTGTTTCCTGCCAAGTCATTGTCCAGCAATAGGTCTATCCCCTGCATGGATAAGCTCAGAATGATTCCGACTGTCACTACCCCAGTGACCAATTTACTCTGTAGGTAAATTTTAATTAAGGGAGCCTTCAAGCATTTGCCAGTAAGCCCTTTTACTAATACCGTGGTATTTGTTCTGCTTTCTGGTGGCATTTCTGTCAGTTTGGCTGCTAGTAGGGTTTGAAAATAATCGGTATCCCTCAGGATGGCTATCTCCTTGTCTGGTGTCTGAGACACAGAAGGAATAATTTTTCCTTGTGCAACAATTTCCGATATGTGCTCTGCTCTTGAGTTATACCAGAACCCAGGCTGATAGCTTTCAAAGCTACAGAAACGTGCTTGACTGCAGCACCTTCTGTTGTTTCTTTGACATGCCAACAATTGGCCTGGACATGCCTAGATTTGCCACACTGGAAACATGTCAGGCGGACTCCTACTGGTTTATCCCCGGTTCCTTCTTTTAAAAGTTGGAAACTGGTCAGGTTTTCTTTCCCTGTTCTCCTTTTCTCTCGAGCCTTTTTCCACTTCCTCTGCTATCTCTCCCTAGCTTATATGAGTTACTATACCCAAATTTATTTGGAGTTAGGGATTTGTGTATTAATTCATAGTTGTCAGCCATTTTTGCAGCTTTCCTTACTCTTGTTATTCTTTGCTCTTTGATGTGGGTTGTTATGCTACTTGGGATGCTATTTTTAAACTCTTCCAGCAACATCACTTCTCTCAAATTTTCATATGAGGGTTCTGGCTTGAGAGACCGTATCCAGCAATCAAAAGCCATTTGCTTGATTCTTTCGAGTTCAATGTAAGTTTGTGTGCGTCTTTTCCAGATGTGTCAGAATTTCTGTCTATATGCTTCCAGTACCAGTTCATACGCATTTAGAATTGCAGATTTAGTTTGTTCATAATCAGAGGAACTTTCTTCTGATAACCCACAAACTCGCCTTGTAAGAAAAGAGTCCAAAATTCTTTTGGCCATTTTAGCCTAGTGGCTATTTTCTTAAATGAGATAAAATATGACTCAGCCTCCTCCTCATTAAATTTTGGCACTAGTTTTGAGTACCTCAGCACATCAAAGTTGTGCTTGAATTGGGGATAAGGTTTGAGTGACTGGCAGCATTTTCATTTTGGGTTTGCAGTCTCTGTAACTCAAACCTTCTTGCTGCTTCCTCTTTTTTCATTTCTCATTCTTCCTTTTCCTTTTGAAACTCTTTCCTCTTTTTCCTTTTGAAACTGAAGCCGTTCCCTTTTCAAGTGTAACTGGATTCTAGCTCATATTATTTTTTCAGACACTGATTTAAGCTTTCTTCTGGTAGGTTTAAAATGGTTGGCTAGGCTTTTCACCAGTCAGGTTTCTTTGCTTTTTGTCTGAAAGTGATTCCCACCTCTATAGTTATGCTTTTTAAATCTTCAGCACATAATTTATTTAACTTATCAAGGGATATCTCTTCCTGCTCTACAAACCCCTTATCATTAAATCTAGTCATCTCTTTTGTTTCTAGCACCATAGAGGAAAAAACAGAAGAATACAAGAAAATCTATTTGTTTATTTTTCCACAATTTTAGAGATCAATTTCATTCCCATTTTCTAAATTTCTTGTTTGTCAGATCCTGGCATCGAGCCCCCAATTTGTTATGGTCATGTGGTGTGATATGGGGGGTTCCCACTGTGCAACTCCCCACCTGACCGCAGCAAGTGTATTTGTGTTAGAGTTTAGCCTCTTGGTGTTTTATTTTTCAAATAGCCAGACATCAACAGGTTTCCTTTGCAGATTTTCAAAAACCGAAAGTCAATTGTTTATTGATCAATACACCTTATCTCGAAATTGTTGCAACCTCATTCACTCACACATTCACTCATGCACAGGCACACACAAACATACACACACAGACACACACACAAAGAAATGGATAGAGAAGGGAAAGGGGTAGGTGTGTTTTAGTGGGAGAGAAGGGTTACGATAAACATGTTGAATTCTCTTGAGACTCAAGTTCTAAATAGTTGCAGGCTTGAGATGATTGTAGATTTCTCTCTTGATTGAAGGTTCTGTTGAAGATGGTGGGTCACTTCCAGCTCTCTCTGCTGTATCATGTAGATGTTTGATTTTTTCAGTGGGACATGTGCTTTCTGACTTGCTGGAATGCCAGCTGTTACAAGTAGCTTCACATTCTAGGTCAGTCTTTCTCTCTGTCTGGCTGACTTTATTTTTGAGGTAAAACTGTGTCACCTCTCACCTCCTATTAGGAGACATTCTGGTTTCCCTCCCTTGGTGATCCCTAGGATAGATGTGAGATGGATTTCATTAACACCTTTTGGCTTTGAAGATTTGTCCTTTGTCTTAGTCAAACTATTTGAATGCACAAAAGGCTAACCCTCTTTTTCTTCGGTGGCCATTTAGGACCATTTTTAACTTTTTAAAATAATGGTTCATATTTTAAAGACAAAGATTACTTTTTCATAGCTCTGCAGAGTTAGTCCATGAATGTTGTATCATTGTGCTTCTGATGTACATGACACATTCCTTCATGGGATGTGAGCATTGTTGACAAGGCCAGCATTTATTGCCCATCCCTAATTGCCGTTGAGTCAGTTGGCAAATGTCCAGGCACGAATTGAGCCAGATTTGACTCCCCATGCCTCCTCCCAGATTGTGTTGAGTCAGCTGTTCTCAGTGAGACCAGTGATAACGGGGCTATTATCTAGATTTCTTCAGACTGGGCAGTAGAAAAATTAACCAGAGTTCTCACCCAGTTTGGCATTCATTATCTCCAACTGGTAAGTACAACTTTGGCTGTGATCCTCCATTATTGATTGGCCTGTCAGCACTCAATGCCTAGGTTAGAGGGTGAAGAGTGACCAGTTGGTTAAGGTACTGGTAGGTGACTGTTGTCCAGAGAAATCATAGAATCAGGTAGCACAGAGGGATAGGATGGCATAGTGGTTATATTACTAGACTAGTGATCCAGAGATTTGGATTAATGATTTGGAGATTTGAGTTCAGATCCCACCCTGGCAGCTGGGGATTTTAAATTCACAATTAAATAAATCTGGAATTAAAAATCTAGTCTCAGTAATGGTGAGCAAGAAACCACCAGATTGTCATTAAAACCCATCTGGTTTATTAATGCCCTTTGGGGAAAGAAATTCACTGTCCTTACTCAGTCTGACCTATATGTGACTCCAGACCCACAGCAATGTAGTTAACTCTGAAATGGTCTAGCAAGCCACACAGTTGTCTCAAGTGCAATTTGGGACGGGCAATAAAAATTGGTCTTGTCAGTGATATCCACATCCTGTCAATTAATATAATAATAAATGGGCCATTTGGCCCATCAACTGTCTGTGTTGGCTCATTGAAGGACGTCCAATTAGTGCTACACCCCCACTCCTTCATCCTAGCCCTTTTGAAATTTACTATTGAATCTGCATCCACCGCCCTTTCCAGATCAGCTCATTCCGGATCAGCTCAATCCAGATCAGCTCAATCCGGATCAGCTCAATCCAGATCAGCTCATTCCGGATCAGCTCAATCCAGATCAGCTCATTCTAGATCAGCTCATTCCGGATCAGCTCAATCTAGATCAGCTCATTCCGGATCAGCTCAATCCGGATCAGCTCATTCTAGATCAGCTCATTCCAGATCATCTCAATCCAGATCAGCTCATTCTAGATCAGCTCATTCCAGATCAGCTCAATCCAGATCAGCTCATTCCGGATCAGCTCAATCCAGATCAGCTCATTCCGGATCAGCTCAATCCAGATCAGCTCATTCTAGATCAGCTCATTCCGGATCAGCTCAATCCAGATCAGCTCAATCCAGATCAGCTCAATCCAGATCAGCTCATTCAAGATCAGCTAATTCCAGGTCAGCTCAATCCAGATCAGCTCAATCCAGATCAGCTCAATCCGGATCAGCTCAATCCAGATCAGCTCATTCCGGATCAGATCAATCAGATCAGCTCATTCCAGATCAGCTCAATCCGGATCAGCTCATTCCAGATCTGCTCATTCCCGATCTGCTCATTCCCGATCTGCTCATTCCCGATCTGCTCATTCCAGATCAGCTCATTCCGGATCAGATCAATCAGATCAGCTCATTCCAGATCAGCTCATTCTAGATCAGCTCATTCCAGATCAGCTCAATCCAGATCAGCTCATTCCGGATCAGCTCAATCCAGATCAGCTCATTCCGGATCAGCTCAATCCAGATCAGCTCATTCTAGATCAGCTCATTCCGGATCAGCTCAATCCAGATCAGCTCAATCCAGATCAGCTCAATCCAGATCAGCTCATTCAAGATCAGCTAATTCCAGGTCAGCTCAATCCAGATCAGCTCAATCCAGATCAGCTCAATCCGGATCAGCTCAATCCAGATCAGCTCATTCCGGATCAGATCAATCAGATCAGCTCATTCCAGATCAGCTCAATCCGGATCAGCTCATTCCAGATCTGCTCATTCCCGATCTGCTCATTCCCGATCTGCTCATTCCCGATCTGCTCATTCCAGATCAGCTCATTCCGGATCAGATCAATCAGATCAGCTCATTCCAGATCAGCTCATTCTAGATCAGCTCATTCGGGATCAGCTCAATCCAGATCAGCTCATTCTAGATCAGCTCATTCGGGATCAGCTCAATCCAGATCAGCTCATTCTAGATCAGCTCATTCGGGATCAGCTCAATCCAGATAAGCTCATTCTAGATCAGCTCATTCGGGATCAGCTCAATCCAGATCAGCTCATTCTAGATCAGCTCATTCTAGATCAGCTCATTCCAGATCAGCTCAATCCAGATCAGCTCATTCTAGATCAGCTCATTCGGGATCAGCTCAATCCAGATCAGCTCATTCCAGATCAGCTCAATCCAGATCAGCTCATTCCGGATCAGATCAATCAGATCAGCTCATTCCAGATCAGCTCATTCCAGATCAGCTCATTCTAGATCAGCTCATTCGGGATCAGCTCATTCCAGATCAGCTCAATCCAGATCAGCTCATTCCAGATCAGCTCATTCGGGATCAGCTCAATCCAGATCAGCTCAATCTAGATCAGCTCATTCGGGATCAGCTCAATCCAGATCAGCTCAATCTAGATCAGCTCATTCCGGATCAGTTCATTCTGGATCAGCTCATTCCAGATTTTGAGAGGAAAACAATAATTAGTGTCTTCAGAAGATGGAGAGAGTGAGAGAACGACAATGGAGGAGAAATCCTGCTGTGTGGAATGGCATAATGCCTCGTGACTAAAGCAGCAGTTCAAATATTTAAATCACTAGTTACACCAATCACATGGTACAAAGCCAAACGAAACAACAGGATGTAAACTGCATCATGCCAGTAATGATATTCAGGATCAAATTCCACAGTAAAGCATACATCACGTGGTCCATTTCACTGGGAAACGTTGGTGACTGTACAGTCTCAAGAAACATTTGCACTAATAGAAATGGATTTCTAGAATCTTGCAGTGCTGGTTAAAAACAGCATAATTATATTAGAACATTATCATCACTGCCACACCAGTTCATTTTGTGAAATGTTCCGTCCTTGTCCAACAAAATCCTTGTGTTTACATTACTGCTGGGACAGCTAGAAATTTTGAAAATGCCATTACATGCCTACGTAAACACTGACTTGTAGTCAAGCAAACATTCAGCAATTGTGCATCCAGCTGAAGTACTGTACTGAGTGTAGCACAAGCAGGTTCAGAGATAAGCAAATTTATGGTGCAATTCAGTCTGCCTGAAGCTCAGTTTATGCTTATTAATCTGTTCAGCAAAGCTATGCAGAACCTGACAAAACACAACAGACTCACCTACTGTAAATACATGGTGTTTCTTCCCCTCACTCCCAGTAAAACTACAAATTATACAAATATGCAGTCTGTAGCCTGTTTGTATGAAATATGTTGCTGTACATTGTCGGTACAAACACCTCCTGCCATTCTCAAGCAAGCCTGGTATGGTGTTCAATGCAACTGTTAAGGGGAGAGAAGTTAGTGCTCCCAGGCTTCTACCAACCTGTCTCTCTTGAGCTGACTGCAGTAATGTCCTTGGAGTAGCTTTTTGCCTGAGGGAAATTGTATGGGTTCCACTGTGCTTTTTGAGTCAATGTAAACATATCGAAAAATTCACCAATCCCATGCTCCCAGGAGGGGAGCTGCACTTGAGAGGAGCATGGGCAGAAGATTGGGCCAAGTCTATTCCAGTCCTTTCTCTGACCCACATTTCCCTTTGAGCACAGCTCCTTTCTGGTCACACGGGATTAGTGGTTTACCGTAAAAGAATATATTATTCCCAGTAAATTATAGAAATAGGACCTGTAAATCTTCGGTCTGCTCCATGCCGTAAGCTCAGTGGAGTGGCACCACTGACCTCTGTTTCTGTTCTTGCTGGAGTTCATCTGTATATCTTTAGTGAGCACCTAGGATCATAAAATCATAAGAAATAAGAGCAGGAGCAGGCCATTCAGCCCCTTGAGTCTGCTCCACCATTCAATAAGATCATGGCTGATCTGATTGTGCCTTTAACTCCACTTTCCTGCCCGGCGCCATAACCCTCGACTCCCTTGACAAAAATATGTCTAACTCAGCCTTGAATATTTTCAAGAATCCAGCCCCCGCTGATCTCTGGGGAAGAGAATTCTAAAGATTGAACGTCCGCATCTCTGTCTTAAATGGGAGACCCCTTATTTTGAAACTGTGCCCCCTCGTTCTAGATTCCCCCATGCAGGGAATCATCCTCTCAGCATCTACCCTGTCAAGCCCCCTCAGAATCTTATATGTTTCAATAAGATCACCTCTCATTCTTCTAACTCCAGTGAGCATAGGCCCAACCTGCTCAACCTCTCCTCATTACACAACCCCTTCATCCCAGGAATCAGCCTAGTGAACCTTCTCTGAACTGCTTCCAATGCAAGTATTAGTTTAGTTTAGTTTAGAGATACAGCACTGAAACAGGCTCTTCGGCCCACCGAGTCTGTGCCGACCATCAACCACCCATTTATACTAATCCTACACTAATTCCATATTCCTACCACATCCCCACCTGTCCCTATATTTCCCTACCACCTACCTATACTAGGGGCAATTGCTAATGGCCAATTTACATATCAACCTGCAAGTCTTTGGCTTGTGGGAGGAAACTGGAGGACCCAGAGGAAACCCACGCAGACACAGGGAGAAGTTGCAAACTCCACACAGGCAGTGCCCAGAATTGAACCCGGGTCGCTGGAGCTGTGAGGTATATCCTTCCTTAAATAAGGAGACCAAAACTGTGCAGGCAGATAGATGGGTGACCGCTAGAAGGGGCAGGCAGTCAGTGCAGGAATCCCCTGTGGCTGTCCCCCTCTCTAACAAGTATACCGTTTTGGATACTGTTGTGGGGGGATGGCCGATCAGGGGAAAACAACAGCAGCCAGAGCAGTGGCACCACGGCTGGCACTGTTGTTCAGCAGGTAGGGACAAAGCGCAGAAGAGCAATAGTTATAGGGGACTCTATAGTCAGGGGCACAGATAGGCGCTCCGGTGGATGTGAAAGAGACTCCAGGATGGTATGTTGCCTCCCTGGTGCCAGGGTCAAGGATGTCTCTGAACGGACAGGGGGCATTCTGAAGGGGGAGGGTGAATAGCCAGAGGTTGTGGTACACATCGGTACCAACGACATAGGCAGGAAGAGTGACGAGGTCCTGCAGGGGGAGTTTAGGGAATTAGGTAGAAAGTTAAAAGACAGGACCTCTAGGGTTGTAATCTCGGGATTACTCACTGTGCCACGTGCCGGTGAGGCTAGAAATAGGAAGATAGTGCAGCTAAACACGTGGCTGAACAGCTGGTGTAGAAGGGAGGGTTTTAGATATCTGGATCATTGGGATCTCTTCCGGAACAGGTGGGACCTGTACAAGAAGGACGGGCTGCATCTAAACTGGAGGGGCACAAATATCCTGGCTGCGAGGTTTGCTAGCGTCACTCGAGAGGGTTTAAACTAGTGTGGCAGAAGGGTGGGAACCAGAGCAGTAGGACAGCAGGTGAAATAAATGAGGGAGAACTAGTAAATAAGGCCAGTAAGACTAAGAGGAAGAGCAGGCAGGGAGATGTTGCGGAGAACAGCGGGACTGGTGGTCTGAAGTGCATTTGTTTCAATGCGAGAAGTATAACAGGTAAGGCAGATGAACTTAGAGCTTGGATTAGTACTTGGAACTATGATGTTGTTGCTATTACAGAGACTTGGTTGAGGGAAGGACAGGATTGGCAGCTAAATGTTCCAGGATTTAGAACCTTCAGGCGGGATAGAGGGGGATGTAAAAGGGGTGGGGGAGTTGCGTTACTGGTTAAGGAGAATATCACAGCTGTACTGCGGGAGGACACCTCGGAGGGGTCATGCAGTGAGGCAATATGGGTGGAGTTCAGGAATAGGAAGGGTGCAGTCACGATGTTGGGGGTTTACTACAGGCCTCCCAACAGCCAGCGGGAAGTAGAGGAGCAGATATGTGGACAGATTTTGGAAAGATGTAAAGGTAACAGGGTTGTAGTGGTGGGTGATTTTAACTTCCCCTATATTGACTGGGACTCACTTAGTGCTAGGGGGTTGGATGGGGCAGAATTTGTAAGGAGCATCCAGGAGGGCTTCTTGAAACAATATGTAGATAGTCCAACTAGGGATGGGGCCGTACTGGACCTGGTATTGGGGAATGAACCCGGCCAGGTGGTCTAAGTTTCAGTAGGGGAGCATTTCGGGAACAGTGACCATAATTCCATAAGTTTTAAGGTACTTGTGGATAAGGATAAGAGTAGCCTTCGGGTGAAGGTGTTAAATTGGGGGAAGGCTAATTATAACAATATTAGGCAGGAACTGAAGAATTTAGATTGGGGGCGGCTGTTTGAGGGTAAATCAACATCTGACATGTGGGAGTCTTTCAAACGTCAGTTGATTAGAATCCAGGACCAGCATGTTCCTGTGAGGAAGAAGGATAAGTTTGGCAAGTTCCAGGAACCTTGGATAACGCGGGATATTGTGAGCCCAGTCAAAAAGAAAAAGGAAGCATTCGTAAGGGCTGGAAGGCTAGAAACAGACGAATCCCTTGAGGAATATAAAGACAGTAGGAAGGAACTTAAGCAAGGCGACAGGAGGGCTAAAAGGGGTCATGAAAAGTCATTGGCAAACAGGATTAAGGAAAATCCCAAGGCTTTTTATTCATATATAAAGAGCAAGAGGGTAATCAGGGAAAGGATTTGCCCACTCAAGTACAGAGGAGGGAATCTATGTGTGGAGCCAGAGGAAATGGGCGAGGTACTAAATTAGTACTTTGCATCAGAATTCACCAAAGAGAAGGACTTGGTGGATGATGAGCCGAGGGAAGGGAGTGTAGATAGTCTCGGTCATGTCGTTATCAAAAAGGAGGAGGTGTTGGGTGTCTTGCAAAGCATTAGGGTAGATAAGTCCCCAGGGCCTGATGGGATCTACCCCAGAATACTGAGGAAGGCAAGGGAAGAAATTGCTGTGGCCTTGACAGAAATTTTTGCATCCTCATTGGCTACAGGTGAGGTCCCAGAGGACTGGAGAATAGCCAATGTTGTTCCTTTGTTTAAGAAGGGTAGCAAGGATAATCCAGGAAATTATAGACCAGTGAGTCTTACGCCAGTGGTAGGGAAATTATTAGAGAGGATTCTTCGGGACAGGATTTACTCCCATTTGGAAACAAACGAACTTATTAGTGAGAAGCAGCATGGTTTTGAGAAGGGGAGGTCGTGTCTCACTAACTTGATTGAGTTTTTTGAGGAAGTGACGAAGATGATTGATGAAGGAAGGGCAGTGGATGTTGTCTATATGGACTTCAGTAAAGCCTTTGACAAGGTCCCTCATGGCAGACTGGTACAAAAGGTAAAGTCACATAGGATCAGAGGGGAGATGGCAAGATGGATACAGAACTGGCTCTGTCATAGAAGACAGGGGGTAGCAGTGGAAGGGTGCTTTTCTGAATGGAGGGCTGTGACTAGTGGTGTTCTGCAGGGATCAGTGCTGGGACCTTTGCTGTTTGTAGTATATATAAATGATTTGGAGGAAAATGTAGCTGGTCTGATTAGTGAGTTTGCGGACGACACAAAGGTTGGTGGAGTTGCGGACAGTGATGAGGATTGTCAGAGGATACAGCAGGATATAGATCGGTTGGAGATTTGGGCGGAGAAATGGCAGATGGAGTTTAATCCGGACAAATGTGAGGTAATGCATTTTTGAAGATCTAATGCAGGTGGGAAGTATACAGTAAATGGCAGAACCCTTAGGAGTATTGACAGGCAGAGAGATCTGGGCGTACAGGTCCACAGGTCACTGAAAGTGGCAATGCAGGTGGATAAGGTAGTCAAGAAGGCATACGGCATGCTTGCCTTCATCGGTCGGGGCATAGACATAGAGTATAAAAATTGGCAAGTCATGCTGCAGCTGTACTGAACTTTAGTTAGGCCACACTTAGAATATTGTGTGCAATTCTGATCACCACACTACCAGAAGGACGTGGAGGCTTTGGAGAGGGTACAGAAGAGGTTTACCAGGATGTTGCCTGGTCTGGAGGGCATTAGCTATGAGGAGAGGTTGGATAAACTCGGATTGTTTTCACTGGAACGACGGAGGTGGAGGGGCGACATGATAGAGGTTTACAAAGTTATGAGCGGCATGGACAGAGTGGATAGTCAGAAGCTTTTTCCCAGGGTGGAAGAGTCAGTTACTAGGGGACATAGGTTTAAGGTGCAAGGGGCAAAGTTTAGAGGGGATGTACGAGGCAAGTTCTTTACACAGAGGGTGGTGAGTGCCTGGAACTTGTTGCCGGGGGAGATGGTGGAAGCAGGTACGATAGCGACGTTTAAGAGGCATCATGACAAATACATGAATAGGATGGGAATAGAGGGATACGGTCCCCGGAAGTGCAGAAGGTTTTAGTTTAGACAGACATCAAGATCGGCGCAGGCTTGGTGGACCGAATGGCCTGTTCCTGTGCTGTACTGTTCTTTGTTCTTTGTACTCTAGGTGTGGTCTCACCAATGCCTCATACAATTGTAGCAAGACTTCCCTACTTTTATACTCCATCCTCTTGCAATTAGTTCCAATATTCCATTTGCTTTCTTAATTACTTGCTGATCCTGAATGCTGACTTTCTGTGATTCATGTACAAGGACTACAGGAATGAAGGAGTACTACACTGTACTGAGGGAGTGCTGCACTGTCAGGCGGGTGGGCGGGCGGGGGGAACATCGTTTAGATGAGATATTGAACCAAAGTCTTGGGTGCATGTAAAAGAATCCCACAGCCACTATTTGGTAGAAGAGCAGGGAGGAGTTCTTCCTGGGGCCAATATTTATCCCTCAACAAATGTCACTAAAAAACAGATGATCTGGTCATTATCACATTGCTGTTTGTGGGAGCTTGCTGTGCGTAAATTGGTTGCCATGTTTCCTTACAATCGTGATTACACTTCAAAAAGTACTTCATTGTCTGTGAAGCGCTTTGAGATGTCTGGTGGTTGTGAAAGGTGCTATATAAATGCAAGTCCTTCTTTTTCTTTGATGTTCTCTAAGATGGCTTAATAAGCAAGTCAGCTGCTGCAAAGCATCATTATGGGAGGTTCACTACAATGTTTGCTGGGGTTGAAAATGAAGACCCACCATCTTCTCAGTGCAAGCAGGGATAGGCTTTGCCAACATTATCCACATCTCAATAATAAAAGCTGATATTAGCCTATGTTTAATATTCGAAAGACAATCTCACCTACTTAAAACTCTTACAAAACATTATAGACACGACTTGGCTCTGGAGAGCATATCTCGGCAAATTGGAGGCACACAGTGGTTTTTCTATACTTATTTCAATTAAAGTTCATTTGGTGGATGCCTGTAATTTCCAAAAGGTAACCTCAGCCAACATGAGCGTGCATTCCTGCTGGACAGACTGAATTGTCCTCCACTCCTTATCTGCCTGGTTTTCTCATGCCCATTTACATTTTGAGTACTCATGATGCTTTGGAGAAACTGCCTGGACAGAATTAGTCAGCCTTGGCACTGGTTTTGTGTTTCCAAGTAATATACAGTCTACTCCCTCAAAAAATGAGGAAGCCGAAACCCAAAATCAATAATCGCACCAGTACACTGAATAATGAGATAATTAGTCACTTTAGAGTCACGCTAAGTAACTCCAGGTAGTTCTCTCAATCAGCATTCACATTTATAGCAAAATATTTTTAAAAATGGATAGAAACCCAAAGGATATGAATGGTAGTCATTCTTTTGACTTTTGAAATACATTTTGGGAGGCTCTGATTGCCTGCTCATCGAATGGTTTCTGTATCACAAAGCTGGTTCAGTATGAGCTGCTTCTATTAACTTCACTGGAATTGAAGATCTGGAGAAATGTTTAATGGGCATCTGATCCAATATTGTCCACTGTATATAATCAGTGAAAGTTGAAGTTACCCTGTCTTGTCCACTACAGTTTCGCTTTAGCATAGAAAGAAAGCTAACATTTATATAGTAATTTATTGCATCTCCAATAATGTCTTCAGGCACTGTACATATAATGTCTGTTGTTTTGCAGGTAAAGGCAGCACCCATTTTGCACACAGCATGATCCTGATGAGAAAGAACAGTGTTGGTTGCAGGGTAGATAATAACTATCATTGCTATATTTTAAATTAATACAACGGGATCTTTTAACATCCAACTGAACAAAGCAGTGTTTTCGTCCAAAGGTTGGCACCTTTATCAGTGCTCCACCCACTCAATAGTGCATGACAATGCCAGCCTAGATTATGTGTTAATGTGCTGGAATGGGGCTCAAACCCTACAATCTTATGATTCAAGAGGTACGAGTTCTGCAGCCAAGCTGACATTTGAAAATATGCACTGTGGTAAAATGGAACCTATTGTGCCATCATGTTTCACATGACAGTTTAAACCTGATACAAGTTATTATTGTAATCAGTGGAGTTATTGTAATCAATGAAAGAATAGTAGCCAATGTTCATTTTGATTGACCATTAATTCTGGATTATAGGATTAAGCACATTATTCTGAATGTCTGTAAGACTGTAATCCTATTGAAACAAGAATAAGTGTACACAGGAGCAAATGCTCCAGATTTTCAGAACTCAGCTCTTTTTACTTTTCCCCTGATCCCAATCAAATTCTTTCCTTTTTGAAAAGAACCTTTTGTAAAGGTATTTCATATGTGAATTTCACAGGGTCACTCAATAATGTAGGAAGCTATACTGCAAAGTAGATCATGCTGATTCCTGGCTATGTGTTTTGTCATGGTTTTGTTTATCCTTGTAACAATGAAAAATAATCATGTTACAATATTGTCATCTGGAATGTTGTTGCTGTGCTTGGCAGGCCGCAGACTCTTGTTTTGTTGGCCTCAAAAGTCAGGTCTGATCATTGGGAACCATAAATGGCAGCAGACTGGATGAGGATGGCCTTGACCTGAGTTATAAAAATTACAGCACAGCTGGACATCATTTGGCCCACTGTATCTGTGCCCGTGTTCGCTTTTCAACTGGAACTGTCTGTTGTGAGTGCATTTCCCTGAGCTTTCCCCAGGCCCTTCCATTATGCTCTTTTTGAAAGAGATCTCCAACTTCCTCTTAAATAAAGTAACATCTCTGCTCCATTAGCCACTCTTGATAAAGTATTCCATGCTCGAAGAACTGCCTCCATGCAGATTTTACACATGGCAAATGGGTGTCTTGGAGCAGGGAGAAGCCGCCTAACGAAAGCAGGCGGCTTCCGAGCGTCCCGGGGTGGCTCTCATGATCGGGCACCCTGTGCTCGATGGAGGACTGCCCCCGCTACCCCAACCACCCCCAAGACCCAACACATTTCCCTTCCCCCCAATCGAGCACGCTTGCCTCGCCGGGGCCCGATCGATTACCCCCGGTGAGGCAAAACCTACCTTCCCTCATGACTCCCAGGCATGTTGACTTCATGCTGGGCTGTAGTCACAGCAGTGGTCACCGCTCCCGGAGGTGCTGCTGGAACTAAGAGCAGCTGACCCACTGATTGGCCGGCAGCTCTATTAGGCTGGACTTCCTACCTCAAGCGGGTGGAAGTCCTGCCTCACACCAATTGAAGCCCGGGGACCCGCAAAACACGGGTCGGATCACCAGGCGAGGCGGATGTGGGTTAGCTGGCTCCTGTCCTCCTAAGGTAAAATTCCAGCCGAAGTATAGGTTAATGGATTCTTTTTCAAAACGCTTGGATCCACCTCCCTAGCCATTGCCTCAGATTGAATGAGACTGTTCATATCCTGGAGTCAAAATCCTGGAACTCCCTTTCTAACAGCTTTGTGGGTGCACCTACACAGCATGAACTCCAGCAGATCAAAACAGTGGCTCATGCCAGCTTCTCAAGAGCAATTAGGGATGGACAATAAGCGATACACACATCCCAAGAATGAATTAAGAGAAACCTTGGTATCCTATTTGACCACAAGCAGTGCTTCTAATCCCATATCCTGTCTATCACAAAGACTACCTACTTCCACCTCATTAATATTGCCCCTCTGTGCCCCTACCACAGCACAACTGCTGCTGCATTTGTGGTCAGGAGGCCATACTTGGCTCAATGATAGCACTCTTGCCTGTTAGTTAGTGGATTCTGAGTTCAAGTCCCACTCCAGGAGTTGAGTGTGTTATCTTGGCGAACACTAAGTACTGTGGCAAGGCTGTCTTTCAGAGGAGATATTAAACTAAGGTCTTATCTGCATTTTGAGGTAGACATAAAAAATTCCCATGGTGCTATTGAAAGAAGATCTGGGGAGTTCTCCTGATGTCCTGGCCAACATTTATCCCTCAACCAATGTCTTTGAAACCATTTATCTCATTGCTGTTTGAGGCCATCTGCTGTGAGCAGTTTGATTGCTGCATTTTTATACATTACCATAATTGACTGTGAAATGCTCTGACATTATGAAAGGAGCTGCTATTATAAATGAAAACTCTTTCATCATTTTTCTTCTCTTGTCACCTCCAGACCAGAGTGTTACCATGCTCTCCTGGCCAACCTCCCTGCTTCTGTCTTTCATAAACTTTAGCTCATCTAAAACTCTGCTCTGCATATCCTATCCTGCACCAAATGCCATTCACCCATCACTCCTGTCCTGTCCCAAACTTGTGCATGTGACTTTCCCACAAGGTGCCTGGCCACAGGGAAGGAAGGAGAGAAAACTGAGACAATAAATTCCTTAGAGATTGATTATATAGTGCAATTTGCAGAGACTGCATAACAGATTGACAGGTTTATATGTTACCTTTCACTTCAGCACGCTTAGCCAGTACAACTGTGAAAAGAGAATCCAAAAGGATGAAAAATTTAGGTGAAAAAATGGGAACAGTATTCATAACACAAAAGCAAAATACTGCAGATGCTGGAAATTTGAAACAAAAACAGAAAATGCTGGAAATACTCAGCAAGTCAGGCAGCATCTGTGGAGAGAGAAACAGAGTTAATGGGCTGAATTTTACCTTGCCCTTGGTGCCATGGATCGTGGCGGGTTGGCCCATAAAATGTTAGTGGGAGCGGCCCACCATGACGGCGAGAAGGCCCCGCCAGATAGTCACGGCAGCTGCAAGGACTCGGTGAGGCCTCCCCCGCCGCAAGTGGCAGGGGCTTCATTTAAATATTAAAATTAGATAAATAAACATGCAGATGAACTTATCTGCCACCACCAGCTGTCCCATGCCGATTTTATGGCTAACCGGCCGCAACTCATGCGCCTTCGGAACTCCGTATGGAATTCCAAGATACTGGTGGGGAGGGGGGAGGAATAAAGTTATCAGGGCAGAGGGGGGAAGCGGGGAAAACTATTCCCATTGGTTGTGGGGACGGTGGGAAGGGGTTGAGGGTCAAAGATGCTGACTTTCGGGGGGGAAAGTTCAGAATTTCAAAAAGTGTATTTTGGGGGATAGGTCAGTTTATATATTGAGTACTCAGTGGGGTGGAGGGGTGGTGGTGGTGGTGGGAGAGGGGATTCAAAGTTGAATAAAACTTTATTGACATTTTTATCATCTGGCACCTTTAAAAATGGTGCCGGGCCCTGCACAGTGGCACCAGATGCCATTGCTGGGGATGTGGCAGCCACCTCCTCTAATCACTGGGGACGGCCGCTCCGGCCCCTTCATTTAAATGAGCCCCCGTGTGTAATATCACCGGGGCTTGGCAGCGGCACTTGCGTGTCGGAAGGCTGCCAACTTCACGGCGTGCCGCCGCAGACGCCGCAGAGTGTGGCGTGCTGATAAAATACAGCTAACATTTCAAGTTTCACAATATTCAAAAGTTGTGGACCTACTAAGCAATGGATTTAAAATAAAGTTCATTTTGTTAAACTCAGTTATATTTTGTTATATTAACTAACAAATAATGAAGTTCCTGTTATAGGGAATTTGTGTTAGTCCTCTCGATGAAAACATATAGGATACCATACTGGAACTGAACATCCTGATTATCCACTTCCTAACCTAATCATTTTGGCACTCCTGTTACTGCCCTGTTGAGTTTAGTTAACACAACAGAGAATGGGATCGAACCCAGATGGTATGGCTCTGAGTCATACATTTAAACTACTAAGCCTTCAGGGAACCAATCCTCGATTGAACCCCTACCTTGATCTCCCTTTCTTTCTCTATTGGCCCTTCTTTGGTTTTTCTCTGCTGTACATCTCTGATTCTTCACCTAGATAAACCAAGACCAGCCCTATTAACATCATGTCCCATCATACCCCGTGTTGACTTGCTTTAGTCCTTTGCAATAATGATTGATGAAGCCAAATTCTGCCTTTATGTTACATTCCTGCTCTGTCGCACTCTGCACTTTAGTTGATTTTCTCACCCTCATGTCTGTCTTTGGTAAAGTTGGATTGGCCAAGTCCAAATTAATATATTGTTCAAAAATAGAAATGTAAACTGTCTTTCGCTGCTGCATCACACACTGACTCCTGGTGCTGTGGGTTCTTTCATAATTTTTTAGTAAGAAGGGATATGTTTCGTGAATGGCCCTCAGTAGGACATTCTGTATCTGCTTTCTGTTATATCCCGGCTATTTTCATTCATTTGTAAGTGGTGTGTGCTTCCTATTACTTTCTCCAAGACGCAGGAATGTCTCATTTTATTAACGTGAAGTGCTATTCTTATGTCAAGGTTTAAAGTGCAGCTTATGTTAGCATGTGGTAATTTATCAAATCACTGCTATGGATAATATCTAGTGCACAAAGCAGTAGAAACAATTTCCAAATGTTTAAATACTTTGTAAAGCTAATCATTGCATGGTGCTTGCAGGAGAGTACTTGGTATATTCTGGTTGTTCCAATTGCTGACAATATACTAGGATCAACCCAGGTTTAAGAATGAAAGCAAATCATTTTGGTTTTGGTCCTTGGGCTTCAGTTGGGGTGAGAGAGGAACAAGTCAACCTGCCTAATGTTGGATCTGAGAAAGACAAATTGGAAGAGATAAAGAGCTGTAGAGCAGCAAAGGGATTTAGATATCCAGGTATACACATCACTGTAATGTAATCAAAAAGATGAATTGAATCTTGGCCTTTATCTGAAGTGGGTTGGAATACAAAGGGGAGAAAGCTAATCTTCAGTTGTAAGGAGCTTTGGTCAGACTCCATCGGGAATATTGTTTTATACACCCAACTACAGGAAAGATATATTGGCCTTAGAGAGGGTACCGTGCAGAATCATCAGAATGATACTGGGGCTTAAGGAGTTAAATTATCAGGATAGATGGCAAAAACTTGTATCCCCTTGGGTTTGGAATGTTGAGAGGTGATGTAATTGAGCTATTTAAAATGCTAAAGGGATTGGGGAAACTAGTTCCTTTGGTGGGGGAACCCAGAACAAGAGGGCATTTATATTTATATATATTATCACACACACACAATATGTATATAACTTTCTCTTGAGTAACCAAGCAATAAAAAATTAACACTTTTGGAAAAGAAAAAGAGACAATGGATTGTGAATATTATTACCTTCCAATATTTCCCCCAGAATGGTTTTCATACATGGACCACACCGGAGAATCTATCCATCAAGCTGCAGAGATCAACATTTTAAAAATGACTAACCCAGCCATCAAATTAATTGGACTTTAAATGATTCATGAAAAGGTCTTTTCTCCGACTGTCACCTGCTTTCTATTTTGCATTTATTTAGGAGAACAGCATCCATTGTGTTTCCGAGCCACTTGAAACGAACGACATGCCCTAAAGTTAGACATTCCTATTTTGGGCATAATTAACTTGTTTCTCTTTCTGTGCTCTCCTGCTTTCTGCTCCTGGGAAATGTTTTGGTTCTTGACGGAGAGAAGTGTGTGGTGAGAGATGCCACATTTTATTTCAAGATAACCTCAAATTCATTATCATTAGTTAGTTCTAATTATTAATGAGCCTGTGCATTAGAGGATATGTCTTTGATTTGATGTGACTGTAAGCTGAATTTGGCTCATATTCTCTAGAGGTTAGAATGTTGAAAGGTGTTATAATTGAGGTGTTTAAGGTGATGAACAGAGTGGCTCTGTAGCAGTGCTCATAGTCAGGGATTCTTCCTTCTATTATTAACTTAAAAGATTGAAGAGAGAAAATTAGGTAAAAATGCACATCATTGAATTTATTTTCCTACTAGATTTTGATGTGTTTCTCTGTTTTGATTAAAAATCTAATCATTTTGAAGCATTAATACGTTGTACATTGAGATTTGTCCGTCAAAGTCCTGTTTATATTTTTCACCCTCCATTAAGCAATATTTTCCTTCACTGCACACTCCTTACCAAACTATGTACCAGGAATGCCGGATGTTATTTCCACTTTACAAAGCAATAAGCAAAAGACTGTAGATGCTGTGGACAAAAGGGGCGAATTTCCAAGTCGTGATGGTGGGGGTTAGTGGAGGGTGTGGAATGAGTTCTCGTTGGGACTTCCAGAAGTCTGGATTTCACTGAATGCCATGGAGTTTTAAGCAATCACTGTTTCTGGACAGCATCATTAGAGGAAAAGGTCTGAGCAGGTCAGTCAGCTTCTGTGAAGTGAACAGACGGGTTAATGTTACAGATGTAGACCTATGATCAGAAATGATCAGAATTTACATCCTCAGTGCTTTCTGAACTGTAATCTATGCTTCAGTGTAGGTAAACATGACAGACAAATTCGCATCCAACAGAGTCGCGCAAAGAGCAATGGGATAAATGATTGGTTAATCTGTTTCTCATGATGTTGGATGAGAGATAAATGTTGGCCAGGCCACCAGGAGAACTCCCCTGCATATTCAATCAAAAAGTCAGGCACTATTATTAGTTACAGGATTCCATGGTGTTATGGAAGTGATTCTGTTTTTTTTGTTAAAATATTTTTTGAGAAATTCATAGTCAAACTGAATAAATGTTGGACCAGTTTTTTTCAAGAGGGCACTGAAAGAACTAGTTGGGCTACAACGGTTAATGGTTGTCACGTGACTCAAGTTAAAAATAGAACAGAAACCCTGATAACAGGGGAAAATGTGGGCAAAGAAGTCAGCCCTTGATTGGACA